>NC_136264.1:6351569-6481569 GCF_964187855.1 Myxine glutinosa | reverse complement strand
CTTTGGTTTCAACAGCGTGAAGACGGGCTAGGTGTGAGGCAGGAGCACCAGCCCAGAGGGGAGAGCAGTATTCCATTGAGCTGCGGATGAAAGCCTTGTATGTGGTGAGGAGCTCAGGTGTGCCAAGGAAGGACTTCGCACGACGGAGGATGCCCAGTCGGCGACTGGCTTTTGAGGCCAGATTTGAAATGTAGTTTTCCCAGGAAAGATTATGGCAGATAGTGAGACCCAAAAGCTTGAGTGACAGAACTTCTTGGAGAGGATTATTCAGAAAGTGGATGGGAGGGTTGTCCAGTCGGTCTTTTCGGAGAGACATCGTAAGAGTGTGAGATTTGTCAGGATTGAAAGACATGTTCCACTTTTTTGCCCAGTCTGTGATTTTGTCCACGTCTGCAGAGAGTGAGGAGGCTGCAGACTGCCAATCTGAGGGATGAAGAATGGAGCGACAGAGAGTAGCGTCATCAGCAAAGAGATAGAGAGGATTTTCAACAGAGTCAGAGAGATCATTGATGAAGACCAGAAAAAGAACAGGGCCCAGAACACTGCCTCAGGGAACTCCAGCCTGAACAGGAAGAGGAGATGAGAGAAACCCATTCAGGGCCACACGTTGACTACGACTAGAGAGGAATTCCGCCAGCCATGCGTCGAGATTTCCATGGATACCAAAAGAGGAGAGTTTGGTGAGCAGAGCGGGGTGCCAGACCGTATCGAAGGCACGTGATATGTCAAGGGAGACTGCTCTAATTTCCTGTTTGGCATTGAGGACCTCCATCCATTGTTGAGAAACCAGAAGCAGCATGTCCAGTGTAGAGTGACCAGGTCTGAAACCAACTTGATGATCAGAGATCAAGCCATTGGAGGAGAGGAAAGATTTCATATCTGAAGCAATGATGGATTCCATGACTTTGCTGACAATTGGGAGAAGGCTGATTGGTCTGTAGTTGCTGGGATCTGTTTTTGCACCTTTTTTGTGCAAAGCGGTGATGTTGGCAGATTTCCAAGCAGATGGCAGATGACCTTGAGCAAAAGAGAGGGTGACGAGAACAGAGAGAGGGAGTGAAAGAGCGGAAGAACAGGATTTTAGGACCCGTGCGTGGGCTGATGCCGTCAGGTCCAGTTGCAGAATCAGAGTCGAGTGTTGACAGAAACTTTTCCACCTTGTCAGGAGGAAAGGACACAGAGTCCAGGAGCAGCTGGGTACGACTGGGTAATGGTGGGTACAGAGAGGGATGGATTTCGGACACAAGATTTAGAGGCAAACACAGAGTTGATGCATTCAGCTTTTTCACGTGCAGAGACAGCCGTGTGGCCATTTGAGGTGAGGGAGGGGATGGAGGGGGAACAAACACCAGAAACAGATTTGACCAGACGCCACCAGGATTTGGAAGAGGGAGACAGATACGAGAGTTCGGTCCTGAGAATGGAGAGATATTGTTTCCTGGCTCTCCTGAGGGTGGACACACACTTGTTTCGGGCTTTGTGAAAGGAAATGAGATTTCCTTCCATTGGAATTGCTTTCCAGGAGACGAAAGCAAGTTGTTTCTGGGTAATAGCCTCACCACAAGATTCCGTGTACCATGGACGGGAGGAAGGGTATGACAACTGAAGACGAGATGGGATAAATCTGTGCATGAGAGAGAGCAATTTACTTTGGAAGAATTCCCAGGATGAGTTGATGTCAGAGGCATTAGAGATGGGAGACCAGCCTGAGTGAAATGCCAGACTCGTCGAAGCTGAGGAGGCTCTCTGAGAATGGTCAGAGAGATGTCCACTTTAACAAGCACATGATCAGAAGAGCCGATTGGAGCAGAAGAAGAGCACCAGACATTTTCAGGGAAGTTAGTCATATCCAAGTCAAAAAGAGAAGATGCTCCGTTGACTGAGATGTCAGATAGACAAAGTGCTATAAACTGTTGTGAATGAATGTCAATGGTAACAATGTCAGATAGACAAAGTGCTCTAAACTGTTGTGAATGGATGTCAATGGTAACAATGTCGGATAGACAAAGTGCTATAAACTGTTGTGAATGGATGTCAATGGTAACAATGTCGGATAGACAAAGTGCTATAAACTGTTGTGAATGGATGCCAATGGTAACAATGTCGGATAGACAAAGTGCTATAAACTGTTGTGAATGGATGTCAATGGTAACAATGTCAGATAGACAAAGTGCTATAAACTGTTGTGAATGAATGTCAATGGTGACAATGTCAGATAGACAAAGTGCTATAAACTGTTGTGAATGAATGTCAATGGTAACAATGTCGGATAGACAAAGTGGTATAAACTGTTGTGAATGGTTGTGAATGGATGTCAATGGTAACAATGTCGGACAGACAAAGTGCTATAAACTGTTGTGAATGGATGTCAATGGTAACAATGTCGGATAGACAAAGTGCTATAAACTGTTGTGAATGGATGTCAATGGTAACAATGTCAGATAGACAAAGTGCTATAAACTGTTGTGAATGGATGTCAATGGTAACAATGTCAGATAGACAAAGTGCTATAAACTGTTGTGAATGAATGTCAATGGTGACAATGTCAGATAGACAAAGTGCTATAAACTGTTGTGAATGAATGTCAATGGTAACAATGTCGGATAGACAAAGTGCTATAAACTGTTGTGAATGTATGTCAATGGTAACAATGTCGGATAGACAAAGTGCTACAAACTGTTGTGAATGGATGCCAATGGTAACAATGTCGGATAGACAAAGTGCTATAAACTGTTGTGAATGGATGCCAATGGTAACAATGTCGGATAGACAAAGTGCTATAAACTGTTGTGAATGGATGTCAATGGTAGCAATGTCAGATAGACAAAGTGCTATAAACTGTGGTGAATGGATGTCAATGGTAACAATGTCAGATAGACAAAGTGCTATAAACTGTGGTGAATGGATGCCAATGGTGACAATGTCAGATAGACAAAGTGCTATAAACTGTGGTGAATGGATGCCAATGGTAACAATGTCGGATAGACAAAGTGCTATAAACTGTTGTGAATGGATGTCAATGGTAACAATGTCAGATAGACAAAGTGCTATAAACTGTTGTGAATGGATGCCAATGGTAACAATGTCGGATAGACAAAGTGCTATAAACTGTTGTGAATGGATGCCAATGGTAACAATGTCAGATAGACAAAGTGCTATAAACTGTTGTGAATGGATGCCAATGGTAACAATGTCGGATAGACAAAGTGCTATAAATTGTTGTGAATGGATGTCAATGGTAACAATGTCGGATAGACAAAGTGCTATAAACTGTTGTGAATGGATGTCAATGGTAACAATGTCAGATAGGCAAAGTGCTATAAACTGTTGTGAATGGATGTCAATGGTAACAATGTCAGACAGACAAATTGGTATAAACTGTTGTGAATGGTTGTGAATGGATGTCAATGGTAACAATGTCGGATAGACAAAGTGCTATAAACTGTTGTGAATGGATGTCAATGGTAACAATGTCAGATAGACAAAGTGCTATAAACTGTTGTGAATGGATGTCATTGGTAACAATGTCGGATAGACAAATTGCTATAAACTGTTGTGAATGAATGTCAATGGTAACAATGTCGGATAGACAAAGTGCTATAAACTGTTGTGAATGGATGTCAATGGTAACAATGTCAGATAGACAAAGTGCTATAAACTGTTGTGAATGAATGTCAATGGTGACAATGTCAGATAGACAAAGTGCTATAAACTGTTGTGAATGAATGTCAATGGTAACAATGTCGGATAGACAAAGTGCTATAAACTGTTGTGAATGTATGTCAATGGTAACAATGTCGGATAGACAAAGTGCTACAAACTGTTGTGAATGGATGCCAATGGTAACAATGTCGGATAGACAAAGTGCTATAAACTGTTGTGAATGGATGCCAATGGTAACAATGTCGGATAGACAAAGTGCTATAAACTGTTGTGAATGGATGTCAATGGTAGCAATGTCAGATAGACAAAGTGCTATAAACTGTTGTGAATGGATGCCAATGGTAACAATGTCGGATAGACAAAGTGCTATAAACTGTTGTGAATGGATGCCAATGGTAACAATGTCGGATAGACAAAGTGCTATAAATTGTTGTGAATGGATGTCAATGGTAACAATGTCGGATAGACAAAGTGCTATAAACTGTTGTGAATGGATGTCAATGGTAACAATGTCAGATAGACAAAGTGCTATAAACTGTTGTGAATGGATGTCAATGGTAACAATGTCAGACAGACAAATTGGTATAAACTGTTGTGAATGGTTGTGAATGGATGTCAATGGTAACAATGTCGGATAGACAAAGTGCTATAAACTGTTGTGAATGGATGTCAATGGTAACAATGTCAGATAGACAAAGTGCTATAAACTGTTGTGAATGGATGTCATTGGTAACAATGTCGGATAGACAAATTGCTATAAACTGTTGTGAATGAATGTCAATGGTAACAATGTCGGATAGACAAAGTGCTATAAACTGTTGTGAATGGATGTCAATGGTAACAATGTCAGACAGACAAAGTGCTATAAACTGTTGTGAATGGATGTCAATGGTAACAATGTCAGATAGACAAAGTGCTATAAACTGTTGTGAATGGATGTCAATGGTAACAATGTCGGATAGACAAATTGCTATAAACTGTTGTGAATGAATGTCAATGGTAACAATGTCGGATAGACAAAGTGCTATAAACTGTTGTGAATGAATGTCAATGGTAACAATGTCAGATAGACAAAGTGCTATAAACTGTTGTGAATGGATGTCAATGGTAACAATGTCGGATAGACAAATTGCTATAAACTGTTGTGAATGAATGTCAATGGTAACAATGTCGGATAGACAAATTGCTATAAACTGTTGTGAATGAATGTCAATGGTAACAATGTCGGATAGACAAAGTGCTATAAACTGTTGTGAATGGATGTCAATGGTAACAATGTCGGATAGACAAAGTGCTATAAACTGTTGTGAATGGATGTCAATGGTAACAATGTGGGATAGACAAAGTGCTACAAACTGTTGTGAATGGATGTCAATGGTAACAATGTCAGATAGACAAAGTGCTATAAACTGTTGTGAATGGATGTCAATGGTAACAATGTCAGATAGACAAAGTGCTATAAACTGTTGTGAATGAATGTCAATGGTAACAATGTCAGATAGACAAATTGCTATAAACTGTTGTGAATGGATGTCAATGGTAACAATGTCAGATAGACAAAGTGCTATAAACTGTTGTGAATGAATGTCAATGGTAACAATGTCGGATAGACAAAGTGCTATAAACTGTTGTGAATGGATGTCAATGGTAACAATGTCAGAAAGACAAAGTGCTATAAACTGTTGTGAATGGATGTGTGGTGGAAAAACTCGAACCTCACTCAAGTTAAACCAGTCACAAGTTTGGTTGAATCATTCATTTTTCATTTGTTAACATTTGCAAATGGAGGATTATTCACAGGACTCAATACCATTAACTAAAATCCAAATATTCAACAAGTCTCTCCTCGTTAAAACAAAATGAGGAAGTAACTTTGTAGCAGGGACACATCCAAACTGACATTGCGAATCACTGAATTCACCAATGGATGTGGTTTCTTGTCCAGAGGACAAAGCACGAGATGTTTGAATGAACCTGGGATTTTATTTTCTGCTTTTCCCTCTTTGCCGCTGACATTGCAATTCGTTTTTATACAAACAAGTTGAACATTTTGCTCTCTTGGATTACCGAAGATGCTTTGCAGGTCACATGATTTATAGGGATCTGCACTTCCTAATCTATATATAAAAGAAAGTTTTTGTTTGTTTGTTAGTTTGTTTGTTTGTCTGCTTGTTTTTTGTTTGTCTGCATGCGCTAATCTCCTGAACGGTGAAAGATAGGAGGAAACCTCGAAAACCAAATATGTCGGGACGGGCCCCGGGAAGGTTATAGGCTAGGTGGTGAGACTGGTCGAGGCCGCCTCAGCCGGGCTGGGCCCATTTCGCAATTAAAAGCTGAGCTGAATTATAGTAGTCAATCTTCTACGGCCGCGAGTAAAAGCTGAATTATAGTAGTAAATTCATTCAAAAAGAACCAAAAATGTCTGGACGGGCCCGGGGAAGGTTATAGGCTAGGTGGCGAGGCCGGTCGAGGCCGCCTCGGCCGGGCTGGGCCCATTTCGCAATTAAAAGCTGAGCTGAATTATAGTCGTCAATCTTCGACGGCCGCGAGTAAAAGCTGAATTATAGTAGTAAATTCATTCAAAAAGAACCAAAAATGTCTGGACGGGCCCCGGGAAGGTTATAGGCTAGGTGGCGAGGTCGGTCGAGGCCGCCTCGGCCGGGCTGGGCCCATTTCGCAATTAAAAGCTGAGCTGAATTATAGTCGTCAATCTTCGACGGCCGCGAGTAAAAGCTGAATTATAGTAGTAAATTCATTCAAAAAGAACCCGGGCAATGCCGGGTGCTTTCGGCTGGTATCATCATAAATTCTCTTTTCATTTAGAAACATGTGATCTAACATTGTGAATTATTTATTTCTGTCTCCACACTCCTCTCTTTGGTTTTAAAAAGAATCATCCTGTTCATCTCCCTTGGTATCTTTCTATTTACTCATGATCCTGAGGTAAATCTCCATAAGTCCACTCCACATTCCCATGCTTGATGTGGAAGAATTCCAATTCAGCCCTAATCTTGGGATTAGCCCTTCTGTTTCCAAGGTTTCCACCATTCAAGGACCCCTTATAACGAGGGGGAGCTTCGACTTTGTGAACTGGGTCAGGGTTCACCTGAAGCAGATGTGAGAAGTACAGCAGCAATACCTGTACACACCTATTTACCCAAGAAGGTGTCCGTCTCGGCCACAGTCAAACTCATCCCACAATTTGTCCACATAGAGATCCCCACAGCAATTCCACATCAACAGACATTATTTGAAAGATTATTGTAGTCCTCTAGTCTCAATACAAGCTGAGAACAAATGTGTCGGTACTTTCTGCGACTTTTGTTATCATTAATCTCATCAAACTGCTTTTATATTACGGTTGTCCGAGCGAGTTTGGATCGGGCTTCGTATGCAACTTTGTAGGTGCCCAAAGGTAAGCATCAGGATAAGCATCAGGATAACAAACAGCTGCTAAATCATTAATCATAAGTAATTACGAACAAACATGTCACGTTCACTTGTGCAACATTCATATCACAAATGTTAACATATACCCTTTAATCAAGCTTGCGCAAGGTAACAGATGATATACTCTCAAAGGATTTCATTATTTTTAACCTTACCCAAAGATAATGCAAAATGTATTATTATTATTATTATTATTATTATTTTTTGTATACAACATCGAGGCTCGTGAAAGAGCGAACATTAATCACACAGAAAGACAAACAGACACATAAAACAAATAACATCGGGAGCTGTAGACAAGATGGGGAGAGAGGGGGAAGGACACAAACACAACATTTGAGAGCAGGGACCTTGCAAGAACCTTGCAAGAACCTTGCAAGAACCAAGAACCTCGCATTCATTGAAATGTGAATGTTGATTGAAGCAGCAAGCAGGTCTCTTGCGAGGTTCTGGTGAGGTTCTTGCGAGGTTCTGGTGAGGTTTTTGCGAGGTTCTGGTGAGGTTCTTGCGAGGTTCTGGTGAGGAACTTGCAAGGTTCTGGTGAGGTTCTGGTGAGGTTCTTGCGAGGTTCTTGCGAGGTTCTTGCAAGGTTCTTGCAAGGTTCTGGTGAGGTTCTGGCGAGGTTCTGGTGAGGATCTTGCAAGGTTCTGGTGAGGTTCTGGTGAGGTTCTTGCGAGGTTGTTGCGAGGTTCTGGTGAGGTTCTGGTCAGGTTCTGGTGAGGTTCTTGCAAGATTCTGGTGAGGTTCTGGGGAGGTTCTTGCAAGGTTCTGGCGAGGTTCTGTTGAGGTTCTAGTGAGGTTCTTTCGAGGTTCTGGCGAGGTTCTGGTGAGGTTCTGGTGAGGTTCTGGGAAGGTTCTTGCGAGGTTCTGGTGAGGGTCTGATGAGGTTCTTGCAAGGTTCTGGTGATGTTCTGGTTAGGTTCTGGAGAGGTTCTGGTGAGGTTCTTGTGAGGTTCTGGTGAGGTTCTTGCGAGGTTCTGGAGAGGTTATGGTGAGGTTCTTGCGAGGTTCTGTTGAGGTTCTGGTGAGGTTCTTGCGGTTCTTGCGAGGTTCTGGAGGGTTAAACAGCAACTTGTGCAAATATTGTTAAATTCAGGAAACGGGACAAAGAGACGCCAATCTCAGACAAACCCGTGTGTGTGTGTGTGTGTGTGTGTGTGTGTGTGTGTGTGTGTGTGTATGTGTGTGTGTGTGTGTGTGTGTGTGTGTGTGTGGTCTGTGGTGTGTGTGTGTGTGGTCTGTGGTGTGTGGTGTGTGTGTGACAAAGAAGCATAAAAAAAGAAATACTTCATTGATGAATACATAACACCCTTTCTTATTCTCACCACACATCATCATTCTGAATCTTTCATTTCATCACCATGACAATCACAATTCATCTGTGACACGATTTGGTTCGATCGTTCCATTTCATACTCCAAGTCACCATAAGAGTTTCTTTCAGACAATTCTTCCTGCACATCCTTATGAGTTCATCTCTGAGTACCATTTCACAAGTAGTCATCCTTATGCAGTTTATCTCTGAGTACCATTTCACAAGTAGTCATCCTTATGCAGTTTATCTCTGAGTACCATTTCACAAGTAGTCATCCTTTTGAGTTTATCTCTGAGTACCATTTCACAAGTAGTCATCCTTTTGAGTTTATCTCTGAGTACCATTTCACAAGTAGTCATTGTTATGAGTTTATCTCTGAGTACCATTTCACAAGTAGTCATCCTTTTGAGTTCATCTCTGAGTACCATTTCACAAGTAGTCATTGTTATGAGTTTATCTCTGAGTACCATTTCACAAGTAGTCATTGTTATGAGTTCATCTCTGAGTACCATTTCACAAGTAGTCATTGTTATGAGTTTATCTCTGAGTACCATTTCACAAGTAGTCATCCTTTTGAGTTTATCTCTGAGTACCATTTCACAAGTAGTCATTGTTATGAGTTTATCTCCGAGTACCATTTCACAAGTAGTCATCCTTTTGAGTTTATCTCTGAGTACCATTTCACAAGTAGTCATTGTTATGAGTTCATCTCTGAGTACCATTTCACAAGTAGTCATCCTTATGAGTTTATCTCTGAGTACCATTTCACAAGTAGTCATTGTTATGAGTTTATCTCTGAGTACCATTTCACAAGTAGTCATCCTTATGAGTTTATCTCTGAGTACCATTTCACAAGTAGTCATCCTTATGCAGTTCATCTCTGAGTACCATTTCACAAGTAGTCATTGTTATGAGTTTATCTCTGAGTACCATTTCACAAGTAGTCATCCTTATGAGTTCATCTCTGAGTACCATTTCACAAGTAGTCATTGTTATGAGTTTATCTCTGAGTACCATTTCACAAGTAGTCATCCTTATGCAGTTTATCTCTGAGTACCATTTCACAAGTAGTCATCCTTATGAGTTTATCTCTGAGTACCATTTCACAAGTAGTCATCCTTATGAGTTTATCTCTGAGTACCATTTCACAAGTAGTCATTGTTATGAGTTCATCTCTGAGTACCATTTCACAAGTAGTCATTGTTATGAGTTCATCTCTGAGTACCATTTCACAAGTAGTCATTGTTATGAGTTTATCTCTGAGTACCATTTCACAAGTAGTCATCCTTATGAGTTTATCTCTGAGTACCATTTCACAAGTAGTCATCCTTATGAGTTTATCTCTGAGTACCATTTCACAAGTAGTCATCCTTATGCAGTTTATCTCTGAGTACCATTTCACAAGTAGTCATCCTTATGAGTTCATCTCTGAGTACCATTTCACAAGTAGTCATCCTTATGAGTTCATCTCTGAGTACCATTTCACAAGTAGTCATCCTTATGAGTTCATCTCTGAGTACCATTTCACAAGTAGTCATCCTTATGCAGTTTATCTCTGAGTACCATTTCACAAGTAGTCATCCTTATGCAGTTCATCTCTGAGTACCATTTCACAAGTAGTCATCCTTTTGAGTTTATCTCTGAGTACCATTTCACAAGTAGTCATCCTTATGAGTTTATCTCTGAGTACCATTTCACAAGTAGTCATTGTTATGAGTTTATCTCTGAGTACCATTTCACAAGTAGTCATTGTTATGAGTTATCTCTGAGTACCATTTCACAAGTAGTCATCCTTATGCAGTTTATCTCTGAGTACCATTTCACAAGTAGTCATCCTTATGAGTTTATCTCTGAGTACCATTTCACAAGTAGTCATCCTTATGAGTTTATCTCTGAGTACCATTTCACAAGTAGTCATCCTTATGAGTTTATCTCTGAGTACCATTTCACAAGTAGTCATCCTTATGAGTTTATCTCTGAGTACCATTTCACAAGTAGTCATCCTTATGCAGTTCATCTCTGAGTACCATTTCACAAGTAGTCATCCTTTTGAGTTTATCTCTGAGTACCATTTCACAAGTAGTCATCCTTATGAGTTTATCTCTGAGTACCATTTCACAAGTAGTCATCCTTATGAGTTTATCTCTGAGCACCATTTCACAAGTAGTCATCCTTATGCAGTTCATCTCTGAGTACCATTTCACAAGTAGTCATCCTTATGAGTTCATCTCTGAGTACCATTTAACAAGTAGTCATCCTTATGCAGTTCATCTCTGAGTACAATTTCACAAGTAGTCATCCTTATGAGTTTATCTCTGAGTACCATTTCACAAGTAGTCATCCTTATGCAGTTCATCTCTGAGTACCATTTCACAAGTAGTCATCCTTATGAGTTCATCTCTGAGTACCATTTAACAAGTAGTCATCCTTATGCAGTTCATCTCTGAGTACCATTTCACAAGTAGTCATCCTTATGCAGTTCATCTCTGAGTACCATTTCACAAGTAGTCATCCTTATGAGTTTATCTCTGAGTACCATTTCACAAGTAGTCAGCCTTATGCAGTTCATCTCTGAGTACCATTTCACAAGTAGTCATCCTTATGAGTTCATCCCTGAGTACCATTTAACAAGTAGTCATCCTTATGCAGTTCATCTCTGAGTACCATTTCACAAGTAGTCATCCTTATGCAGTTCATCTCTGAGTACCATTTCACAAGTAGTCATCCTTTTGAGTTCATCTCTGAGTACCATTTCACAAGTAGTCATCCTTATGAGTTCATCTCTGAGTACCATTTCACAAGTAGTCATCCTTATGAGTTTATCTCTGAGTACCATTTCACAAGTAGTCATCCTTTTGAGTTTATCTCTGATTACCATTTCACAAGTAGTCATCCTTATGAGTTTATCTCTGAGTACCATTTCACAAGTAGTCATCCTTATGAGTTCATCGCTGAGTACCATTTCACAAGTAGTCATCCTTATGAGTTTATCTCTGAGTACCATTTCACAAGTAGTCATCCTTATGAGTTCATCTCTGAGTACCATTTCACAAGTAGTCATCCTTATGAGTTTATCTCTGAGTACCATTTCACAAGTAGTCATTGTTATGAGTTCATCTCTGAGTACCATTTCACAAGTAGTCATTGTTATGAGTTCATCTCTGAGTACCATTTCACAAGTAGTCATCCTTATGAGTTTATCTCTGAGTACCATTTCACAAGTAGTCATTGTTATGAGTTTATCTCTGAGTACCATTTCACAAGTAGTCATTGTTATGAGTTTATCTCTGAGTACCATTTCACAAGTAGTCATCCTTATGAGTTTATCTCCGAGTACCATTTCACAAGTAGTCATCCTTATGAGTTTATCTCTGAGTACCATTTCACAAGTAGTCATTGTTATGAGTTCATCTCTGAGTACCATTTCACAAGTAGTCATTGTTATGAGTTTATCTCTGAGTACCATTTCACAAGTAGTCATTGTTATGAGTTTATCTCTGAGTACCATTTCACAAGTAAGGTAGTCATTGTTATGAGTTTATCTCTGAGTACCATTTCACAAGTAGTCATCCTTATGAGTTTATCTCTGAGTACCATTTCACAAGTAGTCATCCTTATGCAGTTCATCTCTGAGTACCATTTCACAAGTAGTCATCCTTATGAGTTTATCTCTGAGTACCATTTCACAAGTAGTCATCCTTATGCAGTTCATCTCTGAGTACCATTTCACAAGTAGTCATCCTTTTGAGTTTATCTCTGAGTACCATTTCACAAGTAGTCATCCTTTTGAGTTCATCTCTGAGTACCATTTCACAAGTAGTCATCCTTTTGAGTTTATCTCTGAGTACCATTTCACAAGTAGTCATTGTTATGAGTTCATCTCTGAGTACCATTTCACAAGTAGTCATTGTTATGAGTTTATCTCTGAGTACCATTTCACAAGTAGTCATCCTTATGAGTTTATCTCTGAGTACCATTTCACAAGTAGTCATCCTTATGCAGTTTATCTCTGAGTACCATTTCACAAGTAGTCATTGTTATGAGTTTATCTCTGAGTACCATTTCACAAGTAGTCATTGTTATGAGTTTATCTCTGAGTACCATTTCACAAGTAGTCATTGTTATGAGTTTATCTCTGAATACCATTTCACAAGTAGTCATCCTTATGAGTTTATCTCTGAGTACCATTTCACAAGTAGTCATCCTTATGCAGTTCATCTCTGAGTACCATTTCACAAGTAGTCATCCTTATGAGTTTATCTCTGAGTACCATTTCACAAGTAGTCATCCTTATGCAGTTCATCTCTGAGTACCATTTCACAAGTAGTCATCCTTATGAGTTTATCTCTGAGTACCATTTCACAAGTAGTCATTGTTATGAGTTTATCTCTGAGTACCATTTCACAAGTAGTCATTGTTATGAGTTTATCTCTGAGTACCATTTCACAAGTAGTCATTGTTATGAGTTTATCTCTGAGTACCATTTCACAAGTAGTCATCCTTATGAGTTTATCTCTGAGTACCATTTCACAAGTAGTCATTGTTATGAGTTTATCTCTGAGTACCATTTCACAAGTAGTCATTGTTATGAGTTTATCTCTGAGTACCATTTCACAAGTAGTCATCCTTATGAGTTTATCTATGAGTACCATTTCACAAGTAGTCATCCTTATGAGTTTATCTCTGAGTACCATTTCACAAGTAGTCATCCTTATTAGTTTATCTCTGAGTACCATTTCACAAGTAGTCATTGTTATGAGTTTATCTCTGAGTACCATTTCACAAGTAGTCATTGTTATGAGTTTATCTCTGAGTACCATTTCATAAGTAGTCATTGTTATGAGTTTATCTCTGAGTACCATTTCACAAGTAGTCATCCTTATGAGTTTATCTCTGAGTACCATTTCACAAGTAGTCATCCTTTTGAGTTTATCTCTGAGTACCATTTCACAAGTAGTCATTGTTATGAGTTTATCTCTGAGTACCATTTCACAAGTAGTCATCCTTATGAGTTTATCTCTGAGTACCATTTCACAAGTAGTCATCCTTATGAGTTTATCTCTGAGTACCATTTCACAAGTAGTCATCCTTATGAGTTTATCTCTGAGTACCATTTCACAAGTAGTCATCCTTATGCAGTTCATCTCTGAGTACCATTTCACAAGTAGTCATTGTTATGAGTTTATCTCTGAGTACCATTTCACAAGTAGTCATTGTTATGAGTTTATCTCTGAGTACCATTTCACAAGTAGTCATTGTTATGAGTTTATCTCTGAGTACCATTTCACAAGTAGTCATCGTTATGAGTTTATCTCTGAGTACCATTTCACAAGTAGTCATCCTTATGAGTTTATCTCTGAGTACCATTTCACAAGTAGTCATCCTTATGAGTTTATCTCTGAGTACCATTTCACAAGTAGTCATCCTTATGCAGTTCATCTCTGAGTACCATTTCACAAGTAGTCATCCTTATGCAGTTTATCTCTGAGTACCATTTCACAAGTAGTCATCCTTATGAGTTTATCTCTGAGTACCATTTCACAAGTAGTCATCCTTATGCAGTTCATCTCTGAGTACCATTTCACAAGTAGTCATTGTTATGAGTTTATCTCTGAGTACCATTTCACAAGTAGTCATTGTTATGAGTTTATCTCTGAGTACCATTTCACAAGTAGTCATCGTTATGAGTTTATCTCTGAGTACCATTTCACAAGTAGTCATCCTTATTAGTTTATCTCTGAGTACCATTTCACAAGTAGTCATTGTTATGAGTTTATCTCTGAGTACCATTTCACAAGTAGTCATTGTTATGAGTTTATCTCTGAGTACCATTTCATAAGTAGTCATTGTTATGAGTTTATCTCTGAGTACCATTTCACAAGTAGTCATTGTTATGAGTTTATCTCTGAGTACCATTTCACAAGTAGTCATCCTTATGAGTTTATCTCTGAGTACCATTTCACAAGTAGTCATCCTTTTGAGTTTATCTCTGAGTACCATTTCACAAGTAGTCATCCTTATGAGTTTATCTCTGAGTACCATTTCACAAGTAGTCATCCTTATGAGTTTATCTCTGAGTACCATTTCACAAGTAGTCATCCTTTTGAGTTTATCTCTGAGTACCATTTCACAAGTAGTCATTGTTATGAGTTTATCTCTGAGTACCATTTCACAAGTAGTCATCCTTATGAGTTTATCTCTGAGTACCATTTCACAAGTAGTCATCCTTATGAGTTTATCTCTGAGTACCATTTCACAAGTAGTCATCCTTATGAGTTTATCTCTGAGTACCATTTCACAAGTAGTCATTGTTATGAGTTTATCTCTGAGTACCATTTCTCAAGTAGTCATCCTTTTGAGTTTATCTCTGAGTACCATTTCACAAGTAGTCATTGTTATGAGTTTATCTCTGAGTACCATTTCACAAGTAGTCATCCTTATGAGTTTATCTCTGAGTACCATTTCACAAGTAGTCATTGTTATGAGTTTATCTCTGAGTACCATTTCACAAGTAGTCATCCTTATGAGTTTATCTCTGAGTACCATTTCACAAGTAGTCATTGTTATGAGTTTATCTCTGAGTACCATTTCACAAGTAGTCATTGTTATGAGTTTATCTCTGAGTACCATTTCACAAGTAGTCATCCTTTTGAGTTTATCTCTGAGTACCATTTCACAAGTAGTCATTGTTATGAGTTTATCTCTGAGTACCATTTCACAAGTAGTCATCCTTATGAGTTTATCTCTGAGTACCATTTCACAAGTAGTCATTGTTATGAGTTTATCTCTGAGTACCATTTCACAAGTAGTCATCCTTATGAGTTCATCTCTGAGTACCATTTCACAAGTAGTCATCCTTATGAGTTCATCTCTGAGTACCATTTCACAAGTAGTCATCCTTATGCAGTTTATCTCTGAGTACCATTTCACAAGTAGTCATCCTTATGCAGTTCATCTCTGAGTACCATTTCACAAGTAGTCATCCTTTTGAGTTTATCTCTGAGTACCATTTCACAAGTAGTCATCCTTATGAGTTTATCTCTGAGTACCATTTCACAAGTAGTCATTGTTATGAGTTTATCTCCGAGTACCATTTCACAAGTAGTCATTGTTATGAGTTTATCTCTGAGTACCATTTCACAAGTAGTCATTGTTATGAGTTTATCTCTGAGTACCATTTCACAAGTAGTCATTGTTATGAGTTTATCTCTGAGTACCATTTCACAAGTAGTCATTGTTATGAGTTTATCTCTGAGTACCATTTCACAAGTAGTCATTGTTATGAGTTTATCTCTGAGTACCATTTCACAAGTAGTCATTGTTATGAGTTATCTCTGAGTACCATTTCACAAGTAGTCATCCTTATGCAGTTTATCTCTGAGTACCATTTCACAAGTAGTCATCCTTATGAGTTTATCTCTGAGTACCATTTCACAAGTAGTCATCCTTATGAGTTTATCTCTGAGTACCATTTCACAAGTAGTCATCCTTATGCAGTTCATCTCTGAGTACCATTTCACAAGTAGTCATCCTTATGAGTTTATCTCTGAGTACCATTTCACAAGTAGTCATCCTTATGCAGTTCATCTCTGAGTACCATTTCACAAGTAGTCATCCTTATGCAGTTTATCTCTGAGTACCATTTCACAAGTAGTCATTGTTATGAGTTTATCTCTGAGTACCATTTCACAAGTAGTCATTGTTATGAGTTTATCTCTGAGTACCATTTCACAAGTAGTCATCCTTATGAGTTTATATCTGAGTACCATTTCACAAGTAGTCATCCTTATGAGTTTATCTCTGAGTACCATTTCACAAGTAGTCATCCTTATGCAGTTCATCTCTGAGTACCATTTCACAAGTAGTCATCCTTATGAGTTCATCTCTGAGTACCATTTCACAAGTAGTCATCCTTATGAGTTCATCTCTGAGTACCATTTCACAAGTAGTCATCCTTATGAGTTTATCTCTGAGTACCATTTCACAAGTAGTCATCCTTATGAGTTTATCTCTGAGTACCATTTCACAAGTAGTCATCCTTATGCAGTTTTATCTCTGAGTACCATTTCACAAGTAGTCATCCTTATGAGTTTATCTCTAAGTACCATTTCACAAGTAGTCATCCTTATGCAGTTTATCTCTGAGTACCATTTCACAAGTAGTCATCCTTATGCAGTTTATCTCTGAGTACCACTTCACAAGTAGTCATCCTTATGAGTTCATCTCTGAGTACCATTTCACAAGTAGTCATCCTTATGAGTTCATCTCTGAGTACCATTTCACAAGTAGTCATCCTTATGCAGTTTATCTCTGAGTACCATTTCACAAGTAGTCATCCTTATGCAGTTCATCTCTGAGTACCATTTCACAAGTAGTCATCCTTTTGAGTTTATCTCTGAGTACCATTTCACAAGTAGTCATCCTTATGAGTTTATCTCTGAGTACCATTTCACAAGTAGTCATTGTTATGAGTTTATCTCTGAGTACCATTTCACAAGTAGTCATTGTTATGAGTTTATCTCCGAGTACCATTTCACAAGTAGTCATTGTTATGAGTTTATCTCTGAGTACCATTTCACAAGTAGTCATTGTTATGAGTTTATCTCTGAGTACCATTTCACAAGTAGTCATTGTTATGAGTTATCTCTGAGTACCATTTCACAAGTAGTCATTGTTATGAGTTTATCTCTGAGTACCATTTCACAAGTAGTCATTGTTATGAGTTTATCTCTGAGTACCATTTCACAAGTAGTCATTGTTATGAGTTATCTCTGAGTACCATTTCACAAGTAGTCATCCTTATGAGTTTATCTCTGAGTACCATTTCACAAGTAGTCATCCTTATGAGTTTATCGCTGAGTACCATTTCACAAGTAGTCATCCTTATGAGTTTATCTCTGAGTACCATTTCACAAGTAGTCATCCTTATGCAGTTCATCTCTGAGTACCATTTCACAAGTAGTCATCCTTTTGAGTTTATCTCTGAGTACCATTTCACAAGTAGTCATCCTTATGAGTTTATCTCTGAGTACCATTTCACAAGTAGTCATTGTTATGCAGTTTATCTCTGAGTACCATTTCACAAGTAGTCATCCTTATGAGTTTATCTCTGAGTACCATTTCACAAGTAGTCATCCTTATGAGTTTATCTCTGAGTACCATTTCACAAGTAGTCATCCTTATGCAGTTCATCTCTGAGTACAATTTCACAAGTAGTCATCCTTATGAGTTTATCTCTGAGTACCATTTCACAAGTAGTCATCCTTATGCAGTTCATCTCTGAGTACCATTTCACAAGTAGTCATCCTTATGAGTTTATCTCTGAGCACCATTTCACAAGTAGTCATCCTTATGCAGTTCATCTCTGAGTACCATTTCACAAGTAGTCATCCTTATGAGTTCATCTCTGAGTACCATTTAACAAGTAGTCATCCTTATGCAGTTCATCTCTGAGTACAATTTCACAAGTAGTCATTGTTATGAGTTTATCTCTGAGTACCATTTCACAAGTAGTCATCCTTATGCAGTTCATCTCTGAGTACCATTTAACAAGTAGTCATCCTTATGCAGTTCATCTCTGAGTACCATTTCACAAGTAGTCATCCTTATGAGTTTATCTCTGAGTACCATTTCACAAGTAGTCATTGTTATGAGTTTATCTCTGAGTACCATTTCACAAGTAGTCATCCTTATGCAGTTCATCTCTGAGTACCATTTCACAAGTAGTCATCCTTATGAGTTTATCTCTGAGTACCATTTAACAAGTAGTCATCCTTATGCAGTTCATCTCTGAGTACCATTTCACAAGTAGTCATCCTTATGAGTTCATCACTGAGTACCATTTAACAAGTAGTCATCCTTATGCAGTTCATCTCTGAGTACCATTTCACAAGTAGTCATCCTTATGCAGTTCATCTCTGAGTACCATTTCACAAGTAGTCATCCTTATGAGTTTATCTCTGAGTACCATTTCACAAGTAGTCATCCTTATGCAGTTCATCTCTGAGTACCATTTCACAAGTAGTCATCCTTATGAGTTCATCTCTGAGTACCATTTCACAAGTAGTCATCCTTATGAGTTTATCTCTGAGTACCATTTCACAAGTAGTCATTGTTATGAGTTTATCTCTGAGTACCATTTCACAAGTAGTCATTGTTATGAGTTTATCTCTGAGTACCATTTCACAAGTAGTCATCCTTATGAGTTTATCTCTGAGTACCATTTCACAAGTAGTCATTGTTATGAGTTTATCTCTGAGTACCATTTCACAAGTAGTCATTGTTATGAGTTTATCTCTGAGTACCATTTCATAAGTAGTCATTGTTATGAGTTTATCTCTGAGTACCATTTCACAAGTAGTCATTGTTATGAGTTTATCTCTGAGTACCATTTCACAAGTAGTCATTGTTATGAGTTTATCTCTGAGTACCATTTCACAAGTAGTCATTGTTATGAGTTTATCTCTGAGTACCATTTCACAAGTAGTCATCCTTATGAGTTTATCTCCGAGTACCATTTCACAAGTAGTCATCCTTATGAGTTTATCTCTGAGTACCATTTCACAAGTAGTCATTGTTATGAGTTCATCTCTGAGTACCATTTCACAAGTAGTCATTGTTATGAGTTTATCTCTGAGTACCATTTCACAAGTAGTCATTGTTATGAGTTTATCTCTGAGTACCATTTCACAAGTAGTCATCCTTATGAGTTTATCTCTGAGTACCATTTCACAAGTAGTCATCCTTATGAGTTTATCTCTGAGTACCATTTCACAAGTAGTCATTGTTATGAGTTTATCTCTGAGTACCATTTCACAAGTAGTCATTGTTATGAGTTTATCTCTGAGTACCATTTCATAAGTAGTCATTGTTATGAGTTTATCTCTGAGTACCATTTCACAAGTAGTCATTGTTATGAGTTTATCTCTGAGTACCATTTCACAAGTAGTCATTGTTATGAGTTTATCTCTGAGTACCATTTCACAAGTAGTCATTGTTATGAGTTTATCTCTGAGTACCATTTCACAAGTAGTCATCGTTATGAGTTTATCTCTGAGTACCATTTCACAAGTAGTCATCCTTATGAGTTTATCTCTGAGTACCATTTCACAAGTAGTCATCCTTATGAGTTTATCTCTGAGTACCATTTCACAAGTAGTCATTGTTATGAGTTTATCTCTGAGTACCATTTCACAAGTAGTCATTGTTATGAGTTTATCTCTGAGTACCATTTCACAAGTAGTCATTGTTATGAGTTTATCTCTGAGTACCATTTCACAAGTAGTCATCCTTTTGAGTTTATCTCTGAGTACCATTTCACAAGTAGTCATTGTTATGAGTTTATCTCTGAGTACCATTTCACAAGTAGTCATTGTTATGAGTTTATCTCTGAGTACCATTTCACAAGTAGTCATCCTTTTGAGTTTATCTCTGAGTACCATTTCACAAGTAGTCATTGTTATGAGTTTATCTCTGAGTACCATTTCACAAGTAGTCATCCTTATGAGTTTATCTCTGAGTACCATTTCACAAGTAGTCATTGTTATGAGTTTATCTCTGAGTACCATTTCACAAGTAGTCATCCTTATGCAGTTCATCTCTGAGTACCATTTCACAAGTAGTCATCCTTATGAGTTTATCTCTGAGTACCATTTCACAAGTAGTCATCCTTATGCAGTTCATCCCTGAGTACCATTTCACAAGTAGTCATCCTTTTGAGTTTATCTCTGAGTACCATTTCACAAGTAGTCATTGTTATGAGTTCATCTCTGAGTACCATTTCACAAGTAGTCATTGTTATGAGTTCATCTCTGAGTACCATTTCACAAGTAGTCATGCTTATGCAGTTTATCTCTGAGTACCATTTCACAAGTAGTCATGGTTATGAGTTTATCTCTGAGTACCATTTCACAAGTAGTCATTGTTATGAGTTCATCTCTGAGTACCATTTCACATGTAGTCATCCTGATGCAGTTTATCTCTGAGTACCATTTCACAAGTAGTCATCCTTTTGAGTTTATCACCGAGTACCATTTCACAAGTAGTCATCCTTTTGAGTTTATCTCTGAGTACCATTTCACAAGTAGTCATGCTTATGCAGTTTATCTCTGAGTACCATTTCACAAGTAGTCATTGTTATGAGTTTATCTCTGAGTACGATTTCACAAGTAGTCATTGTTATGAGTTCATCTCTGAGTACCATTTCACATGTAGTCATCCTGATGCAGTTTATCTCTGAGTACCACTTCACAAGTAGTCATTGTTATGAGTTTATCTCTGAGTACCATTTCACAAGTAGTCATCCTTATGCAGTTCATCTCTGAGTACCATTTCACAAGTAGTCATCCTTATGAGTTTATCTCTTAGTACCATTTCACAAGTAGTCATTGTTATGAGTTTATCTCTGAGTACCATTTCACAAGTAGTCATTGTTATGAGTTTATCTCTGAGTACCATTTCACAAGTAGTCATTGTTATGAGTTCATCTCTGAGTACCATTTCACAAGTAGTCATCCTTATGCAGTTCATCTCTGAGTACCATTTCACAAGTAGTCATCCTTATGAGTTTATCTCTGAGTACCATTTCACAAGTAGTCATTGTTATGAGTTTATCTCTGAGTACCATTTCACAAGTAGTCATCCTTATGAGTTTATCTCTGAGTACCATTTCACAAGTAGTCATCCTTATGCAGTTTATCTCTGAGTACCATTTCACAAGTAGTCATTGTTATGAGTTTATCTCTGAGTACCATTTCACAAGTAGTCATTGTTATGAGTTCATCTCTGAGTACCATTTCACAAGTAGTCATTGTTATGAGTTTATCTCTGAGTACCATTTCACAAGTAGTCATCCTTATGAGTTTATCTCTGAGTACCATTTCACAAGTAGTCATTGTTATGAGTTTATCTCTGAGTACCATTTCACAAGTAGTCATCCTTATGAGTTTATCTCTGAGTACCATTTCACAAGTAGTCATCCTTATGAGTTTATCTCTGAGTACCATTTCACAAGTAGTCATCCTTATGAGTTTATCTCTGAGTACCATTTCACAAGTAGTCATCCTTATGCAGTTTATCTCTGAGTACCATTTCACAAGTAGTCATTGTTATGAGTTTATCTCTGAGTACCATTTCACAAGTAGTCATTGTTATGAGTTTATCTCTGAGTACCATTTCACAAGTAGTCATCCTTATGAGTTTATCTCTGAGTACCATTTCACAAGTAGTCATTGTTATGAGTTTATCTCTGAGTACCATTTCACAAGTAGTCATTGTTATGAGTTTATCTCTGAGTACCATTTCACAAGTAGTCATTGTTATGAGTTTATCTCTGAGTACCATTTCACAAGTAGTCATTGTTATGAGTTTATCTCTGAGTACCATTTCACAAGTAGTCATTGTTATGAGTTTATCTCTGAGTACCATTTCACAAGTAGTCATTGTTATGAGTTTATCTCTGAGTACCATTTCACAAGTAGTCATTGTTATGAGTTATCTCTGAGTACCATTTCACAAGTAGTCATCCTTATGCAGTTTATCTCTGAGTACCATTTCACAAGTAGTCATCCTTATGAGTTTATCTCTGAGTACCATTTCACAAGTAGTCATCCTTATGAGTTTATCTCTGAGTACCATTTCACAAGTAGTCATCCTTATGAGTTTATCTCTGAGTACCATTTCACAAGTAGTCATCCTTATGAGTTTATCTCTGAGTACCATTTCACAAGTAGTCATCCTTATGCAGTTCATCTCTGAGTACCATTTCACAAGTAGTCATCCTTTTGAGTTTATCTCTGAGTACCATTTCACAAGTAGTCATCCTTATGAGTTTATCTCTGAGTACCATTTCACAAGTAGTCATCCTTATGAGTTTATCTCTGAGCACCATTTCACAAGTAGTCATCCTTATGCAGTTCATCTCTGAGTACCATTTCACAAGTAGTCATCCTTATGAGTTCATCTCTGAGTACCATTTAACAAGTAGTCATCCTTATGCAGTTCATCTCTGAGTACAATTTCACAAGTAGTCATTGTTATGAGTTATCTCTGAGTACCATTTCACAAGTAGTCATTGTTATGAGTTTATCTCTGAGTACCATTTCACAAGTAGTCATTGTTATGAGTTTATCTCTGAGTACCATTTCACAAGTAGTCATTGTTATGAGTTATCTCTGAGTACCATTTCACAAGTAGTCATCCTTATGAGTTTATCTCTGAGTACCATTTCACAAGTAGTCATCCTTATGAGTTTATCGCTGAGTACCATTTCACAAGTAGTCATCCTTATGAGTTTATCTCTGAGTACCATTTCACAAGTAGTCATCCTTATGCAGTTCATCTCTGAGTACCATTTCACAAGTAGTCATCCTTTTGAGTTTATCTCTGAGTACCATTTCACAAGTAGTCATCCTTATGAGTTTATCTCTGAGTACCATTTCACAAGTAGTCATTGTTATGCAGTTTATCTCTGAGTACCATTTCACAAGTAGTCATCCTTATGAGTTTATCTCTGAGTACCATTTCACAAGTAGTCATCCTTATGAGTTTATCTCTGAGTACCATTTCACAAGTAGTCATCCTTATGCAGTTCATCTCTGAGTACAATTTCACAAGTAGTCATCCTTATGAGTTTATCTCTGAGTACCATTTCACAAGTAGTCATCCTTATGCAGTTCATCTCTGAGTACCATTTCACAAGTAGTCATCCTTATGAGTTTATCTCTGAGCACCATTTCACAAGTAGTCATCCTTATGCAGTTCATCTCTGAGTACCATTTCACAAGTAGTCATCCTTATGAGTTCATCTCTGAGTACCATTTAACAAGTAGTCATCCTTATGCAGTTCATCTCTGAGTACAATTTCACAAGTAGTCATTGTTATGAGTTTATCTCTGAGTACCATTTCACAAGTAGTCATCCTTATGCAGTTCATCTCTGAGTACCATTTAACAAGTAGTCATCCTTATGCAGTTCATCTCTGAGTACCATTTCACAAGTAGTCATCCTTATGAGTTTATCTCTGAGTACCATTTCACAAGTAGTCATTGTTATGAGTTTATCTCTGAGTACCATTTCACAAGTAGTCATCCTTATGCAGTTCATCTCTGAGTACCATTTCACAAGTAGTCATCCTTATGAGTTTATCTCTGAGTACCATTTAACAAGTAGTCATCCTTATGCAGTTCATCTCTGAGTACCATTTCACAAGTAGTCATCCTTATGAGTTCATCACTGAGTACCATTTAACAAGTAGTCATCCTTATGCAGTTCATCTCTGAGTACCATTTCACAAGTAGTCATCCTTATGCAGTTCATCTCTGAGTACCATTTCACAAGTAGTCATCCTTATGAGTTTATCTCTGAGTACCATTTCACAAGTAGTCATCCTTATGCAGTTCATCTCTGAGTACCATTTCACAAGTAGTCATCCTTATGAGTTCATCTCTGAGTACCATTTCACAAGTAGTCATCCTTATGAGTTTATCTCTGAGTACCATTTCACAAGTAGTCATTGTTATGAGTTTATCTCTGAGTACCATTTCACAAGTAGTCATTGTTATGAGTTTATCTCTGAGTACCATTTCACAAGTAGTCATCCTTATGAGTTTATCTCTGAGTACCATTTCACAAGTAGTCATTGTTATGAGTTTATCTCTGAGTACCATTTCACAAGTAGTCATTGTTATGAGTTTATCTCTGAGTACCATTTCATAAGTAGTCATTGTTATGAGTTTATCTCTGAGTACCATTTCACAAGTAGTCATTGTTATGAGTTTATCTCTGAGTACCATTTCACAAGTAGTCATTGTTATGAGTTTATCTCTGAGTACCATTTCACAAGTAGTCATTGTTATGAGTTTATCTCTGAGTACCATTTCACAAGTAGTCATCCTTATGAGTTTATCTCCGAGTACCATTTCACAAGTAGTCATCCTTATGAGTTTATCTCTGAGTACCATTTCACAAGTAGTCATTGTTATGAGTTCATCTCTGAGTACCATTTCACAAGTAGTCATTGTTATGAGTTTATCTCTGAGTACCATTTCACAAGTAGTCATTGTTATGAGTTTATCTCTGAGTACCATTTCACAAGTAGTCATCCTTATGAGTTTATCTCTGAGTACCATTTCACAAGTAGTCATCCTTATGAGTTTATCTCTGAGTACCATTTCACAAGTAGTCATTGTTATGAGTTTATCTCTGAGTACCATTTCACAAGTAGTCATTGTTATGAGTTTATCTCTGAGTACCATTTCATAAGTAGTCATTGTTATGAGTTTATCTCTGAGTACCATTTCACAAGTAGTCATTGTTATGAGTTTATCTCTGAGTACCATTTCACAAGTAGTCATTGTTATGAGTTTATCTCTGAGTACCATTTCACAAGTAGTCATTGTTATGAGTTTATCTCTGAGTACCATTTCACAAGTAGTCATCGTTATGAGTTTATCTCTGAGTACCATTTCACAAGTAGTCATCCTTATGAGTTTATCTCTGAGTACCATTTCACAAGTAGTCATCCTTATGAGTTTATCTCTGAGTACCATTTCACAAGTAGTCATTGTTATGAGTTTATCTCTGAGTACCATTTCACAAGTAGTCATTGTTATGAGTTTATCTCTGAGTACCATTTCACAAGTAGTCATTGTTATGAGTTTATCTCTGAGTACCATTTCACAAGTAGTCATCCTTTTGAGTTTATCTCTGAGTACCATTTCACAAGTAGTCATTGTTATGAGTTTATCTCTGAGTACCATTTCACAAGTAGTCATTGTTATGAGTTTATCTCTGAGTACCATTTCACAAGTAGTCATCCTTTTGAGTTTATCTCTGAGTACCATTTCACAAGTAGTCATTGTTATGAGTTTATCTCTGAGTACCATTTCACAAGTAGTCATCCTTATGAGTTTATCTCTGAGTACCATTTCACAAGTAGTCATTGTTATGAGTTTATCTCTGAGTACCATTTCACAAGTAGTCATCCTTATGCAGTTCATCTCTGAGTACCATTTCACAAGTAGTCATCCTTATGAGTTTATCTCTGAGTACCATTTCACAAGTAGTCATCCTTATGCAGTTCATCCCTGAGTACCATTTCACAAGTAGTCATCCTTTTGAGTTTATCTCTGAGTACCATTTCACAAGTAGTCATTGTTATGAGTTCATCTCTGAGTACCATTTCACAAGTAGTCATTGTTATGAGTTCATCTCTGAGTACCATTTCACAAGTAGTCATGCTTATGCAGTTTATCTCTGAGTACCATTTCACAAGTAGTCATGGTTATGAGTTTATCTCTGAGTACCATTTCACAAGTAGTCATTGTTATGAGTTCATCTCTGAGTACCATTTCACATGTAGTCATCCTGATGCAGTTTATCTCTGAGTACCATTTCACAAGTAGTCATCCTTTTGAGTTTATCACCGAGTACCATTTCACAAGTAGTCATCCTTTTGAGTTTATCTCTGAGTACCATTTCACAAGTAGTCATGCTTATGCAGTTTATCTCTGAGTACCATTTCACAAGTAGTCATTGTTATGAGTTTATCTCTGAGTACGATTTCACAAGTAGTCATTGTTATGAGTTCATCTCTGAGTACCATTTCACATGTAGTCATCCTGATGCAGTTTATCTCTGAGTACCACTTCACAAGTAGTCATTGTTATGAGTTTATCTCTGAGTACCATTTCACAAGTAGTCATCCTTATGCAGTTCATCTCTGAGTACCATTTCACAAGTAGTCATCCTTATGAGTTTATCTCTTAGTACCATTTCACAAGTAGTCATTGTTATGAGTTTATCTCTGAGTACCATTTCACAAGTAGTCATTGTTATGAGTTTATCTCTGAGTACCATTTCACAAGTAGTCATTGTTATGAGTTCATCTCTGAGTACCATTTCACAAGTAGTCATCCTTATGCAGTTCATCTCTGAGTACCATTTCACAAGTAGTCATCCTTATGAGTTTATCTCTGAGTACCATTTCACAAGTAGTCATTGTTATGAGTTTATCTCTGAGTACCATTTCACAAGTAGTCATCCTTATGAGTTTATCTCTGAGTACCATTTCACAAGTAGTCATCCTTATGCAGTTTATCTCTGAGTACCATTTCACAAGTAGTCATTGTTATGAGTTTATCTCTGAGTACCATTTCACAAGTAGTCATTGTTATGAGTTCATCTCTGAGTACCATTTCACAAGTAGTCATTGTTATGAGTTTATCTCTGAGTACCATTTCACAAGTAGTCATCCTTATGAGTTTATCTCTGAGTACCATTTCACAAGTAGTCATTGTTATGAGTTTATCTCTGAGTACCATTTCACAAGTAGTCATCCTTATGAGTTTATCTCTGAGTACCATTTCACAAGTAGTCATCCTTATGAGTTTATCTCTGAGTACCATTTCACAAGTAGTCATCCTTATGAGTTTATCTCTGAGTACCATTTCACAAGTAGTCATCCTTATGCAGTTTATCTCTGAGTACCATTTCACAAGTAGTCATTGTTATGAGTTTATCTCTGAGTACCATTTCACAAGTAGTCATTGTTATGAGTTTATCTCTGAGTACCATTTCACAAGTAGTCATCCTTATGAGTTTATCTCTGAGTACCATTTCACAAGTAGTCATTGTTATGAGTTTATCTCTGAGTACCATTTCACAAGTAGTCATTGTTATGAGTTTATCTCTGAGTACCATTTCACAAGTAGTCATTGTTATGAGTTTATCTCTGAGTACCATTTCACAAGTAGTCATTGTTATGAGTTTATCTCTGAGTACCATTTCACAAGTAGTCATTGTTATGAGTTTATCTCTGAGTACCATTTCACAAGTAGTCATTGTTATGAGTTTATCTCTGAGTACCATTTCACAAGTAGTCATTGTTATGAGTTATCTCTGAGTACCATTTCACAAGTAGTCATCCTTATGCAGTTTATCTCTGAGTACCATTTCACAAGTAGTCATCCTTATGAGTTTATCTCTGAGTACCATTTCACAAGTAGTCATCCTTATGAGTTTATCTCTGAGTACCATTTCACAAGTAGTCATCCTTATGAGTTTATCTCTGAGTACCATTTCACAAGTAGTCATCCTTATGAGTTTATCTCTGAGTACCATTTCACAAGTAGTCATCCTTATGCAGTTCATCTCTGAGTACCATTTCACAAGTAGTCATCCTTATGAGTTCATCTCTGAGTACCATTTAACAAGTAGTCATCCTTATGCAGTTCATCTCTGAGTACCATTTCACAAGTAGTCATCCGTATGAGTTCATCTCTGAGTACCATTTAACAAGTAGTCATCCTTATGCAGTTCATCTCTGAGTACCATTTCACAAGTAGTCATCCTTATGCAGTTCATCTCTGAGTACCATTTCACAAGTAGTCATCCTTATGAGTTTATCTCTGAGTACCATTTCACAAGTAGTCATCCTTATGCAGTTCATCTCTGAGTACCATTTCACAAGTAGTCATCCTTATGAGTTCATCTCTGAGTACCATTTAACAAGTAGTCATCCTTATGCAGTTCATCTCTGAGTACCATTTCACAAGTAGTCATCCTTATGCAGTTCATCTCTGAGTACCATTTCACAAGTAGTCATCCTTTTGAGTTCATCTCTGAGTACCATTTCACAAGTAGTCATCCTTATGAGTTCATCTCTGAGTACCATTTCACAAGTAGTCATCCTTATGAGTTTATCTCTGAGTACCATTTCACAAGTAGTCATCCTTTTGAGTTTATCTCTGATTACCATTTCACAAGTAGTCATCCTTATGAGTTTATCTCTGAGTACCATTTCACAAGTAGTCATCCTTATGAGTTCATCGCTGAGTACCATTTCACAAGTAGTCATCCTTATGAGTTTATCTCCGAGTACCATTTCACAAGTAGTCATCCTTATGAGTTTATCTCTGAGTACCATTTCACAAGTAGTCATTGTTATGAGTTCATCTCTGAGTACCATTTCACAAGTAGTCATTGTTATGAGTTTATCTCTGAGTAACATTTCACAAGTAGTCATTGTTATGAGTTTATCTCTGAGTACCATTTCACAAGTAGTCATCCTTATGAGTTTATCTCTGAGTACCATTTCACAAGTAGTCATTGTTATGAGTTTATCTCTGAGTACCATTTCACAAGTAAGGTAGTCATTGTTATGAGTTTATCTCTGAGTACCATTTCACAAGTAGTCATCCTTATGAGTTTATCTCTGAGTACCATTTCACAAGTAGTCATTGTTATGAGTTTATCTCTGAGTACCATTTCACAAGTAGTCATCCTTATGAGTTTATCTCTGAGTACCATTTCACAAGTAGTCATCCTTATGCAGTTCATCTCTGAGTACCATTTCACAAGTAGTCATTGTTATGAGTTTATCTCTGAGTACCATTTCACAAGTAGTCATCCTTATGAGTTCATCTCTGAGTACCATTTCACAAGTAGTCATTGTTATGAGTTTATCTCTGAGTACCATTTCACAAGTAGTCATCCTTATGCAGTTTATCTCTGAGTACCATTTCACAAGTAGTCATCCTTATGAGTTTATCTCTGAGTACCATTTCACAAGTAGTCATCCTTATGAGTTTATCTCTGAGTACCATTTCACAAGTAGTCATTGTTATGAGTTCATCTCTGAGTACCATTTCACAAGTAGTCATTGTTATGAGTTCATCTCTGAGTACCATTTCACAAGTAGTCATTGTTATGAGTTTATCTCTGAGTACCATTTCACAAGTAGTCATCCTTATGAGTTTATCTCTGAGTACCATTTCACAAGTAGTCATCCTTATGAGTTTATCTCTGAGTACCATTTCACAAGTAGTCATCCTTATGCAGTTTATCTCTGAGTACCATTTCACAAGTAGTCATCCTTATGAGTTCATCTCTGAGTACCATTTCACAAGTAGTCATCCTTATGAGTTCATCTCTGAGTACCATTTCACAAGTAGTCATCCTTATGAGTTCATCTCTGAGTACCATTTCACAAGTAGTCATCCTTATGCAGTTTATCTCTGAGTACCATTTCACAAGTAGTCATCCTTATGCAGTTCATCTCTGAGTACCATTTCACAAGTAGTCATCCTTTTGAGTTTATCTCTGAGTACCATTTCACAAGTAGTCATCCTTATGAGTTTATCTCTGAGTACCATTTCACAAGTAGTCATTGTTATGAGTTTATCTCTGAGTACCATTTCACAAGTAGTCATTGTTATGAGTTTATCTCTGAGTACCATTTCACAAGTAGTCATTGTTATGAGTTATCTCTGAGTACCATTTCACAAGTAGTCATCCTTATGCAGTTTATCTCTGAGTACCATTTCACAAGTAGTCATCCTTATGAGTTTATCTCTGAGTACCATTTCACAAGTAGTCATCCTTATGAGTTTATCTCTGAGTACCATTTCACAAGTAGTCATCCTTATGAGTTTATCTCTGAGTACCATTTCACAAGTAGTCATCCTTATGAGTTTATCTCTGAGTACCATTTCACAAGTAGTCATCCTTATGCAGTTCATCTCTGAGTACCATTTCACAAGTAGTCATCCTTTTGAGTTTATCTCTGAGTACCATTTCACAAGTAGTCATCCTTATGAGTTTATCTCTGAGTACCATTTCACAAGTAGTCATCCTTATGAGTTTATCTCTGAGCACCATTTCACAAGTAGTCATCCTTATGCAGTTCATCTCTGAGTACCATTTCACAAGTAGTCATCCTTATGAGTTCATCTCTGAGTACCATTTAACAAGTAGTCATCCTTATGCAGTTCATCTCTGAGTACAATTTCACAAGTAGTCATCCTTATGAGTTTATCTCTGAGTACCATTTCACAAGTAGTCATCCTTATGCAGTTCATCTCTGAGTACCATTTCACAAGTAGTCATCCTTATGAGTTCATCTCTGAGTACCATTTAACAAGTAGTCATCCTTATGCAGTTCATCTCTGAGTACCATTTCACAAGTAGTCATCCTTATGCAGTTCATCTCTGAGTACCATTTCACAAGTAGTCATCCTTATGAGTTTATCTCTGAGTACCATTTCACAAGTAGTCAGCCTTATGCAGTTCATCTCTGAGTACCATTTCACAAGTAGTCATCCTTATGAGTTCATCCCTGAGTACCATTTAACAAGTAGTCATCCTTATGCAGTTCATCTCTGAGTACCATTTCACAAGTAGTCATCCTTATGCAGTTCATCTCTGAGTACCATTTCACAAGTAGTCATCCTTTTGAGTTCATCTCTGAGTACCATTTCACAAGTAGTCATCCTTATGAGTTCATCTCTGAGTACCATTTCACAAGTAGTCATCCTTATGAGTTTATCTCTGAGTACCATTTCACAAGTAGTCATCCTTTTGAGTTTATCTCTGATTACCATTTCACAAGTAGTCATCCTTATGAGTTTATCTCTGAGTACCATTTCACAAGTAGTCATCCTTATGAGTTCATCGCTGAGTACCATTTCACAAGTAGTCATCCTTATGAGTTTATCTCTGAGTACCATTTCACAAGTAGTCATCCTTATGAGTTCATCTCTGAGTACCATTTCACAAGTAGTCATCCTTATGAGTTTATCTCTGAGTACCATTTCACAAGTAGTCATTGTTATGAGTTCATCTCTGAGTACCATTTCACAAGTAGTCATTGTTATGAGTTCATCTCTGAGTACCATTTCACAAGTAGTCATCCTTATGAGTTTATCTCTGAGTACCATTTCACAAGTAGTCATTGTTATGAGTTTATCTCTGAGTACCATTTCACAAGTAGTCATCCTTATGAGTTTATCTCCGAGTACCATTTCACAAGTAGTCATCCTTATGAGTTTATCTCTGAGTACCATTTCACAAGTAGTCATTGTTATGAGTTCATCTCTGAGTACCATTTCACAAGTAGTCATTGTTATGAGTTTATCTCTGAGTACCATTTCACAAGTAGTCATTGTTATGAGTTTATCTCTGAGTACCATTTCACAAGTAAGGTAGTCATTGTTATGAGTTTATCTCTGAGTACCATTTCACAAGTAGTCATCCTTATGAGTTTATCTCTGAGTACCATTTCACAAGTAGTCATCCTTATGCAGTTCATCTCTGAGTACCATTTCACAAGTAGTCATCCTTATGAGTTTATCTCTGAGTACCATTTCACAAGTAGTCATCCTTATGCAGTTCATCTCTGAGTACCATTTCACAAGTAGTCATCCTTTTGAGTTTATCTCTGAGTACCATTTCACAAGTAGTCATCCTTTTGAGTTCATCTCTGAGTACCATTTCACAAGTAGTCATCCTTTTGAGTTTATCTCTGAGTACCATTTCACAAGTAGTCATTGTTATGAGTTCATCTCTGAGTACCATTTCACAAGTAGTCATTGTTATGAGTTTATCTCTGAGTACCATTTCACAAGTAGTCATCCTTATGAGTTTATCTCTGAGTACCATTTCACAAGTAGTCATCCTTATGCAGTTTATCTCTGAGTACCATTTCACAAGTAGTCATTGTTATGAGTTTATCTCTGAGTACCATTTCACAAGTAGTCATTGTTATGAGTTTATCTCTGAGTACCATTTCACAAGTAGTCATTGTTATGAGTTTATCTCTGAATACCATTTCACAAGTAGTCATCCTTATGAGTTTATCTCTGAGTACCATTTCACAAGTAGTCATCCTTATGCAGTTCATCTCTGAGTACCATTTCACAAGTAGTCATCCTTATGAGTTTATCTCTGAGTACCATTTCACAAGTAGTCATCCTTATGCAGTTCATCTCTGAGTACCATTTCACAAGTAGTCATCCTTATGAGTTTATCTCTGAGTACCATTTCACAAGTAGTCATTGTTATGAGTTTATCTCTGAGTACCATTTCACAAGTAGTCATTGTTATGAGTTTATCTCTGAGTACCATTTCACAAGTAGTCATTGTTATGAGTTTATCTCTGAGTACCATTTCACAAGTAGTCATCCTTATGAGTTTATCTCTGAGTACCATTTCACAAGTAGTCATTGTTATGAGTTTATCTCTGAGTACCATTTCACAAGTAGTCATTGTTATGAGTTTATCTCTGAGTACCATTTCACAAGTAGTCATCCTTATGAGTTTATCTATGAGTACCATTTCACAAGTAGTCATCCTTATGAGTTTATCTCTGAGTACCATTTCACAAGTAGTCATCCTTATTAGTTTATCTCTGAGTACCATTTCACAAGTAGTCATTGTTATGAGTTTATCTCTGAGTACCATTTCACAAGTAGTCATTGTTATGAGTTTATCTCTGAGTACCATTTCATAAGTAGTCATTGTTATGAGTTTATCTCTGAGTACCATTTCACAAGTAGTCATCCTTATGAGTTTATCTCTGAGTACCATTTCACAAGTAGTCATCCTTTTGAGTTTATCTCTGAGTACCATTTCACAAGTAGTCATTGTTATGAGTTTATCTCTGAGTACCATTTCACAAGTAGTCATCCTTATGAGTTTATCTCTGAGTACCATTTCACAAGTAGTCATCCTTATGAGTTTATCTCTGAGTACCATTTCACAAGTAGTCATCCTTATGAGTTTATCTCTGAGTACCATTTCACAAGTAGTCATCCTTATGCAGTTCATCTCTGAGTACCATTTCACAAGTAGTCATTGTTATGAGTTTATCTCTGAGTACCATTTCACAAGTAGTCATTGTTATGAGTTTATCTCTGAGTACCATTTCACAAGTAGTCATTGTTATGAGTTTATCTCTGAGTACCATTTCACAAGTAGTCATCGTTATGAGTTTATCTCTGAGTACCATTTCACAAGTAGTCATCCTTATGAGTTTATCTCTGAGTACCATTTCACAAGTAGTCATCCTTATGAGTTTATCTCTGAGTACCATTTCACAAGTAGTCATCCTTATGCAGTTCATCTCTGAGTACCATTTCACAAGTAGTCATCCTTATGCAGTTTATCTCTGAGTACCATTTCACAAGTAGTCATCCTTATGAGTTTATCTCTGAGTACCATTTCACAAGTAGTCATCCTTATGCAGTTCATCTCTGAGTACCATTTCACAAGTAGTCATTGTTATGAGTTTATCTCTGAGTACCATTTCACAAGTAGTCATTGTTATGAGTTTATCTCTGAGTACCATTTCACAAGTAGTCATCGTTATGAGTTTATCTCTGAGTACCATTTCACAAGTAGTCATCCTTATTAGTTTATCTCTGAGTACCATTTCACAAGTAGTCATTGTTATGAGTTTATCTCTGAGTACCATTTCACAAGTAGTCATTGTTATGAGTTTATCTCTGAGTACCATTTCATAAGTAGTCATTGTTATGAGTTTATCTCTGAGTACCATTTCACAAGTAGTCATTGTTATGAGTTTATCTCTGAGTACCATTTCACAAGTAGTCATCCTTATGAGTTTATCTCTGAGTACCATTTCACAAGTAGTCATCCTTTTGAGTTTATCTCTGAGTACCATTTCACAAGTAGTCATCCTTATGAGTTTATCTCTGAGTACCATTTCACAAGTAGTCATCCTTATGAGTTTATCTCTGAGTACCATTTCACAAGTAGTCATCCTTTTGAGTTTATCTCTGAGTACCATTTCACAAGTAGTCATTGTTATGAGTTTATCTCTGAGTACCATTTCACAAGTAGTCATCCTTATGAGTTTATCTCTGAGTACCATTTCACAAGTAGTCATCCTTATGAGTTTATCTCTGAGTACCATTTCACAAGTAGTCATCCTTATGAGTTTATCTCTGAGTACCATTTCACAAGTAGTCATTGTTATGAGTTTATCTCTGAGTACCATTTCTCAAGTAGTCATCCTTTTGAGTTTATCTCTGAGTACCATTTCACAAGTAGTCATTGTTATGAGTTTATCTCTGAGTACCATTTCACAAGTAGTCATCCTTATGAGTTTATCTCTGAGTACCATTTCACAAGTAGTCATTGTTATGAGTTTATCTCTGAGTACCATTTCACAAGTAGTCATCCTTATGAGTTTATCTCTGAGTACCATTTCACAAGTAGTCATTGTTATGAGTTTATCTCTGAGTACCATTTCACAAGTAGTCATTGTTATGAGTTTATCTCTGAGTACCATTTCACAAGTAGTCATCCTTTTGAGTTTATCTCTGAGTACCATTTCACAAGTAGTCATTGTTATGAGTTTATCTCTGAGTACCATTTCACAAGTAGTCATCCTTATGAGTTTATCTCTGAGTACCATTTCACAAGTAGTCATTGTTATGAGTTTATCTCTGAGTACCATTTCACAAGTAGTCATCCTTATGAGTTCATCTCTGAGTACCATTTCACAAGTAGTCATCCTTATGAGTTCATCTCTGAGTACCATTTCACAAGTAGTCATCCTTATGCAGTTTATCTCTGAGTACCATTTCACAAGTAGTCATCCTTATGCAGTTCATCTCTGAGTACCATTTCACAAGTAGTCATCCTTTTGAGTTTATCTCTGAGTACCATTTCACAAGTAGTCATCCTTATGAGTTTATCTCTGAGTACCATTTCACAAGTAGTCATTGTTATGAGTTTATCTCCGAGTACCATTTCACAAGTAGTCATTGTTATGAGTTTATCTCTGAGTACCATTTCACAAGTAGTCATTGTTATGAGTTTATCTCTGAGTACCATTTCACAAGTAGTCATTGTTATGAGTTTATCTCTGAGTACCATTTCACAAGTAGTCATTGTTATGAGTTTATCTCTGAGTACCATTTCACAAGTAGTCATTGTTATGAGTTTATCTCTGAGTACCATTTCACAAGTAGTCATTGTTATGAGTTATCTCTGAGTACCATTTCACAAGTAGTCATCCTTATGCAGTTTATCTCTGAGTACCATTTCACAAGTAGTCATCCTTATGAGTTTATCTCTGAGTACCATTTCACAAGTAGTCATCCTTATGAGTTTATCTCTGAGTACCATTTCACAAGTAGTCATCCTTATGCAGTTCATCTCTGAGTACCATTTCACAAGTAGTCATCCTTATGAGTTTATCTCTGAGTACCATTTCACAAGTAGTCATCCTTATGCAGTTCATCTCTGAGTACCATTTCACAAGTAGTCATCCTTATGCAGTTTATCTCTGAGTACCATTTCACAAGTAGTCATTGTTATGAGTTTATCTCTGAGTACCATTTCACAAGTAGTCATTGTTATGAGTTTATCTCTGAGTACCATTTCACAAGTAGTCATCCTTATGAGTTTATCTCTGAGTACCATTTCACAAGTAGTCATCCTTATGAGTTTATCTCTGAGTACCATTTCACAAGTAGTCATCCTTATGCAGTTCATCTCTGAGTACCATTTCACAAGTAGTCATCCTTATGAGTTCATCTCTGAGTACCATTTCACAAGTAGTCATCCTTATGAGTTCATCTCTGAGTACCATTTCACAAGTAGTCATCCTTATGAGTTTATCTCTGAGTACCATTTCACAAGTAGTCATCCTTATGAGTTTATCTCTGAGTACCATTTCACAAGTAGTCATCCTTATGCAGTTTTATCTCTGAGTACCATTTCACAAGTAGTCATCCTTATGAGTTTATCTCTAAGTACCATTTCACAAGTAGTCATCCTTATGCAGTTTATCTCTGAGTACCATTTCACAAGTAGTCATCCTTATGCAGTTTATCTCTGAGTACCACTTCACAAGTAGTCATCCTTATGAGTTCATCTCTGAGTACCATTTCACAAGTAGTCATCCTTATGAGTTCATCTCTGAGTACCATTTCACAAGTAGTCATCCTTATGCAGTTTATCTCTGAGTACCATTTCACAAGTAGTCATCCTTATGCAGTTCATCTCTGAGTACCATTTCACAAGTAGTCATCCTTTTGAGTTTATCTCTGAGTACCATTTCACAAGTAGTCATCCTTATGAGTTTATCTCTGAGTACCATTTCACAAGTAGTCATTGTTATGAGTTTATCTCTGAGTACCATTTCACAAGTAGTCATTGTTATGAGTTTATCTCCGAGTACCATTTCACAAGTAGTCATTGTTATGAGTTTATCTCTGAGTACCATTTCACAAGTAGTCATTGTTATGAGTTTATCTCTGAGTACCATTTCACAAGTAGTCATTGTTATGAGTTATCTCTGAGTACCATTTCACAAGTAGTCATTGTTATGAGTTTATCTCTGAGTACCATTTCACAAGTAGTCATTGTTATGAGTTTATCTCTGAGTACCATTTCACAAGTAGTCATTGTTATGAGTTATCTCTGAGTACCATTTCACAAGTAGTCATCCTTATGAGTTTATCTCTGAGTACCATTTCACAAGTAGTCATCCTTATGAGTTTATCGCTGAGTACCATTTCACAAGTAGTCATCCTTATGAGTTTATCTCTGAGTACCATTTCACAAGTAGTCATCCTTATGCAGTTCATCTCTGAGTACCATTTCACAAGTAGTCATCCTTTTGAGTTTATCTCTGAGTACCATTTCACAAGTAGTCATCCTTATGAGTTTATCTCTGAGTACCATTTCACAAGTAGTCATTGTTATGCAGTTTATCTCTGAGTACCATTTCACAAGTAGTCATCCTTATGAGTTTATCTCTGAGTACCATTTCACAAGTAGTCATCCTTATGAGTTTATCTCTGAGTACCATTTCACAAGTAGTCATCCTTATGCAGTTCATCTCTGAGTACAATTTCACAAGTAGTCATCCTTATGAGTTTATCTCTGAGTACCATTTCACAAGTAGTCATCCTTATGCAGTTCATCTCTGAGTACCATTTCACAAGTAGTCATCCTTATGAGTTTATCTCTGAGCACCATTTCACAAGTAGTCATCCTTATGCAGTTCATCTCTGAGTACCATTTCACAAGTAGTCATCCTTATGAGTTCATCTCTGAGTACCATTTAACAAGTAGTCATCCTTATGCAGTTCATCTCTGAGTACAATTTCACAAGTAGTCATTGTTATGAGTTTATCTCTGAGTACCATTTCACAAGTAGTCATCCTTATGCAGTTCATCTCTGAGTACCATTTAACAAGTAGTCATCCTTATGCAGTTCATCTCTGAGTACCATTTCACAAGTAGTCATCCTTATGAGTTTATCTCTGAGTACCATTTCACAAGTAGTCATTGTTATGAGTTTATCTCTGAGTACCATTTCACAAGTAGTCATCCTTATGCAGTTCATCTCTGAGTACCATTTCACAAGTAGTCATCCTTATGAGTTTATCTCTGAGTACCATTTAACAAGTAGTCATCCTTATGCAGTTCATCTCTGAGTACCATTTCACAAGTAGTCATCCTTATGAGTTCATCACTGAGTACCATTTAACAAGTAGTCATCCTTATGCAGTTCATCTCTGAGTACCATTTCACAAGTAGTCATCCTTATGCAGTTCATCTCTGAGTACCATTTCACAAGTAGTCATCCTTATGAGTTTATCTCTGAGTACCATTTCACAAGTAGTCATCCTTATGCAGTTCATCTCTGAGTACCATTTCACAAGTAGTCATCCTTATGAGTTCATCTCTGAGTACCATTTCACAAGTAGTCATCCTTATGAGTTTATCTCTGAGTACCATTTCACAAGTAGTCATTGTTATGAGTTTATCTCTGAGTACCATTTCACAAGTAGTCATTGTTATGAGTTTATCTCTGAGTACCATTTCACAAGTAGTCATCCTTATGAGTTTATCTCTGAGTACCATTTCACAAGTAGTCATTGTTATGAGTTTATCTCTGAGTACCATTTCACAAGTAGTCATTGTTATGAGTTTATCTCTGAGTACCATTTCATAAGTAGTCATTGTTATGAGTTTATCTCTGAGTACCATTTCACAAGTAGTCATTGTTATGAGTTTATCTCTGAGTACCATTTCACAAGTAGTCATTGTTATGAGTTTATCTCTGAGTACCATTTCACAAGTAGTCATTGTTATGAGTTTATCTCTGAGTACCATTTCACAAGTAGTCATCCTTATGAGTTTATCTCCGAGTACCATTTCACAAGTAGTCATCCTTATGAGTTTATCTCTGAGTACCATTTCACAAGTAGTCATTGTTATGAGTTCATCTCTGAGTACCATTTCACAAGTAGTCATTGTTATGAGTTTATCTCTGAGTACCATTTCACAAGTAGTCATTGTTATGAGTTTATCTCTGAGTACCATTTCACAAGTAGTCATCCTTATGAGTTTATCTCTGAGTACCATTTCACAAGTAGTCATCCTTATGAGTTTATCTCTGAGTACCATTTCACAAGTAGTCATTGTTATGAGTTTATCTCTGAGTACCATTTCACAAGTAGTCATTGTTATGAGTTTATCTCTGAGTACCATTTCATAAGTAGTCATTGTTATGAGTTTATCTCTGAGTACCATTTCACAAGTAGTCATTGTTATGAGTTTATCTCTGAGTACCATTTCACAAGTAGTCATTGTTATGAGTTTATCTCTGAGTACCATTTCACAAGTAGTCATTGTTATGAGTTTATCTCTGAGTACCATTTCACAAGTAGTCATCGTTATGAGTTTATCTCTGAGTACCATTTCACAAGTAGTCATCCTTATGAGTTTATCTCTGAGTACCATTTCACAAGTAGTCATCCTTATGAGTTTATCTCTGAGTACCATTTCACAAGTAGTCATTGTTATGAGTTTATCTCTGAGTACCATTTCACAAGTAGTCATTGTTATGAGTTTATCTCTGAGTACCATTTCACAAGTAGTCATTGTTATGAGTTTATCTCTGAGTACCATTTCACAAGTAGTCATCCTTTTGAGTTTATCTCTGAGTACCATTTCACAAGTAGTCATTGTTATGAGTTTATCTCTGAGTACCATTTCACAAGTAGTCATTGTTATGAGTTTATCTCTGAGTACCATTTCACAAGTAGTCATCCTTTTGAGTTTATCTCTGAGTACCATTTCACAAGTAGTCATTGTTATGAGTTTATCTCTGAGTACCATTTCACAAGTAGTCATCCTTATGAGTTTATCTCTGAGTACCATTTCACAAGTAGTCATTGTTATGAGTTTATCTCTGAGTACCATTTCACAAGTAGTCATCCTTATGCAGTTCATCTCTGAGTACCATTTCACAAGTAGTCATCCTTATGAGTTTATCTCTGAGTACCATTTCACAAGTAGTCATCCTTATGCAGTTCATCCCTGAGTACCATTTCACAAGTAGTCATCCTTTTGAGTTTATCTCTGAGTACCATTTCACAAGTAGTCATTGTTATGAGTTCATCTCTGAGTACCATTTCACAAGTAGTCATTGTTATGAGTTCATCTCTGAGTACCATTTCACAAGTAGTCATGCTTATGCAGTTTATCTCTGAGTACCATTTCACAAGTAGTCATGGTTATGAGTTTATCTCTGAGTACCATTTCACAAGTAGTCATTGTTATGAGTTCATCTCTGAGTACCATTTCACATGTAGTCATCCTGATGCAGTTTATCTCTGAGTACCATTTCACAAGTAGTCATCCTTTTGAGTTTATCACCGAGTACCATTTCACAAGTAGTCATCCTTTTGAGTTTATCTCTGAGTACCATTTCACAAGTAGTCATGCTTATGCAGTTTATCTCTGAGTACCATTTCACAAGTAGTCATTGTTATGAGTTTATCTCTGAGTACGATTTCACAAGTAGTCATTGTTATGAGTTCATCTCTGAGTACCATTTCACATGTAGTCATCCTGATGCAGTTTATCTCTGAGTACCACTTCACAAGTAGTCATTGTTATGAGTTTATCTCTGAGTACCATTTCACAAGTAGTCATCCTTATGCAGTTCATCTCTGAGTACCATTTCACAAGTAGTCATCCTTATGAGTTTATCTCTTAGTACCATTTCACAAGTAGTCATTGTTATGAGTTTATCTCTGAGTACCATTTCACAAGTAGTCATTGTTATGAGTTTATCTCTGAGTACCATTTCACAAGTAGTCATTGTTATGAGTTCATCTCTGAGTACCATTTCACAAGTAGTCATCCTTATGCAGTTCATCTCTGAGTACCATTTCACAAGTAGTCATCCTTATGAGTTTATCTCTGAGTACCATTTCACAAGTAGTCATTGTTATGAGTTTATCTCTGAGTACCATTTCACAAGTAGTCATCCTTATGAGTTTATCTCTGAGTACCATTTCACAAGTAGTCATCCTTATGCAGTTTATCTCTGAGTACCATTTCACAAGTAGTCATTGTTATGAGTTTATCTCTGAGTACCATTTCACAAGTAGTCATTGTTATGAGTTCATCTCTGAGTACCATTTCACAAGTAGTCATTGTTATGAGTTTATCTCTGAGTACCATTTCACAAGTAGTCATCCTTATGAGTTTATCTCTGAGTACCATTTCACAAGTAGTCATTGTTATGAGTTTATCTCTGAGTACCATTTCACAAGTAGTCATCCTTATGAGTTTATCTCTGAGTACCATTTCACAAGTAGTCATCCTTATGAGTTTATCTCTGAGTACCATTTCACAAGTAGTCATCCTTATGAGTTTATCTCTGAGTACCATTTCACAAGTAGTCATCCTTATGCAGTTTATCTCTGAGTACCATTTCACAAGTAGTCATTGTTATGAGTTTATCTCTGAGTACCATTTCACAAGTAGTCATTGTTATGAGTTTATCTCTGAGTACCATTTCACAAGTAGTCATCCTTATGAGTTTATCTCTGAGTACCATTTCACAAGTAGTCATTGTTATGAGTTTATCTCTGAGTACCATTTCACAAGTAGTCATTGTTATGAGTTTATCTCTGAGTACCATTTCACAAGTAGTCATTGTTATGAGTTTATCTCTGAGTACCATTTCACAAGTAGTCATTGTTATGAGTTTATCTCTGAGTACCATTTCACAAGTAGTCATTGTTATGAGTTTATCTCTGAGTACCATTTCACAAGTAGTCATTGTTATGAGTTTATCTCTGAGTACCATTTCACAAGTAGTCATTGTTATGAGTTATCTCTGAGTACCATTTCACAAGTAGTCATCCTTATGCAGTTTATCTCTGAGTACCATTTCACAAGTAGTCATCCTTATGAGTTTATCTCTGAGTACCATTTCACAAGTAGTCATCCTTATGAGTTTATCTCTGAGTACCATTTCACAAGTAGTCATCCTTATGAGTTTATCTCTGAGTACCATTTCACAAGTAGTCATCCTTATGAGTTTATCTCTGAGTACCATTTCACAAGTAGTCATCCTTATGCAGTTCATCTCTGAGTACCATTTCACAAGTAGTCATCCTTTTGAGTTTATCTCTGAGTACCATTTCACAAGTAGTCATCCTTATGAGTTTATCTCTGAGTACCATTTCACAAGTAGTCATCCTTATGAGTTTATCTCTGAGCACCATTTCACAAGTAGTCATCCTTATGCAGTTCATCTCTGAGTACCATTTCACAAGTAGTCATCCTTATGAGTTCATCTCTGAGTACCATTTAACAAGTAGTCATCCTTATGCAGTTCATCTCTGAGTACAATTTCACAAGTAGTCATCCTTATGAGTTTATCTCTGAGTACCATTTCACAAGTAGTCATTGTTATGAGTTTATCTCTGAGTACCATTTCACAAGTAGTCATCCTTATGCAGTTCATCTCTGAGTACCATTTCACAAGTAGTCATCCTTATGAGTTCATCTCTGAGTACCATTTAACAAGTAGTCATCCTTATGCAGTTCATCTCTGAGTACCATTTCACAAGTAGTCATCCTTATGAGTTCATCTCTGAGTACCATTTAACAAGTAGTCATCCTTATGCAGTTCATCTCTGAGTACCATTTCACAAGTAGTCATCCTTATGCAGTTCATCTCTGAGTACCATTTCACAAGTAGTCATCCTTATGAGTTTATCTCTGAGTACCATTTCACAAGTAGTCATCCTTATGCAGTTCATCTCTGAGTACCATTTCACAAGTAGTCATCCTTATGAGTTCATCTCTGAGTACCATTTAACAAGTAGTCATCCTTATGCAGTTCATCTCTGAGTACCATTTCACAAGTAGTCATCCTTATGCAGTTCATCTCTGAGTACCATTTCACAAGTAGTCATCCTTTTGAGTTCATCTCTGAGTACCATTTCACAAGTAGTCATCCTTATGAGTTCATCTCTGAGTACCATTTCACAAGTAGTCATCCTTATGAGTTTATCTCTGAGTACCATTTCACAAGTAGTCATCCTTTTGAGTTTATCTCTGATTACCATTTCACAAGTAGTCATCCTTATGAGTTTATCTCTGAGTACCATTTCACAAGTAGTCATCCTTATGAGTTCATCGCTGAGTACCATTTCACAAGTAGTCATCCTTATGAGTTTATCTCCGAGTACCATTTCACAAGTAGTCATCCTTATGAGTTTATCTCTGAGTACCATTTCACAAGTAGTCATTGTTATGAGTTCATCTCTGAGTACCATTTCACAAGTAGTCATTGTTATGAGTTTATCTCTGAGTACCATTTCACAAGTAGTCATTGTTATGAGTTTATCTCTGAGTACCATTTCACAAGTAGTCATCCTTATGAGTTTATCTCTGAGTACCATTTCACAAGTAGTCATTGTTATGAGTTTATCTCTGAGTACCATTTCACAAGTAAGGTAGTCATTGTTATGAGTTTATCTCTGAGTACCATTTCACAAGTAGTCATCCTTATGAGTTTATCTCTGAGTACCATTTCACAAGTAGTCATCCTTATGCAGTTCATCTCTGAGTACCATTTCACAAGTAGTCATCCTTATGAGTTTATCTCTGAGTACCATTTCACAAGTAGTCATCCTTATGCAGTTCATCTCTGAGTACCATTTCACAAGTAGTCATCCTTTTGAGTTTATCTCTGAGTACCATTTCACAAGTAGTCATCCTTTTGAGTTCATCTCTGAGTACCATTTCACAAGTAGTCATCCTTTTGAGTTTATCTCTGAGTACCATTTCACAAGTAGTCATTGTTATGAGTTCATCTCTGAGTACCATTTCACAAGTAGTCATTGTTATGAGTTTATCTCTGAGTACCATTTCACAAGTAGTCATCCTTATGAGTTTATCTCTGAGTACCATTTCACAAGTAGTCATCCTTATGCAGTTTATCTCTGAGTACCATTTCACAAGTAGTCATTGTTATGAGTTTATCTCTGAGTACCATTTCACAAGTAGTCATTGTTATGAGTTTATCTCTGAGTACCATTTCACAAGTAGTCATTGTTATGAGTTTATCTCTGAGTACCATTTCACAAGTAGTCATCCTTATGAGTTTATCTCTGAGTACCATTTCACAAGTAGTCATCCTTATGCAGTTCATCTCTGAGTACCATTTCACAAGTAGTCATCCTTATGAGTTTATCTCTGAGTACCATTTCACAAGTAGTCATCCTTATGCAGTTCATCTCTGAGTACCATTTCACAAGTAGTCATCCTTATGAGTTTATCTCTGAGTACCATTTCACAAGTAGTCATTGTTATGAGTTTATCTCTGAGTACCATTTCACAAGTAGTCATTGTTATGAGTTTATCTCTGAGTACCATTTCACAAGTAGTCATTGTTATGAGTTTATCTCTGAGTACCATTTCACAAGTAGTCATTGTTATGAGTTTATCTCTGAGTACCATTTCACAAGTAGTCATTGTTATGAGTTTATCTCTGAGTACCATTTCACAAGTAGTCATCCTTATGAGTTTATCTCTGAGTACCATTTCACAAGTAGTCATTGTTATGAGTTTATCTCTGAGTACCATTTCACAAGTAGTCATTGTTATGAGTTTATCTCTGAGTACCATTTCACAAGTAGTCATCCTTATGAGTTTATCTCTGAGTACCATTTCACAAGTAGTCATTGTTATGAGTTTATCTCTGAGTACCATTTCACAAGTAGTCATTGTTATGAGTTTATCTCTGAGTACCATTTCACAAGTAGTCATCGTTATGAGTTTATCTCTGAGTACCATTTCACAAGTAGTCATCCTTATGAGTTTATCTCTGAGTACCATTTCACAAGTAGTCATCCTTATTAGTTTATCTCTGAGTACCATTTCACAAGTAGTCATTGTTATGAGTTTATCTCTGAGTACCATTTCACAAGTAGTCATTGTTATGAGTTTATCTCTGAGTACCATTTCATAAGTAGTCATTGTTATGAGTTTATCTCTGAGTACCATTTCACAAGTAGTCATTGTTATGAGTTTATCTCTGAGTACCATTTCACAAGTAGTCATCCTTATGAGTTTATCTCTGAGTACCATTTCACAAGTAGTCATCCTTTTGAGTTTATCTCTGAGTACCATTTCACAAGTAGTCATTGTTATGAGTTTATCTCTGAGTACCATTTCACAAGTAGTCATCCTTATGAGTTTATCTCTGAGTACCATTTCACAAGTAGTCATCCTTATGAGTTTATCTCTGAGTACCATTTCACAAGTAGTCATCCTTATGAGTTTATCTCTGAGTACCATTTCACAAGTAGTCATCCTTATGCAGTTTATCTCTGAGTACCATTTCACAAGTAGTCATCCTTATGAGTTTATCTCTGAGTACCATTTCACAAGTAGTCATCCTTATGAGTTTATCTCTGAGTACCATTTCACAAGTAGTCATCCTTATGAGTTTATCTCTGAGTACCATTTCACAAGTAGTCATCCTTATGAGTTTATCTCTGAGTACCATTTCACAAGTAGTCATCCTTTTGAGTTTATCTCTGAGTACCATTTCACAAGTAGTCATCCTTATGAGTTTATCTCTGAGTACCATTTCACAAGTAGTCATCCTTATGAGTTTATCTCTGAGCACCATTTCACAAGTAGTCATCCTTATGCAGTTCATCTCTGAGTACCATTTCACAAGTAGTCATCCTTATGAGTTCATCTCTGAGTACCATTTAACAAGTAGTCATCCTTATGCAGTTCATCTCTGAGTACAATTTCACAAGTAGTCATCCTTATGAGTTTATCTCTGAGTACCATTTCACAAGTAGTCATCCTTATGCAGTTCATCTCTGAGTACCATTTCACAAGTAGTCATCCTTATGAGTTCATCTCTGAGTACCATTTAACAAGTAGTCATCCTTATGCAGTTCATCTCTGAGTACCATTTCACAAGTAGTCATCCTTATGCAGTTCATCTCTGAGTACCATTTCACAAGTAGTCATCCTTATGAGTTTATCTCTGAGTACCATTTCACAAGTAGTCATCCTTATGCAGTTCATCTCTGAGTACCATTTCACAAGTAGTCATCCTTATGAGTTCATCTCTGAGTACCATTTAACAAGTAGTCATCCTTATGCAGTTCATCTCTGAGTACCATTTCACAAGTAGTCATCCTTATGCAGTTCATCTCTGAGTACCATTTCACAAGTAGTCATCCTTTTGAGTTCATCTCTGAGTACCATTTCACAAGTAGTCATCCTTATGAGTTCATCTCTGAGTACCATTTCACAAGTAGTCATCCTTATGAGTTTATCTCTGAGTACCATTTCACAAGTAGTCATCCTTTTGAGTTTATCTCTGATTACCATTTCACAAGTAGTCATCCTTATGAGTTTATCTCTGAGTACCATTTCACAAGTAGTCATCCTTATGAGTTCATCGCTGAGTACCATTTCACAAGTAGTCATCCTTATGAGTTTATCTCTGAGTACCATTTCACAAGTAGTCATCCTTATGAGTTCATCTCTGAGTACCATTTCACAAGTAGTCATCCTTATGAGTTTATCTCTGAGTACCATTTCACAAGTAGTCATTGTTATGAGTTCATCTCTGAGTACCATTTCACAAGTAGTCATTGTTATGAGTTCATCTCTGAGTACCATTTCACAAGTAGTCATCCTTATGAGTTTATCTCTGAGTACCATTTCACAAGTAGTCATTGTTATGAGTTTATCTCTGAGTACCATTTCACAAGTAGTCATTGTTATGAGTTTATCTCTGAGTACCATTTCACAAGTAGTCATCCTTATGAGTTTATCTCCGAGTACCATTTCACAAGTAGTCATCCTTATGAGTTTATCTCTGAGTACCATTTCACAAGTAGTCATTGTTATGAGTTCATCTCTGAGTACCATTTCACAAGTAGTCATTGTTATGAGTTTATCTCTGAGTACCATTTCACAAGTAGTCATTGTTATGAGTTTATCTCTGAGTACCATTTCACAAGTAAGGTAGTCATTGTTATGAGTTTATCTCTGAGTACCATTTCACAAGTAGTCATCCTTATGAGTTTATCTCTGAGTACCATTTCACAAGTAGTCATCCTTATGCAGTTCATCTCTGAGTACCATTTCACAAGTAGTCATCCTTATGAGTTTATCTCTGAGTACCATTTCACAAGTAGTCATCCTTATGCAGTTCATCTCTGAGTACCATTTCACAAGTAGTCATCCTTTTGAGTTTATCTCTGAGTACCATTTCACAAGTAGTCATCCTTTTGAGTTCATCTCTGAGTACCATTTCACAAGTAGTCATCCTTTTGAGTTTATCTCTGAGTACCATTTCACAAGTAGTCATTGTTATGAGTTCATCTCTGAGTACCATTTCACAAGTAGTCATTGTTATGAGTTTATCTCTGAGTACCATTTCACAAGTAGTCATCCTTATGAGTTTATCTCTGAGTACCATTTCACAAGTAGTCATCCTTATGCAGTTTATCTCTGAGTACCATTTCACAAGTAGTCATTGTTATGAGTTTATCTCTGAGTACCATTTCACAAGTAGTCATTGTTATGAGTTTATCTCTGAGTACCATTTCACAAGTAGTCATTGTTATGAGTTTATCTCTGAGTACCATTTCACAAGTAGTCATCCTTATGAGTTTATCTCTGAGTACCATTTCACAAGTAGTCATCCTTATGCAGTTCATCTCTGAGTACCATTTCACAAGTAGTCATCCTTATGAGTTTATCTCTGAGTACCATTTCACAAGTAGTCATCCTTATGCAGTTCATCTCTGAGTACCATTTCACAAGTAGTCATCCTTATGAGTTTATCTCTGAGTACCATTTCACAAGTAGTCATTGTTATGAGTTTATCTCTGAGTACCATTTCACAAGTAGTCATTGTTATGAGTTTATCTCTGAGTACCATTTCACAAGTAGTCATTGTTATGAGTTTATCTCTGAGTACCATTTCACAAGTAGTCATCCTTATGAGTTTATCTCTGAGTACCATTTCACAAGTAGTCATTGTTATGAGTTTATCTCTGAGTACCATTTCACAAGTAGTCATTGTTATGAGTTTATCTCTGAGTACCATTTCACAAGTAGTCATCCTTATGAGTTTATCTATGAGTACCATTTCACAAGTAGTCATCCTTATGAGTTTATCTCTGAGTACCATTTCACAAGTAGTCATCCTTATTAGTTTATCTCTGAGTACCATTTCACAAGTAGTCATTGTTATGAGTTTATCTCTGAGTACCATTTCACAAGTAGTCATTGTTATGAGTTTATCTCTGAGTACCATTTCATAAGTAGTCATTGTTATGAGTTTATCTCTGAGTACCATTTCACAAGTAGTCATCCTTATGAGTTTATCTCTGAGTACCATTTCACAAGTAGTCATCCTTTTGAGTTTATCTCTGAGTACCATTTCACAAGTAGTCATTGTTATGAGTTTATCTCTGAGTACCATTTCACAAGTAGTCATCCTTATGAGTTTATCTCTGAGTACCATTTCACAAGTAGTCATCCTTATGAGTTTATCTCTGAGTACCATTTCACAAGTAGTCATCCTTATGAGTTTATCTCTGAGTACCATTTCACAAGTAGTCATCCTTATGCAGTTCATCTCTGAGTACCATTTCACAAGTAGTCATTGTTATGAGTTTATCTCTGAGTACCATTTCACAAGTAGTCATTGTTATGAGTTTATCTCTGAGTACCATTTCACAAGTAGTCATTGTTATGAGTTTATCTCTGAGTACCATTTCACAAGTAGTCATCGTTATGAGTTTATCTCTGAGTACCATTTCACAAGTAGTCATCCTTATGAGTTTATCTCTGAGTACCATTTCACAAGTAGTCATCCTTATGAGTTTATCTCTGAGTACCATTTCACAAGTAGTCATCCTTATGCAGTTCATCTCTGAGTACCATTTCACAAGTAGTCATCCTTATGCAGTTTATCTCTGAGTACCATTTCACAAGTAGTCATCCTTATGAGTTTATCTCTGAGTACCATTTCACAAGTAGTCATCCTTATGCAGTTCATCTCTGAGTACCATTTCACAAGTAGTCATTGTTATGAGTTTATCTCTGAGTACCATTTCACAAGTAGTCATTGTTATGAGTTTATCTCTGAGTACCATTTCACAAGTAGTCATCGTTATGAGTTTATCTCTGAGTACCATTTCACAAGTAGTCATCCTTATTAGTTTATCTCTGAGTACCATTTCACAAGTAGTCATTGTTATGAGTTTATCTCTGAGTACCATTTCACAAGTAGTCATTGTTATGAGTTTATCTCTGAGTACCATTTCATAAGTAGTCATTGTTATGAGTTTATCTCTGAGTACCATTTCACAAGTAGTCATTGTTATGAGTTTATCTCTGAGTACCATTTCACAAGTAGTCATCCTTATGAGTTTATCTCTGAGTACCATTTCACAAGTAGTCATCCTTTTGAGTTTATCTCTGAGTACCATTTCACAAGTAGTCATCCTTATGAGTTTATCTCTGAGTACCATTTCACAAGTAGTCATCCTTATGAGTTTATCTCTGAGTACCATTTCACAAGTAGTCATCCTTTTGAGTTTATCTCTGAGTACCATTTCACAAGTAGTCATTGTTATGAGTTTATCTCTGAGTACCATTTCACAAGTAGTCATCCTTATGAGTTTATCTCTGAGTACCATTTCACAAGTAGTCATCCTTATGAGTTTATCTCTGAGTACCATTTCACAAGTAGTCATCCTTATGAGTTTATCTCTGAGTACCATTTCACAAGTAGTCATTGTTATGAGTTTATCTCTGAGTACCATTTCTCAAGTAGTCATCCTTTTGAGTTTATCTCTGAGTACCATTTCACAAGTAGTCATTGTTATGAGTTTATCTCTGAGTACCATTTCACAAGTAGTCATCCTTATGAGTTTATCTCTGAGTACCATTTCACAAGTAGTCATTGTTATGAGTTTATCTCTGAGTACCATTTCACAAGTAGTCATCCTTATGAGTTTATCTCTGAGTACCATTTCACAAGTAGTCATTGTTATGAGTTTATCTCTGAGTACCATTTCACAAGTAGTCATTGTTATGAGTTTATCTCTGAGTACCATTTCACAAGTCGTCATCCTTTTGAGTTTATCTCTGAGTACCATTTCACAAGTAGTCATTGTTATGAGTTTATCTCTGAGTACCATTTCACAAGTAGTCATCCTTATGAGTTTATCTCTGAGTACCATTTCACAAGTAGTCATTGTTATGAGTTTATCTCTGAGTACCATTTCACAAGTAGTCATCCTTATGAGTTCATCTCTGAGTACCATTTCACAAGTAGTCATCCTTATGAGTTCATCTCTGAGTACCATTTCACAAGTAGTCATCCTTATGCAGTTTATCTCTGAGTACCATTTCACAAGTAGTCATCCTTATGCAGTTCATCTCTGAGTACCATTTCACAAGTAGTCATCCTTTTGAGTTTATCTCTGAGTACCATTTCACAAGTAGTCATCCTTATGAGTTTATCTCTGAGTACCATTTCACAAGTAGTCATTGTTATGAGTTTATCTCCGAGTACCATTTCACAAGTAGTCATTGTTATGAGTTTATCTCTGAGTACCATTTCACAAGTAGTCATTGTTATGAGTTTATCTCTGAGTACCATTTCACAAGTAGTCATTGTTATGAGTTTATCTCTGAGTACCATTTCACAAGTAGTCATTGTTATGAGTTTATCTCTGAGTACCATTTCACAAGTAGTCATTGTTATGAGTTTATCTCTGAGTACCATTTCACAAGTAGTCATTGTTATGAGTTATCTCTGAGTACCATTTCACAAGTAGTCATCCTTATGCAGTTTATCTCTGAGTACCATTTCACAAGTAGTCATCCTTATGAGTTTATCTCTGAGTACCATTTCACAAGTAGTCATCCTTATGAGTTTATCTCTGAGTACCATTTCACAAGTAGTCATCCTTATGCAGTTCATCTCTGAGTACCATTTCACAAGTAGTCATCCTTATGAGTTTATCTCTGAGTACCATTTCACAAGTAGTCATCCTTATGCAGTTCATCTCTGAGTACCATTTCACAAGTAGTCATCCTTATGCAGTTTATCTCTGAGTACCATTTCACAAGTAGTCATTGTTATGAGTTTATCTCTGAGTACCATTTCACAAGTAGTCATTGTTATGAGTTTATCTCTGAGTACCATTTCACAAGTAGTCATCCTTATGAGTTTATCTCGGAGTACCATTTCACAAGTAGTCATCCTTATGAGTTTATCTCTGAGTACCATTTCACAAGTAGTCATCCTTATGCAGTTCATCTCTGAGTACCATTTCACAAGTAGTCATCCTTATGAGTTCATCTCTGAGTACCATTTCACAAGTAGTCATCCTTATGAGTTCATCTCTGAGTACCATTTCACAAGTAGTCATCCTTATGAGTTTATCTCTGAGTACCATTTCACAAGTAGTCATCCTTATGAGTTTATCTCTGAGTACCATTTCACAAGTAGTCATCCTTATGCAGTTTTATCTCTGAGTACCATTTCACAAGTAGTCATCCTTATGAGTTTATCTCTAAGTACCATTTCACAAGTAGTCATCCTTATGCAGTTTATCTCTGAGTACCATTTCACAAGTAGTCATCCTTATGCAGTTTATCTCTGAGTACCACTTCACAAGTAGTCATCCTTATGAGTTCATCTCTGAGTACCATTTCACAAGTAGTCATCCTTATGAGTTCATCTCTGAGTACCATTTCACAAGTAGTCATCCTTATGCAGTTTATCTCTGAGTACCATTTCACAAGTAGTCATCCTTATGCAGTTCATCTCTGAGTACCATTTCACAAGTAGTCATCCTTTTGAGTTTATCTCTGAGTACCATTTCACAAGTAGTCATCCTTATGAGTTTATCTCTGAGTACCATTTCACAAGTAGTCATTGTTATGAGTTTATCTCTGAGTACCATTTCACAAGTAGTCATTGTTATGAGTTTATCTCCGAGTACCATTTCACAAGTAGTCATTGTTATGAGTTTATCTCTGAGTACCATTTCACAAGTAGTCATTGTTATGAGTTTATCTCTGAGTACCATTTCACAAGTAGTCATTGTTATGAGTTATCTCTGAGTACCATTTCACAAGTAGTCATTGTTATGAGTTTATCTCTGAGTACCATTTCACAAGTAGTCATTGTTATGAGTTTATCTCTGAGTACCATTTCACAAGTAGTCATTGTTATGAGTTATCTCTGAGTACCATTTCACAAGTAGTCATCCTTATGAGTTTATCTCTGAGTACCATTTCACAAGTAGTCATCCTTATGAGTTTATCGCTGAGTACCATTTCACAAGTAGTCATCCTTATGAGTTTATCTCTGAGTACCATTTCACAAGTAGTCATCCTTATGCAGTTCATCTCTGAGTACCATTTCACAAGTAGTCATCCTTTTGAGTTTATCTCTGAGTACCATTTCACAAGTAGTCATCCTTATGAGTTTATCTCTGAGTACCATTTCACAAGTAGTCATTGTTATGCAGTTTATCTCTGAGTACCATTTCACAAGTAGTCATCCTTATGAGTTTATCTCTGAGTACCATTTCACAAGTAGTCATCCTTATGAGTTTATCTCTGAGTACCATTTCACAAGTAGTCATCCTTATGCAGTTCATCTCTGAGTACAATTTCACAAGTAGTCATCCTTATGAGTTTATCTCTGAGTACCATTTCACAAGTAGTCATCCTTATGCAGTTCATCTCTGAGTACCATTTCACAAGTAGTCATCCTTATGAGTTTATCTCTGAGCACCATTTCACAAGTAGTCATCCTTATGCAGTTCATCTCTGAGTACCATTTCACAAGTAGTCATCCTTATGAGTTCATCTCTGAGTACCATTTAACAAGTAGTCATCCTTATGCAGTTCATCTCTGAGTACAATTTCACAAGTAGTCATTGTTATGAGTTTATCTCTGAGTACCATTTCACAAGTAGTCATCCTTATGCAGTTCATCTCTGAGTACCATTTAACAAGTAGTCATCCTTATGCAGTTCATCTCTGAGTACCATTTCACAAGTAGTCATCCTTATGAGTTTATCTCTGAGTACCATTTCACAAGTAGTCATTGTTATGAGTTTATCTCTGAGTACCATTTCACAAGTAGTCATCCTTATGCAGTTCATCTCTGAGTACCATTTCACAAGTAGTCATCCTTATGAGTTTATCTCTGAGTACCATTTAACAAGTAGTCATCCTTATGCAGTTCATCTCTGAGTACCATTTCACAAGTAGTCATCCTTATGAGTTCATCACTGAGTACCATTTAACAAGTAGTCATCCTTATGCAGTTCATCTCTGAGTACCATTTCACAAGTAGTCATCCTTATGCAGTTCATCTCTGAGTACCATTTCACAAGTAGTCATCCTTATGAGTTTATCTCTGAGTACCATTTCACAAGTAGTCATCCTTATGCAGTTCATCTCTGAGTACCATTTCACAAGTAGTCATCCTTATGAGTTCATCTCTGAGTACCATTTCACAAGTAGTCATCCTTATGAGTTTATCTCTGAGTACCATTTCACAAGTAGTCATTGTTATGAGTTTATCTCTGAGTACCATTTCACAAGTAGTCATTGTTATGAGTTTATCTCTGAGTACCATTTCACAAGTAGTCATCCTTATGAGTTTATCTCTGAGTACCATTTCACAAGTAGTCATTGTTATGAGTTTATCTCTGAGTACCATTTCACAAGTAGTCATTGTTATGAGTTTATCTCTGAGTACCATTTCATAAGTAGTCATTGTTATGAGTTTATCTCTGAGTACCATTTCACAAGTAGTCATTGTTATGAGTTTATCTCTGAGTACCATTTCACAAGTAGTCATTGTTATGAGTTTATCTCTGAGTACCATTTCACAAGTAGTCATTGTTATGAGTTTATCTCTGAGTACCATTTCACAAGTAGTCATCCTTATGAGTTTATCTCCGAGTACCATTTCACAAGTAGTCATCCTTATGAGTTTATCTCTGAGTACCATTTCACAAGTAGTCATTGTTATGAGTTCATCTCTGAGTACCATTTCACAAGTAGTCATTGTTATGAGTTTATCTCTGAGTACCATTTCACAAGTAGTCATTGTTATGAGTTTATCTCTGAGTACCATTTCACAAGTAGTCATCCTTATGAGTTTATCTCTGAGTACCATTTCACAAGTAGTCATCCTTATGAGTTTATCTCTGAGTACCATTTCACAAGTAGTCATTGTTATGAGTTTATCTCTGAGTACCATTTCACAAGTAGTCATTGTTATGAGTTTATCTCTGAGTACCATTTCATAAGTAGTCATTGTTATGAGTTTATCTCTGAGTACCATTTCACAAGTAGTCATTGTTATGAGTTTATCTCTGAGTACCATTTCACAAGTAGTCATTGTTATGAGTTTATCTCTGAGTACCATTTCACAAGTAGTCATTGTTATGAGTTTATCTCTGAGTACCATTTCACAAGTAGTCATCGTTATGAGTTTATCTCTGAGTACCATTTCACAAGTAGTCATCCTTATGAGTTTATCTCTGAGTACCATTTCACAAGTAGTCATCCTTATGAGTTTATCTCTGAGTACCATTTCACAAGTAGTCATTGTTATGAGTTTATCTCTGAGTACCATTTCACAAGTAGTCATTGTTATGAGTTTATCTCTGAGTACCATTTCACAAGTAGTCATTGTTATGAGTTTATCTCTGAGTACCATTTCACAAGTAGTCATCCTTTTGAGTTTATCTCTGAGTACCATTTCACAAGTAGTCATTGTTATGAGTTTATCTCTGAGTACCATTTCACAAGTAGTCATTGTTATGAGTTTATCTCTGAGTACCATTTCACAAGTAGTCATCCTTTTGAGTTTATCTCTGAGTACCATTTCACAAGTAGTCATTGTTATGAGTTTATCTCTGAGTACCATTTCACAAGTAGTCATCCTTATGAGTTTATCTCTGAGTACCATTTCACAAGTAGTCATTGTTATGAGTTTATCTCTGAGTACCATTTCACAAGTAGTCATCCTTATGCAGTTCATCTCTGAGTACCATTTCACAAGTAGTCATCCTTATGAGTTTATCTCTGAGTACCATTTCACAAGTAGTCATCCTTATGCAGTTCATCCCTGAGTACCATTTCACAAGTAGTCATCCTTTTGAGTTTATCTCTGAGTACCATTTCACAAGTAGTCATTGTTATGAGTTCATCTCTGAGTACCATTTCACAAGTAGTCATTGTTATGAGTTCATCTCTGAGTACCATTTCACAAGTAGTCATGCTTATGCAGTTTATCTCTGAGTACCATTTCACAAGTAGTCATGGTTATGAGTTTATCTCTGAGTACCATTTCACAAGTAGTCATTGTTATGAGTTCATCTCTGAGTACCATTTCACATGTAGTCATCCTGATGCAGTTTATCTCTGAGTACCATTTCACAAGTAGTCATCCTTTTGAGTTTATCACCGAGTACCATTTCACAAGTAGTCATCCTTTTGAGTTTATCTCTGAGTACCATTTCACAAGTAGTCATGCTTATGCAGTTTATCTCTGAGTACCATTTCACAAGTAGTCATTGTTATGAGTTTATCTCTGAGTACGATTTCACAAGTAGTCATTGTTATGAGTTCATCTCTGAGTACCATTTCACATGTAGTCATCCTGATGCAGTTTATCTCTGAGTACCACTTCACAAGTAGTCATTGTTATGAGTTTATCTCTGAGTACCATTTCACAAGTAGTCATCCTTATGCAGTTCATCTCTGAGTACCATTTCACAAGTAGTCATCCTTATGAGTTTATCTCTTAGTACCATTTCACAAGTAGTCATTGTTATGAGTTTATCTCTGAGTACCATTTCACAAGAAGTCATTGTTATGAGTTTATCTCTGAGTACCATTTCACAAGTAGTCATTGTTATGAGTTCATCTCTGAGTACCATTTCACAAGTAGTCATCCTTATGCAGTTCATCTCTGAGTACCATTTCACAAGTAGTCATCCTTATGAGTTTATCTCTGAGTACCATTTCACAAGTAGTCATTGTTATGAGTTTATCTCTGAGTACCATTTCACAAGTAGTCATCCTTATGAGTTTATCTCTGAGTACCATTTCACAAGTAGTCATCCTTATGCAGTTTATCTCTGAGTACCATTTCACAAGTAGTCATTGTTATGAGTTTATCTCTGAGTACCATTTCACAAGTAGTCATTGTTATGAGTTCATCTCTGAGTACCATTTCACAAGTAGTCATTGTTATGAGTTTATCTCTGAGTACCATTTCACAAGTAGTCATCCTTATGAGTTTATCTCTGAGTACCATTTCACAAGTAGTCATTGTTATGAGTTTATCTCTGAGTACCATTTCACAAGTAGTCATCCTTATGAGTTTATCTCTGAGTACCATTTCACAAGTAGTCATCCTTATGAGTTTATCTCTGAGTACCATTTCACAAGTAGTCATCCTTATGAGTTTATCTCTGAGTACCATTTCACAAGTAGTCATCCTTATGCAGTTTATCTCTGAGTACCATTTCACAAGTAGTCATTGTTATGAGTTTATCTCTGAGTACCATTTCACAAGTAGTCATTGTTATGAGTTTATCTCTGAGTACCATTTCACAAGTAGTCATCCTTATGAGTTTATCTCTGAGTACCATTTCACAAGTAGTCATTGTTATGAGTTTATCTCTGAGTACCATTTCACAAGTAGTCATTGTTATGAGTTTATCTCTGAGTACCATTTCACAAGTAGTCATTGTTATGAGTTTATCTCTGAGTACCATTTCACAAGTAGTCATTGTTATGAGTTTATCTCTGAGTACCATTTCACAAGTAGTCATTGTTATGAGTTTATCTCTGAGTACCATTTCACAAGTAGTCATTGTTATGAGTTTATCTCTGAGTACCATTTCACAAGTAGTCATTGTTATGAGTTATCTCTGAGTACCATTTCACAAGTAGTCATCCTTATGCAGTTTATCTCTGAGTACCATTTCACAAGTAGTCATCCTTATGAGTTTATCTCTGAGTACCATTTCACAAGTAGTCATCCTTATGAGTTTATCGCTGAGTACCATTTCACAAGTAGTCATCCTTATGAGTTTATCTCTGAGTACCATTTCACAAGTAGTCATCCTTATGAGTTTATCTCTGAGTACCATTTCACAAGTAGTCATCCTTATGCAGTTCATCTCTGAGTACCATTTCACAAGTAGTCATCCTTTTGAGTTTATCTCTGAGTACCATTTCACAAGTAGTCATCCTTATGAGTTTATCCCTGAGTACCATTTCACAAGTAGTCATCCTTATGAGTTTATCTCTGAGCACCATTTCACAAGTAGTCATCCTTATGCAGTTCATCTCTGAGTACCATTTCACAAGTAGTCATCCTTATGAGTTCATCTCTGAGTACCATTTAACAAGTAGTCATCCTTATGCAGTTCATCTCTGAGTACAATTTCACAAGTAGTCATCCTTATGAGTTTATCTCTGAGTACCATTTCACAAGTAGTCATTGTTATGAGTTTATCTCTGAGTACCATTTCACAAGTAGTCATCCTTATGCAGTTCATCTCTGAGTACCATTTCACAAGTAGTCATCCTTATGAGTTCATCTCTGAGTACCATTTAACAAGTAGTCATCCTTATGCAGTTCATCTCTGAGTACCATTTCACAAGTAGTCATCCTTATGAGTTCATCTCTGAGTACCATTTAACAAGTAGTCATCCTTATGCAGTTCATCTCTGAGTACCATTTCACAAGTAGTCATCCTTATGCAGTTCATCTCTGAGTACCATTTCACAAGTAGTCATCCTTATGAGTTTATCTCTGAGTACCATTTCACAAGTAGTCATCCTTATGCAGTTCATCTCTGAGTACCATTTCACAAGTAGTCATCCTTATGAGTTCATCTCTGAGTACCATTTAACAAGTAGTCATCCTTATGCAGTTCATCTCTGAGTACCATTTCACAAGTAGTCATCCTTATGCAGTTCATCTCTGAGTACCATTTCACAAGTAGTCATCCTTTTGAGTTCATCTCTGAGTACCATTTCACAAGTAGTCATCCTTATGAGTTCATCTCTGAGTACCATTTCACAAGTAGTCATCCTTATGAGTTTATCTCTGAGTACCATTTCACAAGTAGTCATCCTTTTGAGTTTATCTCTGATTACCATTTCACAAGTAGTCATCCTTATGAGTTTATCTCTGAGTACCATTTCACAAGTAGTCATCCTTATGAGTTCATCGCTGAGTACCATTTCACAAGTAGTCATCCTTATGAGTTTATCTCCGAGTACCATTTCACAAGTAGTCATCCTTATGAGTTTATCTCTGAGTACCATTTCACAAGTAGTCATTGTTATGAGTTCATCTCTGAGTACCATTTCACAAGTAGTCATTGTTATGAGTTTATCTCTGAGTACCATTTCACAAGTAGTCATTGTTATGAGTTTATCTCTGAGTACCATTTCACAAGTAGTCATCCTTATGAGTTTATCTCTGAGTACCATTTCACAAGTAGTCATTGTTATGAGTTTATCTCTGAGTACCATTTCACAAGTAAGGTAGTCATTGTTATGAGTTTATCTCTGAGTACCATTTCACAAGTAGTCATCCTTATGAGTTTATCTCTGAGTACCATTTCACAAGTAGTCATCCTTATGCAGTTCATCTCTGAGTACCATTTCACAAGTAGTCATCCTTATGAGTTTATCTCTGAGTACCATTTCACAAGTAGTCATCCTTATGCAGTTCATCTCTGAGTACCATTTCACAAGTAGTCATCCTTTTGAGTTTATCTCTGAGTACCATTTCACAAGTAGTCATCCTTTTGAGTTCATCTCTGAGTACCATTTCACAAGTAGTCATCCTTTTGAGTTTATCTCTGAGTACCATTTCACAAGTAGTCATTGTTATGAGTTCATCTCTGAGTACCATTTCACAAGTAGTCATTGTTATGAGTTTATCTCTGAGTACCATTTCACAAGTAGTCATCCTTATGAGTTTATCTCTGAGTACCATTTCACAAGTAGTCATCCTTATGCAGTTTATCTCTGAGTACCATTTCACAAGTAGTCATTGTTATGAGTTTATCTCTGAGTACCATTTCACAAGTAGTCATTGTTATGAGTTTATCTCTGAGTACCATTTCACAAGTAGTCATTGTTATGAGTTTATCTCTGAGTACCATTTCACAAGTAGTCATCCTTATGAGTTTATCTCTGAGTACCATTTCACAAGTAGTCATCCTTATGCAGTTCATCTCTGAGTACCATTTCACAAGTAGTCATCCTTATGAGTTTATCTCTGAGTACCATTTCACAAGTAGTCATCCTTATGCAGTTCATCTCTGAGTACCATTTCACAAGTAGTCATCCTTATGAGTTTATCTCTGAGTACCATTTCACAAGTAGTCATTGTTATGAGTTTATCTCTGAGTACCATTTCACAAGTAGTCATTGTTATGAGTTTATCTCTGAGTACCATTTCACAAGTAGTCATTGTTATGAGTTTATCTCTGAGTACCATTTCACAAGTAGTCATCCTTATGAGTTTATCTCTGAGTACCATTTCACAAGTAGTCATTGTTATGAGTTTATCTCTGAGTACCATTTCACAAGTAGTCATTGTTATGAGTTTATCTCTGAGTACCATTTCACAAGTAGTCATCCTTATGAGTTTATCTCTGAGTACCATTTCACAAGTAGTCATTGTTATGAGTTTATCTCTGAGTACCATTTCACAAGTAGTCATTGTTATGAGTTTATCTCTGAGTACCATTTCACAAGTAGTCATCGTTATGAGTTTATCTCTGAGTACCATTTCACAAGTAGTCATCCTTATGAGTTTATCTCTGAGTACCATTTCACAAGTAGTCATCCTTATTAGTTTATCTCTGAGTACCATTTCACAAGTAGTCATTGTTATGAGTTTATCTCTGAGTACCATTTCACAAGTAGTCATTGTTATGAGTTTATCTCTGAGTACCATTTCATAAGTAGTCATTGTTATGAGTTTATCTCTGAGTACCATTTCACAAGTAGTCATTGTTATGAGTTTATCTCTGAGTACCATTTCACAAGTAGTCATCCTTATGAGTTTATCTCTGAGTACCATTTCACAAGTCGTCATCCTTTTGAGTTTATCTCTGAGTACCATTTCACAAGTAGTCATTGTTATGAGTTTATCTCTGAGTACCATTTCACAAGTAGTCATCCTTATGAGTTTATCTCTGAGTACCATTTCACAAGTAGTCATCCTTATGAGTTTATCTCTGAGTACCATTTCACAAGTAGTCATCCTTATGAGTTTATCTCTGAGTACCATTTCACAAGTAGTCATCCTTATGCAGTTCATCTCTGAGTACCATTTCACAAGTAGTCATTGTTATGAGTTTATCTCTGAGTACCATTTCACAAGTAGTCATTGTTATGAGTTTATCTCTGAGTACCATTTCACAAGTAGTCATTGTTATGAGTTTATCTCTGAGTACCATTTCACAAGTAGTCATCGTTATGAGTTTATCTCTGAGTACCATTTCACAAGTAGTCATCCTTATGAGTTTATCTCTGAGTACCATTTCACAAGTAGTCATCCTTATGAGTTTATCTCTGAGTACCATTTCACAAGTAGTCATCCTTATTAGTTTATCTCTGAGTACCATTTCACAAGTAGTCATTGTTATGAGTTTATCTCTGAGTACCATTTCACAAGTAGTCATTGTTATGAGTTTATCTCTGAGTACCATTTCATAAGTAGTCATTGTTATGAGTTTATCTCTGAGTACCATTTCACAAGTAGTCATTGTTATGAGTTTATCTCTGAGTACCATTTCACAAGTAGTCATCCTTATGAGTTTATCTCTGAGTACCATTTCACAAGTAGTCATCCTTATGAGTTTATCTCTGAGTACCATTTCACAAGTAGTCATCCTTATGAGTTTATCTCTGAGTACCATTTCACAAGTAGTCATCCTTATTAGTTTATCTCTGAGTACCATTTCACAAGTAGTCATTGTTATGAGTTTATCTCTGAGTACCATTTCACAAGTAGTCATTGTTATGAGTTTATCTCTGAGTACCATTTCATAAGTAGTCATTGTTATGAGTTTATCTCTGAGTACCATTTCACAAGTAGTCATTGTTATGAGTTTATCTCTGAGTACCATTTCACAAGTAGTCATCCTTATGAGTTTATCTCTGAGTACCATTTCACAAGTAGTCATCCTTATGAGTTTATCTCTGAGTACCATTTCACAAGTAGTCATCCTTATGAGTTTATCTCTGAGTACCATTTCACAAGTAGTCATCCTTATGAGTTTATCTCTGAGTACCATTTCACAAGTAGTCATCCTTTTGAGTTTATCTCTGAGTACCATTTCACAAGTAGTCATTGTTATGAGTTTATCTCTGAGTACCATTTCACAAGTAGTCATCCTTATGAGTTTATCTCTGAGTACCATTTCACAAGTAGTCATCCTTATGAGTTTATCTCTGAGTACCATTTCACAAGTAGTCATCCTTATGAGTTTATCTCTGAGTACCATTTCACAAGTAGTCATTGTTATGAGTTTATCTCTGAGTACCATTTCACAAGTAGTCATCCTTTTGAGTTTATCTCTGAGTACCATTTCACAAGTAGTCATCCTTATGAGTTTATCTCTGAGTACCATTTCACAAGTAGTCATTGTTATGAGTTTATCTCTGAGTACCATTTCACAAGTAGTCATCCTTATGAGTTTATCTCTGAGTACCATTTCACAAGTAGTCATTGTTATGAGTTTATCTCTGAGTACCATTTCACAAGTAGTCATTGTTATGAGTTTATCTCTGAGTACCATTTCACAAGTAGTCATCCTTTTGAGTTTATCTCTGAGTACCATTTCACAAGTAGTCATCCTTATGAGTTTATCTCTGAGTACCATTTCACAAGTAGTCATTGTTATGAGTTTATCTCTGAGTACCATTTCACAAGTAGTCATCCTTATGAGTTTATCTCTGAGTACCATTTCACAAGTAGTCATTGTTATGAGTTTATCTCTGAGTACCATTTCACAAGTAGTCATCCTTATGAGTTTATCTCTGAGTACCATTTCACAAGTAGTCATTGTTATGAGTTTATCTCTGAGTACCATTTCACAAGTAGTCATCCTTATGAGTTTATCTCTGAGTACCATTTCACAAGTAGTCATTGTTATGAGTTTATCTCTGAGTACCATTTCACAAGTAGTCATCCTTATGAGTTTATCTCTGAGTACCATTTCACAAGTAGTCATTGTTATGAGTTTATCTCTGAGTACCATTTCACAAGTAGTCATTGTTATGAGTTTATCTCTGAGTACCATTTCACAAGTAGTCATCCTTTTGAGTTTATCTCTGAGTACCATTTCACAAGTAGTCATCCTTATGAGTTTATCTCTGAGTACCATTTCACAAGTAGTCATTGTTATGAGTTTATCTCTGAGTACCATTTCACAAGTAGTCATCCTTATGAGTTTATCTCTGAGTACCATTTCACAAGTAGTCATTGTTATGAGTTTATCTCTGAGTACCATTTCACAAGTAGTCATCCTTATGAGTTTATCTCTGAGTACCATTTCACAAGTAGTCATTGTTATGAGTTTATCTCTGAGTACCATTTCACAAGTAGTCATTGTTATGAGTTTATCTCTGAGTACCATTTCACAAGTAGTCATCCTTTTGAGTTTATCTCTGAGTACCATTTCACAAGTAGTCATTGTTATGAGTTTATCTCTGAGTACCATTTCACAAGTAGTCATCCTTATGAGTTTATCTCTGAGTACCATTTCACAAGTAGTCATTGTTATGAGTTTATCTCTGAGTACCATTTCACAAGTAGTCATCCTTATGAGTTCATCTCTGAGTACCATTTCACAAGTAGTCATCCTTATGAGTTCATCTCTGAGTACCATTTCACAAGTAGTCATCCTTATGCAGTTTATCTCTGAGTACCATTTCACAAGTAGTCATCCTTATGCAGTTCATCTCTGAGTACCATTTCACAAGTAGTCATCCTTTTGAGTTTATCTCTGAGTACCATTTCACAAGTAGTCATCCTTATGAGTTTATCTCTGAGTACCATTTCACAAGTAGTCATTGTTATGAGTTTATCTCCGAGTACCATTTCACAAGTAGTCATTGTTATGAGTTTATCTCTGAGTACCATTTCACAAGTAGTCATTGTTATGAGTTTATCTCTGAGTACCATTTCACAAGTAGTCATTGTTATGAGTTTATCTCTGAGTACCATTTCACAAGTAGTCATTGTTATGAGTTTATCTCTGAGTACCATTTCACAAGTAGTCATTGTTATGAGTTTATCTCTGAGTACCATTTCACAAGTAGTCATTGTTATGAGTTATCTCTGAGTACCATTTCACAAGTAGTCATCCTTATGAGTTTATCTCTGAGTACCATTTCACAAGTAGTCATCCTTATGAGTTTATCTCTGAGTACCATTTCACAAGTAGTCATCCTTATGCAGTTCATCTCTGAGTACCATTTCACAAGTAGTCATCCTTATGAGTTTATCTCTGAGTACCATTTCACAAGTAGTCATCCTTATGCAGTTCATCGCTGAGTACCATTTCACAAGTAGTCATCCTTATGCAGTTTATCTCTGAGTACCATTTCACAAGTAGTCATTGTTATGAGTTTATCTCTGAGTACCATTTCACAAGTAGTCATTGTTATGAGTTTATCTCTGAGTACCATTTCACAAGTAGTCATCCTTATGAGTTTATCTCTGAGTACCATTTCACAAGTAGTCATCCTCATGAGTTTATCTCTGAGTACCATTTCACAAGTAGTCATCCTTATGCAGTTCATCTCTGAGTACCATTTCACAAGTAGTCATCCTTATGAGTTCATCTCTGAGTACCATTTCACAAGTAGTCATCCTTATGAGTTCATCTCTGAGTACCATTTCACAAGTAGTCATCCTTATGAGTTTATCTCTGAGTACCATTTCACAAGTAGTCATCCTTATGAGTTTATCTCTGAGTACCATTTCACAAGTAGTCATCCTTATGCAGTTTTATCTCTGAGTACCATTTCACAAGTAGTCATCCTTATGAGTTTATCTCTAAGTACCATTTCACAAGTAGTCATCCTTATGCAGTTTATCTCTGAGTACCATTTCACAAGTAGTCATCCTTATGCAGTTTATCTCTGAGTACCACTTCACAAGTAGTCATCCTTATGAGTTCATCTCTGAGTACCATTTCACAAGTAGTCATCCTTATGAGTTCATCTCTGAGTACCATTTCACAAGTAGTCATCCTTATGCAGTTTATCTCTGAGTACCATTTCACAAGTAGTCATCCTTATGCAGTTCATCTCTGAGTACCATTTCACAAGTAGTCATCCTTTTGAGTTTATCTCTGAGTACCATTTCACAAGTAGTCATCCTTATGAGTTTATCTCTGAGTACCATTTCACAAGTAGTCATTGTTATGAGTTTATCTCTGAGTACCATTTCACAAGTAGTCATTGTTATGAGTTTATCTCCGAGTACCATTTCACAAGTAGTCATTGTTATGAGTTTATCTCTGAGTACCATTTCACAAGTAGTCATTGTTATGAGTTTATCTCTGAGTACCATTTCACAAGTAGTCATTGTTATGAGTTATCTCTGAGTACCATTTCACAAGTAGTCATTGTTATGAGTTTATCTCTGAGTACCATTTCACAAGTAGTCATTGTTATGAGTTTATCTCTGAGTACCATTTCACAAGTAGTCATTGTTATGAGTTATCTCTGAGTACCATTTCACAAGTAGTCATCCTTATGGGTTTATCTCTGAGTACCATTTCACAAGTAGTCATCCTTATGAGTTTATCTCTGAGTACCATTTCACAAGTAGTCATCCTTATGAGTTTATCGCTGAGTACCATTTCACAAGTAGTCATCCTTATGAGTTTATCTCTGAGTACCATTTCACAAGTAGTCATCCTTATGCAGTTCATCTCTGAGTACCATTTCACAAGTAGGCATCCTTTTGAGTTTATCTCTGAGTACCATTTCACAAGTAGTCATCCTTATGAGTTTATCTCTGAGTACCATTTCACAAGTAGTCATTGTTATGCAGTTTATCTCTGAGTACCATTTCACAAGTAGTCATCCTTATGAGTTTATCTCTGAGTACCATTTCACAAGTAGTCATCCTTATGAGTTTATCTCTGAGTACCATTTCACAAGTAGTCATCCTTATGCAGTTCATCTCTGAGTACAATTTCACAAGTAGTCATCCTTATGAGTTTATCTCTGAGTACCATTTCACAAGTAGTCATCCTTATGCAGTTCATCTCTGAGTACCATTTCACAAGTAGTCATCCTTATGAGTTTATCTCTGAGCACCATTTCACAAGTAGTCATCCTTATGCAGTTCATCTCTGAGTACCATTTCACAAGTAGTCATTGTTATGAGTTTATCTCTGAGTACCATTTCACAAGTAGTCATCCTTATGCAGTTCATCTCTGAGTACCATTTCACAAGTAGTCATCCTTATGCAGTTCATCTCTGAGTACCATTTAACAAGTAGTCATCCTTATGCAGTTCATCTCTGAGTACCATTTCACAAGTAGTCATCCTTATGAGTTTATCTCTGAGTACCATTTCACAAGTAGTCATTGTTATGAGTTTATCTCTGAGTACCATTTCACAAGTAGTCATCCTTATGCAGTTCATCTCTGAGTACCATTTCACAAGTAGTCATCCTTATGAGTTTATCTCTGAGTACCATTTAACAAGTAGTCATCCTTATGCAGTTCATCTCTGAGTACCATTTCACAAGTAGTCATCCTTATGAGTTCATCACTGAGTACCATTTAACAAGTAGTCATCCTTATGCAGTTCATCTCTGAGTACCATTTCACAAGTAGTCATCCTTATGCAGTTCATCTCTGAGTACCATTTCACAAGTAGTCATCCTTATGAGTTTATCTCTGAGTACCATTTCACAAGTAGTCATCCTTATGCAGTTCATCTCTGAGTACCATTTCACAAGTAGTCATCCTTATGAGTTCATCTCTGAGTACCATTTCACAAGTAGTCATCCTTATGAGTTTATCTCTGAGTACCATTTCACAAGTAGTCATTGTTATGAGTTTATCTCTGAGTACCATTTCACAAGTAGTCATCCTTATGAGTTTATCTCTGAGTACCATTTCACAAGTAGTCATCCTTATGCAGTTCATCTCTGAGTACCATTTCACAAGTAGTCATCCTTATGAGTTTATCTCTGAGTACCATTTCACAAGTAGTCATCCTTATGCAGTTCATCTCTGAGTACCATTTCACAAGTAGTCATCCTTATGAGTTCATCTCTGAGTACCATTTCACAAGTAGTCATCCTTATGAGTTTATCTCTGAGTACCATTTCACAAGTAGTCATTGTTATGAGTTTATCTCTGAGTACCATTTCACAAGTAGTCATTGTTATGAGTTTATCTCTGAGTACCATTTCACAAGTAGTCATCCTTATGAGTTTATCTCTGAGTACCATTTCACAAGTAGTCATTGTTATGAGTTTATCTCTGAGTACCATTTCACAAGTAGTCATTGTTATGAGTTTATCTCTGAGTACCATTTCATAAGTAGTCATTGTTATGAGTTTATCTCTGAGTACCATTTCACAAGTAGTCATTGTTATGAGTTTATCTCTGAGTACCATTTCACAAGTAGTCATTGTTATGAGTTTATCTCTGAGTACCATTTCACAAGTAGTCATTGTTATGAGTTTATCTCTGAGTACCATTTCACAAGTAGTCATCCTTATGAGTTTATCTCTGAGTACCATTTCACAAGTAGTCATCCTTATGAGTTTATCTCTGAGTACCATTTCACAAGTAGTCATTGTTATGAGTTCATCTCTGAGTACCATTTCACAAGTAGTCATTGTTATGAGTTTATCTCTGAGTACCATTTCACAAGTAGTCATCCTTATGAGTTTATCTCTGAGTACCATTTCACAAGTAGTCATCCTTATGAGTTTATCTCTGAGTACCATTTCACAAGTAGTCATTGTTATGAGTTTATCTCTGAGTACCATTTCACAAGTAGTCATTGTTATGAGTTTATCTCTGAGTACCATTTCATAAGTAGTCATTGTTATGAGTTTATCTCTGAGTACCATTTCACAAGTAGTCATTGTTATGAGTTTATCTCTGAGTACCATTTCACAAGTAGTCATTGTTATGAGTTTATCTCTGAGTACCATTTCACAAGTAGTCATTGTTATGAGTTTATCTCTGAGTACCATTTCACAAGTAGTCATCCTTATGAGTTTATCTCCGAGTACCATTTCACAAGTAGTCATCCTTATGAGTTTATCTCTGAGTACCATTTCACAAGTAGTCATTGTTATGAGTTCATCTCTGAGTACCATTTCACAAGTAGTCATTGTTATGAGTTTATCTCTGAGTACCATTTCACAAGTAGTCATCCTTATGAGTTTATCTCTGAGTACCATTTCACAAGTAGTCATCCTTATGAGTTTATCTCTGAGTACCATTTCACAAGTAGTCATTGTTATGAGTTTATCTCTGAGTACCATTTCACAAGTAGTCATTGTTATGAGTTTATCTCTGAGTACCATTTCATAAGTAGTCATTGTTATGAGTTTATCTCTGAGTACCATTTCACAAGTAGTCATTGTTATGAGTTTATCTCTGAGTACCATTTCACAAGTAGTCATTGTTATGAGTTTATCTCTGAGTACCATTTCACAAGTAGTCATTGTTATGAGTTTATCTCTGAGTACCATTTCACAAGTAGTCATCGTTATGAGTTTATCTCTGAGTACCATTTCACAAGTAGTCATCCTTATGAGTTTATCTCTGAGTACCATTTCACAAGTAGTCATCCTTATGAGTTTATCTCTGAGTACCATTTCACAAGTAGTCATTGTTATGAGTTTATCTCTGAGTACCATTTCACAAGTAGTCATTGTTATGAGTTTATCTCTGAGTACCATTTCACAAGTAGTCATTGTTATGAGTTATCTCTGAGTACCATTTCACAAGTAGTCATTGTTATGAGTTTATCTCTGAGTACCATTTCACAAGTAGTCATCCTTTTGAGTTTATCTCTGAGTACCATTTCACAAGTAGTCATTGTTATGAGTTTATCTCTGAGTACCATTTCACAAGTAGTCATTGTTATGAGTTTATCTCTGAGTACCATTTCACAAGTAGTCATTGTTATGAGTTTATCTCTGAGTACCATTTCACAAGTAGTCATCCTTTTGAGTTTATCTCTGAGTACCATTTCACAAGTAGTCATTGTTATGAGTTTATCTCTGAGTACCATTTCACAAGTAGTCATCCTTATGAGTTTATCTCTGAGTACCATTTCACAAGTAGTCATTGTTATGAGTTTATCTCTGAGTACCATTTCACAAGTAGTCATTGTTATGAGTTTATCTCTGAGTACCATTTCACAAGTAGTCATCCTTTTGAGTTTATCTCTGAGTACCATTTCACAAGTAGTCATTGTTATGAGTTTATCTCTGAGTACCATTTCACAAGTAGTCATCCTTATGAGTTTATCTCTGAGTACCATTTCACAAGTAGTCATTGTTATGAGTTTATCTCTGAGTACCATTTCACAAGTAGTCATCCTTATGCAGTTCATCTCTGAGTACCATTTCACAAGTAGTCATCCTTATGAGTTTATCTCTGAGTACCATTTCACAAGTAGTCATCCTTATGCAGTTCATCTCTGAGTACCATTTCACAAGTAGTCATCCTTTTGAGTTTATCTCTGAGTACCATTTCACAAGTAGTCATCCTTTTGAGTTCATCTCTGAGTACAATTTCACAAGTAGTCATCCTTTTGAGTTTATCTCTGAGTACCATTTCACAAGTAGTCATTGTTATGAGTTCATCTCTGAGTACCATTTCACAAGTAGTCATTGTTATGAGTTTATCTCTGAGTACCATTTCACAAGTAGTCATTGTTATGAGTTTATCTCTGAGTACCATTTCACAAGTAGTCATTGTTATGAGTTTATCTCTGAGTACCATTTCACAAGTAGTCATCCTTATGAGTTTATCTCTGAGTACCATTTCACAAGTAGTCATTGTTATGAGTTTATCTCTGAGTAACATTTCACAAGTAAAGTAGTCATTGTTATGAGTTTATCTCTGAGTACCATTTCACAAGTAGTCATCCTTATGAGTTTATCTCTGAGTACCATTTCACAAGTAGTCATCCTTTTGAGTTCATCTCTGAGTACCATTTCACAAGTAGTCATCCTTTTGAGTTTATCTCTGAGTACAATTTCACAAGTAGTCATCCTTATGAGTTTATCTCTGAGTACCATTTCACAAGTAGTCATCCTTATGAGTTCATCTCTGAGTACCATTTCATAAGTAGTCATTATTATGAGTTTATCTCTGAGTACCATTTCACAAGTAGTCATCCTTATGAGTTTATCTCTGAGTACCATTTCACAAGTAGTCATCCTTATGAGTTTATCTCTGAGTACCATTTCACAAGTAGTCATCCTTATGCAGTTCATCTCTGAGTACCATTTCACAAGTAGTCATCCTTATGAGTTTATCTCTGAGTACCATTTCACAAGTAGTCATCCTTTTGAGTTCATCTCTGAGTACCATTTCACAAGTAGTCATCCTTTTGAGTTTATCTCTGAGTACAATTTCACAAGTAGTCATCCTTATGAGTTTATCTCTGAGTACCATTTCACAAGTAGTCATCCTTATGAGTTCATCTCTGAGTACCATTTCACAAGTAGTCATTATTATGAGTTTATCTCTGAGTACCATTTCATAAGTAGTCATTATTATGAGTTTATCTCTGAGTACCATTTCACAAGTAGTCATTGTTATGAGTTTATCTCTGAGTACCATTTCATAAGTAGTCATTATTATGAGTTTATCTCTGAGTACCATTTCACAAGTAGTCATTGTTATGAGTTTATCTCTGAGTACCATTTCACAAGTAGTCATTGTTATGAGTTTATCTCTGAGTACCATTTCACAAGTAGTCATCCTTATGAGTTTATCTCTGAGTACCATTTCACAAGTAGTCATTGTTATGAGTTTATCTCTGAGTACCATTTCACAAGTAGTCATCCTTATGAGTTTATCTCTGAGTACCATTTCACAGGTAGTCATCCTGATGCAGTTCATCTCTGAGTACCATTTCACAAGTAGTCATCCTTATGAGTTTATCTCTGAGTACCATTTCACAAGTAGTCATCCTTATGCAGTTCATCTCTGAGTACCATTTCACAAGTAGTCATCCTTTTGAGTTTATCTCTGAGTACCATTTCACAAGTAGTCATTGTTATGAGTTCATCTCTGAGTACCATTTCACAAGTAGTCATTGTTATGAGTTTATCTCTGAGTACCATTTCACAAGTAGTCATTGTTATGAGTTTATCTCTGAGTACCATTTCACAAGTAGTCATCCTTATGAGTTTATCTCTGAGTACCATTTCACAAGTAGTCATTGTTATGAGTTTATCTCTGAGTAACATTTCACAAGTAAAGTAGTCATTGTTATGAGTTTATCTCTGAGTACCATTTCACAAGTAGTCATCCTTATGAGTTTATCTCTGAGTACCATTTCACAAGTAGTCATCCTTTTGAGTTCATCTCTGAGTACCATTTCACAAGTAGTCATCCTTTTGAGTTTATCTCTGAGTACAATTTCACAAGTAGTCATCCTTATGAGTTTATCTCTGAGTACCATTTCACAAGTAGTCATCCTTATGAGTTCATCTCTGAGTACCATTTCATAAGTAGTCATTATTATGAGTTTATCTCTGAGTACCATTTCACAAGTAGTCATCCTTATGAGTTTATCTCTGAGTACCATTTCACAAGTAGTCATCCTTATGAGTTTATCTCTGAGTACCATTTCACAAGTAGTCATCCTTATGCAGTTCATCTCTGAGTACCATTTCACAAGTAGTCATCCTTATGAGTTTATCTCTGAGTACCATTTCACAAGTAGTCATCCTTTTGAGTTCATCTCTGAGTACCATTTCACAAGTAGTCATCCTTTTGAGTTTATCTCTGAGTACAATTTCACAAGTAGTCATCCTTATGAGTTTATCTCTGAGTACCATTTCACAAGTAGTCATCCTTATGAGTTCATCTCTGAGTACCATTTCATAAGTAGTCATTATTATGAGTTTATCTCTGAGTACCATTTCACAAGTAGTCATTGTTATGAGTTTATCTCTGAGTACCATTTCATAAGTAGTCATTATTATGAGTTTATCTCTGAGTACCATTTCACAAGTAGTCATTGTTATGAGTTTATCTCTGAGTCCCATTTCACAAGTAGTCATTGTTATGAGTTCATCTCTGAGTACCATTTCACAAGTAGTCATCCTTATGCAGTTCATCTCTGAGTACCATTTCACAAGTAGTCATCCTTATGAGTTTATCTCTTAGTACCATTTCACAAGTAGTCATTGTTATGAGTTTATCTCTGAGTACCATTTCACAAGTAGTCATTGTTATGAGTTTATCTCTGAGTACCATTTCACAAGTAGTCATTGTTATGAGTTCATCTCTGAGTACCATTTCACAAGTAGTCATCCTTATGCAGTTCATCTCTGAGTACCATTTCACAAGTAGTCATCCTTATGAGTTTATCTCTGAGTACCATTTCACAAGTAGTCATTGTTATGAGTTTATCTCTGAGTACCATTTCACAAGTAGTCATCCTTATGAGTTTATCTCTGAGTACCATTTCACAAGTAGTCATCCTTATGCAGTTTATCTCTGAGTACCATTTCACAAGTAGTCATTGTTATGAGTTTATCTCTGAGTACCATTTCACAAGTAGTCATTGTTATGAGTTCATCTCTGAGTACCATTTCACAAGTAGTCATTGTTATGAGTTTATCTCTGAGTACCATTTCACAAGTAGTCATCCTTATGAGTTTATCTCTGAGTACCATTTCACAAGTAGTCATTGTTATGAGTTTATCTCTGAGTACCATTTCACAAGTAGTCATCCTTATGAGTTTATCTCTGAGTACCATTTCACAAGTAGTCATCCTTATGAGTTTATCTCTGAGTACCATTTCACAAGTAGTCATCCTTATGAGTTTATCTCTGAGTACCATTTCACAAGTAGTCATCCTTATGCAGTTTATCTCTGAGTACCATTTCACAAGTAGTCATTGTTATGAGTTTATCTCTGAGTACCATTTCACAAGTAGTCATTGTTATGAGTTTATCTCTGAGTACCATTTCACAAGTAGTCATCCTTATGAGTTTATCTCTGAGTACCATTTCACAAGTAGTCATCCTTATGCAGTTTATCTCTGAGTACCATTTCACAAGTAGTCATTGTTATGAGTTTATCTCTGAGTACCATTTCACAAGTAGTCATTGTTATGAGTTTATCTCTGAGTACCATTTCACAAGTAGTCATTGTTATGAGTTCATCTCTGAGTACCATTTCACAAGTAGTCATTGTTATGAGTTTATCTCTGAGTACCATTTCACAAGTAGTCATCCTTATGCAGTTCATCTCTGAGTACCATTTCACAAGTAGTCATCCTTATGAGTTTATCTCTGAGTACCATTTCACAAGTAGTCATTGTTATGAGTTTATCTCTGAGTACCATTTCACAAGTAGTCATCCTTATGAGTTTATCTCTGAGTACCATTTCACAAGTAGTCATTGTTATGAGTTTATCTCTGAGTACCATTTCACAAGTAGTCATTGTTATGAGTTTATCTCTGAGTACCATTTCACAAGTAGTCATTGTTATGAGTTTATCTCTGAGTACCATTTCACAAGTAGTCATTGTTATGAGTTTATCTCTGAGTACCATTTCACAAGTAGTCATTGTTATGAGTTCATCTCTGAGTACCATTTCACAAGTAGTCATCCTTATGAGTTTATCTCTGAGTACCATTTAACAAGTAGTCATTGTTATGAGTTTATCTCTGAGTTCCATTTCACAAGTAGTCATTGTTATGAGTTTATCTCTGAGTACCATTTCACAAGTAGTCATCCTTTTGAGTTTATCTCCGAGTACCATTTCACAAGTAGTCATCCTTTTGAGTTTATCTCTGAGTACCATTTCACAAGTAGTCATCCTTTTGAGTTTATCTCTGAGTACCATTTCACAAGTAGTCATCCTTATGAGTTTATCTCTGAGTACCATTTCACAAGTAGTCATCCTTATGCAGTTTATCTCTGAGTACCATTTCACAAGTAGTCATCCTTTTGAGTTTATCTCTGAGTACCATTTCACAAGTAGTCATCCTTTTGAGTTTATCTCCGAGTACCATTTCACAAGTAGTCATCCTTTTGAGTTTATCTCTGAGTACCATTTCACAAGTAGTCATCCTTTTGAGTTTATCTCTGAGTACCATTTCACAAGTAGTCATCCTTTTGAGTTTATCTCTGAGTACCATTTCACAAGTAGTCATCCTTATGCAGTTTATCTCTGAGTACCATTTCACAAGTAGTCATTGTTATGAGTTCATCTCTGAGTACCATTTCACAAGTAGTCGTTGTTATGAGTTTATCTCTGAGTACCATTTCACAAGTAGTCATCCTTATGCAGTTTATCTCTGAGTACCATTTCACAAGTCGTCATCCTTTTGAGTTTATCTCCGAGTACCATTTCACAAGTAGTCATCCTTTTGAGTTTATCTCCGAGTACCATTTCACAAGTAGTCATCCTTTTGAGTTTATCTCTGAGTACCATTTCACAAGTAGTCATCCTTATGCAGTTCATCTCTGAGTACCATTTCACAAGTAGTCATTCTTTTGAGTTTATCTCTGAGTACCATTTCACAAGTAGTCATCCTTATGCAGTTTATCTCTGAGTACCATTTCACAAGTAGTCATCCTTTTGAGTTTATCTCTGAGTACCATTTCACAAGTAGTCATCCTTATGCAGTTTATCTCTGAGTACCATTTCACAAGTCGTCATCCTTTTGAGTTTATCTCCGAGTACCATTTCACAAGTAGTCATCCTTATGCAGTTTATCTCCGAGTACCATTTCACAAGTAGTCATCCTTTTGAGTTTATCTCTGAGTACCATTTCACAAGTACTCATTCTTTTGAGGCAAACACTTTTTGAGGGCTTCAAGCTCTTGCTAAAACTATTGCCAATATGACTACAAATCTGCCAAACACATATTGGAGTATTTTAGCTCGCAATCCTCCAAATATATTTTTCAACCATGACCCCATTGAACATCTTTTATTTTAATCATGGTACTTTTTTTTTTTTACCCTCTGACTTCTTTGGAACTAGCTCATCAATATGTGCTGAGTTATCCGGATTGTCGGTACAACATTCCTAATTCGTGTTGTGTCTCGTGTATTCGTCTTTGTCCAGGTGTTTCAGATTTGTGTGTGGCAGCTCCACACACATATAGAACATATATAAAGTGGGCATTGAGTAATACAATGGCTGTTTATTGTTCCATTTACCATGGTGACAGGTTGTACGGGAAGTCACTTGGTCAGTGTACAAGCAGGACAAGACCGTGTTCTTCTATATGAGTGTCCGCCATCGACCGATTCTCGGGTTCCATCGGACACTCACTGCGCGAACGTCCAAGTCCAACAATACACACCAGACCATGCAGAGTGTTCTGGTTTTCACTTCAAGAACCGGACGAGTTTGGAGCAAGGGACGAGTCCTGGGTCCTGTGGCCTTTGGCTGAAAGATGTTGAAGCTGCTGATGCAGGGACCGTGACCATGTCATGTGCAAATGGCAATATCACCCAGGTGAAGCTCAATATCAAACCAGGTGAGGATCAGGAAATGCAATAATATGAGTATCAAGCACAATCAATATAAATAGTATAAGGAAGTTTAAGATGATCGTCCAAAAAGTGACATAAATGTAGAAATAAGGAAATATATATTTGAGCCATGTGTACTATGTGCATGTGTACTGTGTGCATGTGTACTGTGTGGAGAGCAGTACTGTGTGCATGTGTACTGTATGCATAGCCGTACTGTGTGGAGAGCAGTACTGTGTGCATGTGTACTGTGTGCATGTGTACTGTGTGGAGAGCAGTACTGTGTGCATGTGTACTGTATGCATAGCAGTACTTTGTGCATGTGTACTGTGTGGAGAGCAGTACTGTGTGCATGTGTACTGTATGCATAGCAGTACTGTGTGCATGTGTACAGTGTGCATGTGTACTGTGTGCATGTGTACTGTGTGCATGTGTACTGTATGCATAGCAGTACTGTGTGCATGCGTACTGTGTGGAGAGCAGTACTGTGTGCATGTGTACTGTGTGCATGTGTATTGTGTGGAGAGCAGTACTGTGTGCATGTGTACTGTGTGCATGTGCACTGTGTGCATGTGTACTGTGTGCATGTGTACAGTGTGCATGTGTACTATGTGCATGTGTACTGTGTGCATGCGTACTGTATGCATAGCAGTACTGTGTGCATGCGTACTGTATAGAGAGCAGTACTGTGTGCATGTGTACTCTGTGCATGTGTACTGTGTGGAGAGCAGTACTGTGTGCATGTGTACTGTGTGCATGTGTACTGTGTGGAGAGCAGTACTGTGTGCATGTGTACTGTATGCATAGCAGTACTTTGTGCATGTGTACTGTGTGGAGAGCAGTACTGTGTCCATGTGTACTGTATGCATAGCAGTACTGTGTGCATGTGTACAGTGTGCATGTGTACTGTGTGCATGTGTACTGTGTGCATGTGTACTGTATGCATAGCAGTACTGTGTGCATGCGTACTGTGTGGAGAGCAGTACTGTGTGCATGTGTACTGTGTGAATGTGTACTGTGTGCATGTGTACTGTATGCATAGCAGTACTGTGTGCATGTGTACAGTGTGCATGTGTACTGTGTGCATGTGTACTGTGTGCATGTGTACTGTATGCATAGCAGTACTGTGTGCATGCGTACTGTGTGGAGAGCAGTACTGTGTGCATGTGTACTGTGTGGAAAGCAGTACTGTGTGCATGTGTACTTTGTGCATGTGTACTGTGTGGAGGCCAGTTCTGTTTGTATGTGTACTGTGTGGAGAGCAGTACTGTGTGCATATGTGCTGTGTGGAGAGCAGTACTGTGTGCATGTGTACTGTGTGGAAAGCAGTACTGTGTGCATGTGTACTCTGTGCATGTGTACTATGTGAATGTGTACTGTGTGCATGAGTACTGTGTGCACTGTGTGAATGTGTACTGTGTGCATGTATACTGTGTGCATGTGTACTGTGTGCATGTGTACTGTGTGGAGAGCAGTACTGTGTGCAATGGTACTGTGTGGAGAGCAGTACTGTGTGCATGTGTACTGTGTGCATGTGTACTGTGTGCATGTGTACTGTGTGAATGTGTACTGTGTGAATGTGTACTCTGTGAATGTGTACTGTGTGCATGTGTACTGTGTGCATGTGTACTGTGTAGAGAGCAGTACTGTGTGCATGTGTACTGTGTGCATGTGTACTGTGTGAATGTGTACTGTGTGCAAGTGTACTGTGTGCAGAGCAGTACTGTGTGTATGTGTACTGTGTGCATGCGTACTGTGTGCAGAGCAGTACTGTGTGCAGAGCAGTACTGTGTGCATGTGTACTGTGTGCATGTGTACTGTGTGCATGTGTACTGTGTGCAGAGCAGTACTGTGTGCATGTGTACTGTGTGCAGAGCAGTGCTGTGTGTATATGTACTGTGTGCATGTGTACTGTGTGCAGAGCAGTACTGTGTGCATGTGTACTGTATGCACAGCAGTACTGTGTGCATGTGTACTGTGTGCATGTGTACTGTGTGGAAAGCAGTACTGTGTGCATGTGTACTTTGTGCATGTGTACTGTGTGGAAATCAGTACTGAGTGCATGTGTACTTTGTGCATGTGTACTGTGTGGAAAGCAGTTCTGAGTGCATGTGTACTTTGTGCATGTGTACTGTGTGGAGAGCAGTTCTGTGTGTATGTGTACTGTGTGGAGAGCAGTACTGTGTGCATGTGTGCTGTGTGGAAAGCAGTACTGTGTGCATGTGTACTGTGTGGAAAGCAGTACTGTGTGCATGTGTACTGTGTGGAACGCAGTACTGTGTGCATGTGTACTCTGTGCATGTGTACTGTGTGCATGTGTGCTGTGTGGAGAGCAGTATTGTGTGCATGTGTGTTGTGTGGAAAGCAGTACTGTGTGCATGTGTACTGTGTGGAAAGCAGTACTGTGTGCATGTGTACTCTGTGCATGTGTATTGTGTGAATGTGTACTGTGTGAATGTGTACTGTGTGCATGTATACTGTGTGCATGTATACTGTGTGCATGTGTACTGTGTGAATGTGTACTGTGTAGCATGTGTACTGTGTAGCATGTGTACTGTGTAGCATGTGTACTGTGTGGAGAGCAGTACTGTGTGCATGTGTCCTGTGTGCATGTGTACTGTGTGAATGTGTACGGTGTGCAAGTGTACTGTGTGCAGAGCAGTCCTGTGTGAATGTGTACTGTGTAGCATGTGTACTGTGTAGCATGTGTACTGTGTGGAGAGCAGTACTGTGTGCATGTGTACTGTGTGGAAAGCAGTACTGTGTGCATGTGTACTTTGTGCATGTGTACTGTGTGGAAATCAGTACTGAGTGCATGTGTACTTTGTGCATGTGTACTGTGTGGAAAGCAGTTCTGAGTGCATGTGTACTTTGTGCATGTGTACTGTGTGGAGAGAAGTTCTGTGTGTATGTGTACTGTGTGGAGAGCAGTACTGTGTGCATGTGTGCTGTGTGGAAAGCAGTACTGTGTGCATGTGTACTGTGTGGAAAGCAGTACTGTGTGCATGTGTACTGTGTGGAAAGCAGTACTGTGTGCATGTGTACTCTGTGCATGTGTACTGTGTGCATGTGTGCTGTGTGGAGAGCAGTATTGTGTGCATGTGTGTTGTGTGGAAAGCAGTACTGTGTGCATGTGTACTGTGTGGAAAGCAGTACTGTGTGCATGTGTACTCTGTGCATGTGTATTGTGTGAATGTGTACTGTGTGAATGTGTACTGTGTGAATGTGTACTGTGTGCATGTATACTGTGTGCATGTGTACTGTGTGAATGTGTACTGTGTAGCATGTGTACTGTGTAGCATGTGTACTGTGTAGCATGTGTACTGTGTGGAGAGCAGTACTGTGTGCATGTGTCCTGTGTGCATGTGTACTGTGTGCATGTGTACTGTGTGCAGAGCAGTACTGTGTGCATGTGTACTGTGTTTATGTGTACTGTGTGCAGAGCAATACTGTGTGCATGTGTACTGTGTTTATGTGTACTGTGTGCAGAGCAGTACTGTGTGCATGTGTACTGTGTGCAGAGCAGTACTGTGTGCATGTGTACTGTGTTTATGTGTACTGTGTGCAGAGCAGTACTGTGTGCATGTGTACTGTGTGCAGAGCAGTACTGTGTGCATGTGTACTGTGTTTATGTGTACTGTGTGCAGAGCAATACTGTGTGCATGTGTACTGTGTTTATGTGTACTGTGTGCAGAGCAGTACTGTGTGTATGTACGCGTGTATCGTTGGTTATCTCCATTTACGGGTTTCAGCAGGTGGAACGGAGTCCTCCCAGGACCCAAAGTATCCCCCTCATCTCCGGTAAGGAGATCACGTGGTTCATGGACCAAACTCTTCAACTTTTTCAGAGTTTTGTTCCAAGTTCTCTTTTCAGGATCTTCACCGAACCCCGGATTGCCTCCAGTTGTTGTTCATTTGTGGTAATATTCCTGGGGATGGTTTTTATCTTGCCAAAACGAAGTTTTTGCAAGATGTATCAGTCAGCTTGTATGTTTGTTTGTTTGTTTTTATCTTGCCAAAACGAAGTTTTTGCTAGATGTATCAGTCAGCTTGTATGTTTGTTTGTTATCTTGCCAAAACGAAGTTTTTGCAAGATGTATTAGTCAGCTTGTATGTTTGTTTTTTTGTTTGTTTTTTTGTTTGTTTTTTTGTTTTTTTGTTTGTGGTTAATCATTTTTTTTCCACGTTTAGATCACTCTGTAGACCACAGTTATTATTGGAAACTCCTGTAACTTCGCATATCAGAGTCCTATAGAGATACCCTTCAGCACACAAAATTTTGAAGGTCAAGGTCAAAGGTCAAGGTCACTTTGTGGTCAATCATGGAGGTCGACGAAACCCTTATTTTTTGAGTAACTTTGATCGGATCGTCTCCAAACTTGGTGGGTATCTAGTATATGGTCCCGCGCTCAGCTGATTAGTTTTTGGTGGCGATCGGCCTTGACCTTCCAAGGTCAAAGGTCAAGGTCACTTTGCGGTCAATCATGGAGGTCAACGAAACCCTTATTTTTTGAGTAACTTTGATCGGATCGTCTCCAAACTTGGTGGGTATCTAGTATATGGTCCGGCGCTCAGCTGATTAGTTTTTGGTGGCGATCGGCCTTGACCTTCATTTTGTTTTTTTGTTTGTGGTTAATCATTTTTTTTTCACGTTTAGATCACTCTGTAGACCACAGTTATTATTGGAAACTCCTGTAACTTCGCATATCAGAGTCCTATAGAGATACCCTTCAGCACACAAAATTTTGAAGGTCAAGGTCAAAGGTCAAGGTCACTTTGCGGTCAATCATGGTGGTCAACGAAACCCTTATTTTTTGAGTAACTTTGATCGGATCGTCTCCAAACTTGGTGGGTATCTAGTATATGGTCCGGCGCTCAGCTGATTAGTTTTTGGTGGCGATCGGCCTTGACCTTCATGGTTAGCGCTGGAGGTCGAAAATTATTGACCCCAAGGTCAAATTTTGAAATCGTAGGTACCATATCGAGTAATACCTCATATGAATGCCCTTGATGAGTGCTTCCCAGATCTGTAAACAGTTTGACGCTATGACGTCGTTTGATGACGTCATGACGAAAAAACGGAATTTTCATGAAAAAATTATTTCCTCAGTTCTCATCAAAATCTTTCAATATTTCATGTGCGTTGGTCATGAAGACATACTATTCACCATACGAAATTATTAAGGTCAAGGTCAAATGGCAAGATACGGTTCACCCTGTGGGTGACATATGTTCATTTGTTTGTTTTTTTGTTTGTGGTTAATCATTTTTTTTTCACGTTTAGATCACTCTGTAGACCACAGTTATTATTGGAAACTCCTGTAACTTCGCATATCAGAGTCCTATAGAGATACCCTTCAGCACACAAAATTTTGAAGGTCAAGGTCAAAGGTCAAGGTCACTTTGCGGTCAATCATGGAGGTCAACGAAACCCTTATTTTTTGAGTAACTTTGATCGGATCGTCTCCAAACTTCATGAGAATCTAGTATATGGTCCGGCGCTCAGCTGATTAGTTTTTGGTGGCGATCGGCCTTGACCTTCAAGGTCATTTTGAAGGTCATTCAATTGGGTCAATCATGGAGGTCAACGAAACCCTTATTTTTTGAGTAACTTTGATCTTATGATCTCCAAACTTGGTGGGTATATAGGGTGTGGTATGGCGCTCAGCTGATTAGTTTTTGGTGTCGATCGGCCTTGACCTTCAAGGTCATTTTGAAGGTCATTCAATTTTGACCAAAAGGTAAAATTTTCAAGTTTCAGTTACCATATTTACCACAGTTATTATTGGAAACTCCTGTAACTTCGCATATCAGAGTCCTATAGAGATACCCTTCAGCACACAAAATTTTGAAGGTCAAGGTCAAAGGTCAAGGTCACTTTGCGGTCAATCATGGAGGTCAACGAAACCCTTATTTTTTGAGTAACTTTGATCTTATGATCTCCAAACTTGGTGGGTATATAGGGTGTGGTATGGCGCTCAGCTGATTAGTTTTTGGTGTCGATCGGCCTTGACCTTCAAGGTCATTTTGAAGGTCATTCAATTGGGTCAATCATGGAGGTCAACGAAACCCTTATTTTTTGAGTAACTTTGATCTTATGATCTCCAAACTTGGTGGGTATATAGGGTGTGGTATGGCGCTCAGCTGATTAGTTTTTGGTGTCGATCGGCCTTGACCTTCAAGGTCATTTTGAAGGTCATTCAATTTTGACCAAAAGGTAAAATTTTCAAGTTTCAGTTACCATATCGAGTAGTACCTCAAATTGAAGCCCTTGTTGAGTGCTTTCCAAACATATAACTAGTTTGACAATGTGACGTCATTTGACGGCGTTATGACGAAAAAACTGCACTTTTCATGTATATTGTATTGCTTTAGTTCGCATTGTTTAGGTCACTCTGTAGAGCACAGTTCCCTTTGTAAACTCTTGTAAGTTCGCATATCAGAGTCTTTTAGAGATACCCTTTAGCACACAAAATTATGAAGGTCAAGGTCAAAGGTCAAGGTCACTTGGCAAGATACGGTTCACCCTGTGGGTGACATATGTTTATTATCTTGCCAAAACGAAGTTTTTGCAAGATGTATTAGTCAGCTTGTATGTTTGTTTTTTTGTTTGTTTTTTTTTTTGTTTTTTTTTTTGTGGTTAATCATTTTTTTTCCACGTTTAGATCACTCTGTAGACCACAGTTATTATTGGAAACTCCTGTAACTTCGCATATCAGAGTCCTATAGAGATACCCTTCAGCACACAAAATTTTGAAGGTCAAGGTCAAAGGTCAAGGTCACTTTGCGGTCAATCATGGAGGTCAACGAAACCCTTATTTTTTGAGTAACTTTGATCGGATCGTCTCCAAACTTGGTGGGTATCTAGTATATGGTCAGGCGCTCAGCTGATTAGTTTTTGGTGGCGATCGGCCTTGACCTTCATGGTTAGCGCTGGAGGTCGAAAATTATTGACCCCAAGGTCAAATTTTGAAATCGTAGGTACCATATCGAGTAATACCTCATATGAATGCCCTTGATGAGTGCTTCCCAGATCTGTAAACAGTTTGACGCTATGACGTCATTTGATGACGTCATGACGAAAAAACGGAATTTTCATGAAAAAATTATTTCCTCAGTTCTCATCAAAATCTTTCAATATTTCATGTGCGTTGGTCATGAAGACATACTATTCACCATACGAAATTATTAAGGTCAAGGTCAAATGGCAAGATACGGTTCACCCTGTGGGTGACATATGTTCATTTTGTTTTTTTGTTTTTTTGTTTTTTTGTTTGTGGTTAATCATTTTTTTTTCACGTTTAGATCACTCTGTAGGCCACAGTTATTATTGGAAACTCCTGTAACTTCGCATATCAGAGTCCTATAGAGATACCCTTCAGCACACAAAATTTTGAAGGTCAAGGTCAAAGGTCAAGGTCACTTTGCGGTCGATCATGGAGGTCAACGAAACCCTTATTTTTTGAGTAACTTTGATCGGATCGTCTCCAAACTTCATGGGAATCTAGTATATGGTCCGGCGCTCAGCTGATTAGTTTTTGGTGGCGATCGGCCTTGACCTTCATGGTTAGCGCTGGAGGTCGAAAATTATTGACCCCAAGGTCAAATTACGAAACCCTTATTTTTTGAGTAACTTTGATCTTATGATCTCCAAACTTGGTGGGTATATAGGGTGTGGTATGGCGCTCAGTTGATTAGTTTTTGGTGTCGATCGGCCTTGACCTTCAAGGTCATTTTGAAGGTCATTCAATTTTGACCAAAAGGTAAAATTTTCAAGTTTCAGTTACCATATCGAGTAGTACCTCAAATTGAAGCCCTTGTTGAGTGCTTTCCAAACATATAACTAGTTTGACAATGTGACGTCATTTGACGGCGTTATGACGAAAAAACTGCACTTTTCATGTATATTGTATTGCTTTAGTTCGCATTGTTTAGGTCACTCTGTAGAGCACAGTTCCCTTTGGAAACTCTTGTAAGTTCGCATATCAGAGTCTTTTATAGATACCCTTTAGTACACAAAATTTTGAAGGTCAAGGTCAAAGGTCAAGGTCACTTTGCGGTCAATCATGGAGGTCGATGAAACCCTTATTTTTTGAGTAACTTTGATCGGATCGTCTCCAAACTTCATGGGAATCTAGTATATGGTCCGGCGCTCAGCTGATTAGTTTTTGGTGGCGATCGGCCTTGACCTTCATGGTTAGCGCTGGAGGTCGAAAATTATTGACCCCAAGGTCAAATTTTGAAATCGTAGGTACCATATCGAGTAATACCTCATATGAATGCCCTTGATGAGTGCTTCCCAGATCTGTAAACAGTTTGACGCTATGACGTCATTTGATGACGTCATGACGAAAAAACGGAATTTTCACATTTTGGCAAGATACGGTTCACCCTGTGGGTGACATATGTTTATTTAAATCTCAGTGAGGTTCTTCTTCATCAATCCTGCTGCTCTTCATTCCTCGATCTCTTGTCCTCATGTTTGAGGTCCTGGTATTTGGTCATTTTCTTGATTTCTTTGTTTCGGCCAAAATCGCTGGGTACTGATACCCCAATCATCAATGCTGTGTTTCCTTTTTGTTCCTTTTTTTGTATACAAGAACGAGGCTCGTGTAAGTGCTAACATTAGACACAAAAACATAAAGGGAGCGGAAGACAAGAGGGGGAGAGAGGAAAGCACACCAGCACAACAACAGTGGAGAACAGGGACGTCGGGAGATCTGTAGAAGGGAGAGGGCTGGGGTTGGGGAGGGAGGGGTACACGGTATAAAACAAATTGACACGACTAGGAATTTCAGGAATGAAGTCAGAGATTGAAAAATATGGATTGGGGTGTATTAACGGGGGTAGAAAAGATCAAGGTTTTGGATGGGGGAAGATAAGAGATGGTGGTGAACAGCTGTTTTAAAGACCTGGAGCCTGGAGGGAGGAGTGGGATTGAAAAGAGTGAGGAGGGTTTGTTCCAGAGGCGGGAGTAAAGAGGAATGAAGGAGTGAAGGTGAGCAGAGAGTCTTGATTTTGACAGTTTCACCAGAAGAGGGTTTCTGGCAGATCTTGTGCATCCTGCAGGAAAATTTGGGGTACAGAGCACAGACAGAGCTGGGGGAGCAAGGCCAGAGGGGAGTCGGCAGAAGACAGAAAGACCACCAACCTGCCTGTGGTGAGTGAGTGAAAGGCCCTCGGAGTTGGCTTCATCGTGGGAGATTCGAATGATCCTGAAAGCTTTGGTTTCTGCAGCGTGAAGCCGAGCTAGGTATGAGGCAGGAGCACCGGCCCAGAGAAGGGAACAGTATTCCATTGAGCTGTGGATGAAACCTTGTATGTGGTTGAGGACCTCAGGTGTGCCTAGGAAGGACTTCGCACGATGGAGGATGCCCAGTCGGCGACTGGCTTTGGAGGCCAGATTTGAAATGTGGTTTTCCCAGGAAATATCATGGCAGATAGTGAGACCCAAAAGCTTGAGTGACAGAACTTCTTCGAGAGGATTGTTGACAAAGTAGATGGGAGATGGTCTTTTCGGAGAGACATCGTGAGAGTGTGAGATTTGTCAGGATTGAAAGACATGTTCCACTTGTTTGACCAGTTTGTGATTTTGTCCAGGTCTGCAGAGAGTGAGGAGGCTGCAGCCTGCCGATCTGAGGGATGAGGAATGGAGCAGCAGAGAGTGCAGTCATGAACAGAGAGATAGAGAGGATTTTCTAGAGAGTCGGAGAGATCATTGGTGAAGACCAGAAAAATCACAGGGCCTAGAACACTGCATTGAGGAACCCCAGCCTGGACAGGAAGGGGACATGAGATCATTCCATTCAGGGCCACATGTTGACTGTGACCGGAGAGGAAGTCCGCAAGCCATGCATGGAGGTTACCATGGATACCATAAGAGGAGAGTTTGGTGAGCAGAGTGTGGTGCCAGACCATATGAAAGGAACGTGATATGTCAAGGGAGACAGCTCTGATTTCCTGTTTGGTGTTGAGGACCTCCATCCATTGTTGAGACAGCAGAAGCAGCATGTCCAGGGTAGAGTGACCTGGTCTGAAACCAAATTTATGGTCAGAGATCAAGCGATTTGAGAAGAGGAAAGATTTGATATCAGAAGCGATGATGGGTTCGATGGCCTTGCTGATGATTTGGAGCAGGCTGATTGGTCTGTAGTTGCAAGGATCTATTTTTTCACCTTTCTTGTGTGAAGCAGTGATGTTGGCTGATTAATGTTGTTGATGTTGGTTGGCTGTTCGTCTGTAGTTGCAATTGATGATTTCAGAGATCTAAGAAGCACACAAGTACTGCGTCATATGTCGCAGCTTCTTGGTGACCACCATGCCACCTTCAAGCAGTCGCAGCAGCTTGTTGTTGACCGCCATGCCACCTTCGAGCAGTCGCAGCAGTTTCTTGTTGACCGCCATGCCACCTTCAAGCAGTCGCAGCAGCTTCTTGGTGACCGCCATGCCACCTTCAAGCAGTTGCAGCAGCTTCTTGGTGACCGCCATACCACCTTCAAGCAGTCGCTGCATTTTCTTGGTGACCGCCGTGCCACCTTCTAGCAGTCGCAGCAGCTTCTTGGTGACCACCTTGCCACCTTCAAGCAGTCGCTGCATTTTCTTGGTGACCGCCATGCCACCATCAAGCAGTCGCAGCAGCTTCTTGGTGACCACCATGCCACCTTCAAGCAGTTGCCGTCGCTAATGCGACACCTGCACCACAGCATGTCACACCCATCCTGGAGCTCCATGCTGTACAACGCCAGTGAAGCCCATGTGCGTGTACCTGTTGTAGGAAAGTGAGAAAAGGTGTGCATCGAGGTACCGTTCGCCCTCACAATCCGCTTGGTTCCACGTGACCTTCAGTGCCAATGCCCATCAGTGTAGGGCTGCAGGGAAACGACGAGGCCCACAACTAATGGCGACGACTTCACCTAGGCCATACATCAGTTGCCTTCTTTTACTTGTGAATTGTTATAGCGGAATTAGGTTTCTTGTGGATACAGGGGCAGAGGTGACCTTTGTCCCGCCGTCTGTTGCTGAACAGAGAAATCGACAGGAATATTCATTATATGCTGCAAACAACTTTGCTATTACTACTTTAGGAGAACGTCTCCTCCATCTTGACTTGGGTTTACGCCTCATTTCCGCGGGTGTTTGTTATTGCCGACACAAGGTACTCCATTGTTTGCCGGCATTCCGTCCACTTGAGGAGAACTTGCAGATTATTTGGGATTTCCTGTTATCTTCATCTCAACACAATCTGAGAGTTTTTGGGCCTCATCAACTTTTAGCACCAATGAACGGTTACGTACAGGCTGAAGTGCTCCGATGGTCAGAGCCAACCTTGTGAGCCTTCCGCATCATCAAAGACGCACGGACAAACTCATCACCCCTGTTTCAACTAAAGCCAGACACGCCGACACGCCTGATGGTTGAGGCGTCTGAGGTTGCGGTGGGTGCGGCCCTTCACCATTTTACCTCTCCATCAAATGCAAAAAAAGTCTCAGGCTAATGTGTTGTGATGGCGAAGAAATGTCTATACTCGGATATTACAGAAACGGTGAATATTTCCACACGCGGTAAATGGCGAAACTATTAATGCCGAACCCATGAACGTAAGTTCTCCTCGACCAGATGCGAGACGATTGAAGAAGAATTCCCCCATAGAAGAAAGAGTAAGCCCCGTCCAGGTGATAATTCGAGTGGTCTTCTGCAGCCATTATAATCGCCTACGAGGGATGAATAAACGTCACAGCTTTCCATTGCGATCGGAGAAAAAACAAAACTTTCCTTCTTCCTCGCCCCTTTCTCACAAACCATTTCTTCATTTTCCTTTAAAGTCGATCTCTCTATATTTTCATTCCAAACAGCATCATTCCAATCACAAATTAACACTATACCACGAATATAACAAAATACAATGTTACAAACACTCGTGAGGTAAACCAAGGAAAACGCCGTTCTGATGTGATAACCGACACAGACAAATCTTCTGGCGAGCCCACTTTACACCCTTCAGACCGATTAGACAGCTTGGACCCTCGACCATTTAGACCTTTATACCACTTGGACCTTTTTTTGATTACAAATATATTACAAATAAATAATATCACTGTAATGTATCAGGCTGGGAAGTGCACCATCGGTCGTTTATTGCACAGCCGGGAAAACCACAAGCCCCCAGTGTAGGCCCAGCTTCCTCTGCCAAGCCCTATGCCCCGCCTCTTTTATATCTACCTTCCGGTTTCATCCCATGCAATACATAACATCTCCCCCCTCCCATTAACAGTGAAAATACCAATGTGAAAATAACAGTGAAAAACATACCAATGCATACAAAAATACAGACGTACAAAATTGCGAAATTGCAAATGCAAAATTGAATGCGATAATTGAAATGAAATTGAAAATCGAATGCAAAATGCAGACAAGATTATTAGCTAAAAGTCAAGGCGAGGAGGTGCCTTTCGAACTCTGGATGATCGTCGGGGTGCAAAGCCACCACACGGCTCCACTGGTGGTGCTGCAACAGCGTTATGGGGTTCAGCCTCGGAGTGGTGCAGTACTATCTGCGGCAACAATGTCGCTGTTCACAGGTTCAGGAAGTGGCGAGATATCCTTTGTGAAAATGACAGGATCACAGGACCGATACCGGACATGATCAAGGTGCCTCCGGACGACTCGATGTTCCTCTAGTTTGATAACGTAGGACAATGGTCCCTCGTTTTTGTGAACCCGCCCTGGTTACCAAACCATTCCCATTCCACGACCAAAGTTTCTCACAAACACCGGGTCCCCGACCTATATAGAGCGCTGTACAGCATGTTTGTCATGGTGAAGTCTCTGTTTCCACTGATTTTGATACACAACCGACACCACGTCTGGTCTTAGACAATCCAGTCGTGTACGCAAACGTCGTTTCATCAGCAGCTCAGCCGGTGTCACCCCTGTTGTTGTGTGGGGAGTGATGTGGTGAGCGAAAAGCACACGTGATAGTCTGGTCTGAAGGCTTCCGCCGGGTATCTTACTTAGGCCAGACTTGACGAAACTCACAGAGCTTTGAGATAGTCCATTTGAAGCTTGATGGTGTGGGCTCACAAACTTGTGAATTATACCATTCAGGCAGGTGAATTCAGTGAATTCAGAACTTGAGAAACGGGTCCCATTGTCCGTGACTATCAAGCGTGGCAAACCATGAGTGGCAAAGCACTGGCGCAGCCTCTCTATGGTAGCGTGCGAGGTTGCTGTGTGTTACATAGGCGTCGATCCATTTAGTGTGAGCGTCCGTAACAACAAGGATCATACGGCCTTCGATGGGTCCAGCATAGTCAAGCTGAATCCTCTGCCATGGTTCAGTGGGCCATTCCCAGGGGTGTAATGGTGCCTTAGCAGGGGCGTTTCGACTGCTTTGGCATGGATAACAATGTTTCACACACTGTTCGATGTCAGAGTCGAGGTGAGGTCACCAGACATAGTTCCTTGCCAGCGATTTCATCTATCTATAATTCCAGTAATCTCTGTGTGTATGTATGTATGTATGTATGTATGTATGTATGTATGTATGTATGTTTGTCTGTGACCGCTGTTTCTCGACAACTACCGGTCCGATATACTTTAAACTTGCCAGGTATATTGCTGGGGACCCGAGGATGTGCCTTTTCAAGGTTTCATATTAATCGGAGAAGTAGTTACCGAGCTATGTCCAAAAAACGATTCAACCAATCAGAGAGCAGCGAGCTATCACGTGTGCCGAACGTGGCGAACAGACTCTGCCTCGGACGGCACATTTGAGAGCGTATTCATTTATTTCACGTTGGCAAACTATGTTGGCATTCAACTATGTTTTAAAACTAATTAAAACTAATTTGCGATTCATCGTAACTGCGATATGCGACCTTCCGGACAGTGAAGACTGCACTTCCGGCAGCCAATCACAGAACGCGTTGTTGCGTAGGCGTGGCCGATGTGAGAGCGAGCCGAGCCGAGCACGTGCGCCATTACGGTTCGTAATTCGATTTCTTCCGGAGAAAATAATAATTTCTCGATTTCTTATGCGCATTATTTCTCCCAATTCAGTCAGAGCGAAGGGCGGAAGCGAAGAGCGTTGTTTTTTTTGTTTACGGGCATACGGGCATACGGGCATACGGGTGGGGTAGAGCGTACGGGTAGCGTTTATTTATTTTTTTGGCAAGGAACGGGCACCCACGTACGGGCATGCCCTAGTTCTTACAATGCCTGGATGACAATCGTGAAGCTGGTCCAAAATCTTTGTGCGCAAGTTTGGGGGAATGACCACTCGGCATCCCAACAGCAAGCAGCCGTTCTCGACACTTAGTTCATTTTGCCTGACCTTGTAAGAATTCAATTCAGGGTCAGCATCATGTAGAAGGCCCCACCCATGCCCAGTAGCACGAATGACCTTGGAAAGAAGTGGGTCACGCCTGGTGTAGGTCCGTATCTGGTTGGCATCAATTGGGTTGTCATTCAAAAAGTCCACCAGAGATATCACGCTGCCAGGTACAGGGGGGTCAAACACTGTGTCCGGAAGTGGTAGGCGACTCATGGCATCTGCATTTGAAATTGTGGAGCCAGGTCTGTACGTAATATCGTAATCACAAGCCGAGAGTGAAAGTGACCAGCGTATGATCCGAGGCAGAAAGACATCTGAGCTAGCCTTTGATGGACCAAACAAACTAATCAGTGGCTTGTGGTCCGTGTAAATCGTGAAATGTCGACCGAAAACGTACTGGTGAAATTTCTTAACTCCAAATACAATGCCGAGTCCTTCTTTGTCCAGCTGACTGTAGTTCTTCTCAGCAGGAGACAGTGTACGAGATGCGAATGCTATTGGTCTCTGTGCGATCTGGCATGATGTGTGACAGAACAGCACCAACCCCGTACTGACTCGCATCACACGACAGGACCATGTCTTTGTCTGGGTTGTAGTGAACTAGCACATTTGAAGACCGCAGCATGTCTTTTGACTTCTGGAAGGCTGCTGACTCCGGAATGTCCCATTTCCAGCTGATGCCTTTTTTTAACAGGCAATACAGTGGGCCAAGCATGGTAGCAATGTTTGGGATATACCTGCTGTAGTACTGCAGCATGCCAATGTAAGCCTTGAGTTCAATGATGTTAGTCGGAGCAGGGGCGTCTTTGATTGCTCTGATCTTCTCTTCTGTGGGATGTAAGCCTTCGGCGTCGATACGATGGCCCAAATAGGTCACCGATGGAACCATGAACTGGCACTTGTCTCTCCGCAGGCATAGTCCAGAGTCGGAAATAATACGTAGAACACGTTCGAGGTTGTCCAGATGATGAAGCTCTGAGCGGCCAGTGACTAGGATGTCGTCTTGGTAAACAACAACGTGTGGTTCAGCAGCGAACAGGCTATCCATACAACGTTGGTAGATTCCTGGTGCCGATTTGACACCAAAACTCAAGCGGTTGTATCTGTAGAGCCCCCGATGCATGTTGATGGTGAGATATTCTTTGGAATCCTCATCAAGAACGACTTGTAGGTAGGCCGATCTCATGTCGAGCTTGGTGAAGGACTGTCCTCCGCTCAGTTTTGCGTATAAGTCATCAATCCTTGGTATGGGATATTTGTCCAAGGTGGAACATTTGTTGATCAACATTTTGTAATCCCTGCAAAGGCGTATCGATCTGTCTGCCTTCACAACAGGAACAACTGGAGCAGCCCAATTTGAGTACTGAACTGCCTCAATGATACCTAACTTTTCCAGTCTGGCTCATTCTGCGTCAACTTTTTCTTGCAATGCGAGAGGGACGGGGCGTGCTTTGCAGAAAATTGGCTTCACATCTTTCTCAACGTTGAGCTTGGCAGTGAAGCCCTTCAATGTCCTGAGTTCATCCTTGAAGATGTCCGGGTATCTCACGAGGAGGTGCTGCAGTACAGTTGCTGGCTTGGAAGCCTGTAGTTGGTGGATGTGTTCCCAATTGAGTTTGACAACATCGAGCCAGTTTCGCTCGAGAAGTGTGGGTCCATCCCCAGGGACGACCAAGAGTTGTAATTGGTGAGTGTTGTTTCCATAGGTTGCTGTGACATCACACGACCCGCGGGCTTGTATTGACTCACCAGTATATGTGGTGAGTTGGATTGAGGACCAATGGAGGCTGGGATGTTCACAATTCCCCCACAGGTTACGGAAAGCTGCTTCGCTCATGAGTGAGACGGCAGCACCCGTGTCTATGTCCATTTCCACGTTCCGTCCGTCTATCTATATTATAATAGCCGTAGATGATTCTGTCTGTCTGTCTGTCTGTCTATCTGTTGGGTGTCTGTCCGGGGTGTGGCTTACTCGGTTTGCAGAGTAGCTCCACCCATAGCTCCACCCATTCTGGGAGTGGCTATAAACAAATATCCACCATTTTATTAACTCGCATAGCTTTGAGTCCTGTTTTGTAGGCCCGTGGTATCTTGCTCTCCCCCAGTTTTATTTCAAATCAAATTCGATAAATCATTTCATTTTTCACAGTCGCTAACATAGTTTTAGACTCGGTTGAAAAAAAACGGGAAGAAAATCCGATGAAAGTTGCCGTTTATAGAACGAAATGAATTCTCAAAGGCCTGTAACTTCAAGGCCATTGAGTCTCTCTCACGCCTTTATCTCCAATCTAACTCACCATATGATTTCATTTTTATCGATGGTTTTACTTTTAGACTCGGTGTCAGCAATAATTGAGAACAATCCACACACGCGGGAAAATGCAGATATATTTTTTAAAATCGCGTCATGGTGTATCATACACCGCCCAACATGACACCGCCGGCAATGTGTCGATATATATTAAAAATTCGCTTTTGCTTTTCCGTTATGATATATTACTATTTCGTTTGATGATAGTCGTCACAAAAACGTCAACAATGATGCCGACATATATTTCTTCGTTTTTATTTCATTCAACATATTAGCCGGAAGTAAAATATGTTTCAGGAAATTACCGAGAGATATTTCTTCGTTTTTTTTATTAGTTATGTGCGCATACACTTTAAATAGGTTTATTTGAAATCTTTAATTTTCCACAAACATTCCACACACGCGGGAAAATGCAGAGATATATTTTTTAAAATCGCGTCATGGTGTATCATACACCGCCCAACATAACACCGACGGCAATGTGTCGATATCTATTTTAAATTCGATATATCATTTCATTTTTCACAGTCGCTAACATAGTTTTAGACTCGGTTGAAAAAAAACGAGAAGAAAATCCGATGAAAGTTGCCGTTTATAGAACGAAATGAATTCTCAAATGCCTGTAACTTCAAGGCCATTGAGTCTCTCTCACGCCTTTATCTCCAATCTAACTCACCATATGATTTCATTTTTATCGATGGTTTTAGAGTCGGTGTCAGCAATAATTGAGAACATTCCACACACGCGGGAAAATGCAGATATATTTTTTAAAATCGCGTCATGGTGTATCATACACCGCCTAACATGACACCGACGGCAACGTGTCGATACATATTAAAAATTCGATATATCATTTCATTTTTCACAGTCGCTAACATAGTTTTCGACTCGGTTGAAAAAAAACGGGAAGGAAATCCAATGAAAGTTGCCGTTTATAGAACGAAATGAATTCTCAAACGCCTGTAACTTCAACTTCAAGGCCATTGAGTCTCTCTCACGCCTTTATCTCCAATCTAACTCACCATATGATTTCATTTTTATCGATGGTTTTGGACTCGGTGTCAGCAATAATTGAGAACATTCCACACACGCGGGAAAATGCAGAGATATATTTTTAAAAATCGCGTCATGGTGTATCATACACCGCCCAACATGACACCGACGGCAACGTGTCGATATATATTTAAAATTCGCTTTTGCTTTTCCGTTAAGATATATTACTTTTTCGTTTGATGCCAGTCGTCACAAAAACGTCAACAATGATGCCGACATATATTTCTTCGTTTTTATTTAATTCAACATTATTAGCCGGAAGTAAAATATGTTTCAGGAAATTACCGAGAGATATTTCTTCGTTTTTTAAAATTAGTTATGTGCGAATACACTTTAAATAGGTTTATTTGAAATCTTTAATTTTCCACAATATAATTTACTTGCCATTTATCATTTGATGATTACGAGACAAATTCCTCTTGAGGATCGTGACAATTCATGCGCTGCGTGGAAACTTCTATTTCCAAAATGAATGAGACGATCGATGAAGAACGCAGACTTGAACAGGATGCAGCAAGAAAACGAATGAGACGGGCGAACGAGTCCATCGACGAACGTCAATGCAAACTTGCGGGGTCACCCGTGGGAATCCCACGGGCATGGATGTGTGTGACATTTCGACATATTGAGTTAGATGCTGCACATTCATTTTTACAAAATGGTTACTGGCAAGTCATCAGATCCAGAAATGGTGTAAAAACCACCGTTTAGAGGCCATTTTTCCCCGCAAAGCGGGGGTTGGCCTTTTCGGGGACCGTGGTAGTTGTTGTTTTTTTGTCCCCTTTTTGAAGCAATGTTTTACGGCCGGATGCCCTTCCTGACGCCAACCCTTTTTGCCGCCTTCAACGACAAACAGGGAATTACCAGTGAACTGGTACTCAATTAGCCGACCTCGGAAGGATGACAGGCTGAGTCAACCCCCCTGGCATTAATTCGGCGATCGACCGAGATTCGAACCCAGGATCCTAAGCCGGCACCCTAGCCGCTAGCCCAACACCAGAAATGGTGTCATGAACACAATTTATTTACGCACAAGCACAAAAGCAAGACGGGCCGATTTCCGATTCCGACGGGCCGACGGGCGAGACGGGCCGATTTCCGATTCCGACGGGCCGATATGGAGCAAGAAAAAGAACGAGACGGGAGAAAAAGGAGAGAAACGAGACGGGGAAAGCCGATTGGAGAGGCGAGTGAGGCGCGATTGGAGAGGAGTGTGAGGCGCGATTGGAGAGGAGTGTGAGGCACGATTGGAGAGGAGTGTGAGGCGTGATTGGAGAGGAGTGTGAGGCACGATTGGAGAGGAGTGATTGGAGGGGAGTGTGAGGCACGATTGGAGAGGAGTGTGAGGCACGATTGGAGAGGAGTGATTGGAGGGGAGTGTGAGGCACGATTGGAGAGGAGTGTGAGGCACGATTGGAGAGGAGTGTGAGGCGCGATTGGAGAGGAGTGTGAGGCGCGATTGGAGAGGAGTGTGAGGCACGATTGGAGAGGAGTGTGAGGCGTGATTGGAGAGGAGTGTGAGGCGTGATTGGAGAGGAGTGTGAGGCACGATTGGAGAGGAGTGATTGGAGGGGAGTGTGAGGCACGATTGGAGAGGAGTGTGAGGCACGATTGGAGAGGAGTGTGAGGCGCGATTGGAGAGGAGTGTGAGGCGCGATTGGAGAGGAGTGTGAGGCGCGATTGGAGAGGCGTGTGAAGGATTGCAGAGGAGAGGAGTGTGAGGGATTGGAGAGGTGAGGGATTGGAAAGGAGAGGGATGTGAGGGTTTGGAGAGGAGAGGAGTGCTAGGTGGAGAGAGGAGAGTGTCAGGTGGAGACAGGAGAGTGTCAGGTGGAGACAGGAGAGTGTCAGGTGGAGACAGGAGAGTGTCAGGTGGAGAGGAGTGAGGGGTCACATATTATGTGAAATAACTAAATTCACACCATTTCTGGATCTGATGACTTGCCAGTAACCATTTTGTAAAAATGAATGTGCAGCATATAACTCAATATGTCGAAATGTCACACACATCCATGCCCGTGGGATTCCCACGGGTGACCCCGCTAGTATCTACTATAATCAGTATTGGAGTAGACTGTCTGCCAGGCTTTGTGTGGAGAAGGTCATACGACTGAACTCTGTGGCTAGGGCTGTCTCCATCAGTCGCATCTTCTTGGTTAGGCTCTGAGTCAAGGAGGTGGGTTTTGCATTCCTCTCTCCTTGCCCTCCGTTTTCGAGACAAGCACGCAGAGGCGATATGACCCACCTTGTGGCAGTAGTTGCAAGCGGCATTCTTGAAACGGCACGTAGTGGCAGAATGCTCCCCGTTGCAGCGGAAACATTTGTCAGCACCAGCTGCCAAGCAGTTTCCAGGTGTTTTGGCGTCGGATTTTCGGGTCAGATGTTGTCCCACCCGGTTGACAGATGACAGGTCAGCTCTAGGCTGGTAAGTGATGGAGCGTGCAATATCTGCAGCATTTTTGTCTGCACACTCCATTGCAATAGCAATGTCCTTTGCACTGGAAAAATGTCAGAGTCCGTTCAGCAAGTAGGCGCCGGCGAATCCGATCTTGCTCCACTCCCACTATGAGCAAGTCCCTTAGCATGTCGTCGAATGTAGCACCAAACTGGCAATGCTGGGCAAGGTGTTTCAGGTGAGCTATGAATGCCGAAATGGACTGCGTTGAGGTTTGGCAGCACATGTAAAAATTGAATCGACTCACAATGACTGAGGGTGTAGGTTCGCAGTGCTCCTTCATTGCTGCCACGAGCTCGGCGTGTGTTAAGTCCATCGTGGTCCTGGGCATGGCGAGATTCTTCAGAATAGTAAACGTCTCGCTGCCGCATACCGACATCAGGATTGCTTTCTTCCTGGCATCATCCTCGATGCCATTAGCCTGGTAGTAATACTGTAGACACTCAATGTACGCCTCCCAGCTTCCTTCGCGCGGGTTGAACTCGTCAATCCGGCCGTAGGACATGGTGCTCAAGTAGCGTATGCCGTGAAATAACGAGATGGTAGGCCAACAGCTAACTGCAATAGCTCAGCTTGCTTTGCACGTGCTCACCAGAATCCAATCCTCGTCGCCATGTAATGTATCAGGCTGGGAAGACAGTTTGAGTGCACCATCGGTCGTTTATTGCGCAGCCGGGAAAACCACAAGCCCCCAGTGTAGGCCCAGCTTCCTCTGCCAAGCCGTATGCCCCGCCTCTTTTATATCCACCTTCCGGTTTAATCCCATGCAATACATAACAATCACCAATATTACAAATACATTTGTACAAAAGAAATGTTTGTATTATGATTCGTGTTAATAAAAAACCTGATATTGACCACATCCTTAACCATTTCTCGGACATGCACTCACTGCTCTTGTTCAAACTTGGCACACAGATATTGAATGATGGCTTACATATGCACGTAAGTTTATTTTTCAGATGACATCTAAGATGGCCTACTGGTGGGAATTTTGTTGCTCAGACGTGTCCCCAACCATTTCTCGACATTCATGGACCGCTTTTGTTCAAACTTGGCACAAGCACAGTGCATGAGGGCATACATGTGCCCCTAACTTTATTTTGCGATCTGATCAAAGATGGCCGACTGATAGACTGGCAGCCATTTTAGTTGTAAACTGGAGCAATGCGACTGTGTTGCCAATATGCCTCCGCATAGTCCTACAACAGGTATATGCCCTCGCTCACTATCCTAAAAATAAACAAGTTTGATTTAAATCCCCTCCCCCCTCCCCTCCCCTCCCACGCCTCCTCCCCCCAAGCCCTCTCCCTTCCACACATCTCCCTGCTCTCAAATGTTGTGTTTGTGTGCTTCCCCTTCTCTCCCCATCTTGTCTTCCGCTCCCTCTTTTTATATATTTTGTTTGTCTGGTTGATTTGTTTGTGAAGTAAATGTCAGCTCTTTCACGAGCCTCGATTCAGTATACAAAAAAAAAGAAAAAAAAAGTATCACATTTTCACCAGCTATGACAGGTTTAACATCGATCGGTGGAAGCAGTTTCAGAGAAGGCTTTGTTTTAAATATCGGCGTTCAAGCTAATATGGCTGCCACACCACATGACATATGACATTAAAAAAATGTACACTCTGCATATGTATGGGTAGGTAGGGGGTCATGTTTTTGAAGTTTTGTGTTGATCGGATAAAGTTCGTTTTTCTATCCAAGATGGCTACCAAACCACGTGGCATATGACATCATCATTTTCAAAATATATGCAACAATGATGTTGGATGATATTTGTAAAATGTAGCATCGATAGGGTAAGCGGTTTCAGAGATATAATTATTTAATATTTTCCTTCAATCCATTATGGCTGCCAAACCATGTGACCTATGATGTTTTTGTGATCATCTTTTAATCGCCATGCCTAGTCCATGACACATGTAAAGTTTCGAGTCAATCGATTTGGTGGTTTGAGAAAAGCTTTTTTTAAAGGTTTCAGGTTCAATCCAACGGGGCTGCCAAACCATGTAACCTATGATGTCATGAATTTAATATTTCAATACAAATGTGTCATAGATCATTCGCATGCAATTTCAGATTTTTAGGATAAGGAATTCGATTTAAACATTTTGGCTGGTATACCACTTCACCTATGATGTCATCATTACCATTCTTTTGTTCCCCATTGGGAGTACTTGACAATGTGCCAAGTTTCCAATTTTTCCATTCAGTGGTTTCGGAGAAATAATTTTTATTATTATTTGCGTTTAATCCAAGATGGCTGCCATACCACATGACCTATGACGTCAAAATTATCATAAAACATTCTGCACGGGTGTCACTCCTACCATGAAAGTTTAATCTCAATTGTGTATGTGGTTGCTGAGAAAAACGAGGCTGAGCCCGGACGGACGGACGGACGGACGGACGAACAGACAATCTCACAACATAATGCCTCCTGCTTAACTCCATACAGCAAAATTACTAAAAACACGGGGGCCATGGCATTTCATGTCTTTTTCTTCTTGTTACAGACAGATCGGAAATGCAATGCAGATGGACTCGTCTATGTTCCACAGAATACCTACAGTGCATTCAGGAAGTATTCAGACCCTTTCACTTTTTTCACATTTTGTTATGTTGCAGCCTTATGCTGAAATCGTTGAAATTCATTTTTTCCCTCATCAATCTACACTCAATACTCCATAATGACAAAGAGAAAACAGGATTTTAGAAAGTTTTGCAAATTTATTAAAAAGAAAAAACTTAAATATCACATTGACATAAGTATTCATACCCTTTGCTATGGCACTTGAAATTTAGCTCAGGTGCCTCCCATTTCTCTTGATCATCTTTGAGATGTTTCTCCACCTTGATTGGAGTCCACCTGTGGTAAAATCAATTGATTGGACATGATTTGGAAAGGTACACACCTGTATATATAAGGTCTCTCAGCTGAAAATGCATATCAGAGCAAAAACCAAGCCATGAGGTCGAAGGAACTGCCTGCAGAGCTCAGAGACAGGATTGTGTCGAGGCACAGATCTGGGGAAGCCTACAAAAAATCTCTGCTGCATTGAAGGTTCCCAAGAGCACAGTGGCCTCCATAATTCTTAAATGGAAGAAGTTTGGAACAACCAGAACTCTTCCTAGAGCTGGCCGCCCGGCCAAACTGAGCAATCGGGGGAGAAGGGCCTTGGTAAGAGAGGTGACCAAGAACCCGATGGTCACTCTGGCTGAGCTCCAGAGATCCTGTGTGGAGATGGGAGAAACTTCCAGAAGGACAACCATCACTGCAACACTCCACCGATCTGGGCTTTATGGCAGAGTGGCCAGACGGAAGCCTCTCCTCAGTGAAAGACACATGAAAGCCCAGTTGGAGTTTGCAAAAACGCACCTGAAGGACTCTCAGACTGAGAAACAAGATTCTGTGGTCTGATGAAACCAAGATTGAACTGTTTGGCTTCCGTCTGGCCACTCTGCCATAAAGCCCAGATCGGTGGAGTGTTGCAGTGATGGTTGTCCTTCTGGAAGTTTCTCCCATCTCCACACAGGATCTCTGGAGCTCAGCCAGAGTGACCATGGGGTTCGTGGTCACCTCTCTTACCAAGGCCCTTCTCCCCCGATTGCTCAGTTTGGCCGGGAGGCCAGCTCTAGGAAGAGTCCTGGTTGTTCCAAACTTCTTCCATTTGAGAATTATGGAGGCCACTGTGCTCTTGGGAACCTTCAATGCAGGAGAGATTTTTTTTTTCTAGGCTTCCCCAGATCTGTGCCTCGACACAATCCTGTCTCTGAGCTCTGCAGGCAGTTCCTTCGACCTCATGGCTTGGTTTTTGCTCTGATATGCATTGTCAGCTGTGAGACCTTATATATACAGGTGTGTGCCTTTCCAAATCATGCCCAATCAATTGAATTTACCACAGGTGGACTCCAATCAAGGTGTAGAAACATCTCAAAGATGATCAAGAGAAATGGGAGGCACCTGAGCTAAATTTCAAGTGTCATAGCAAAGGGTATGAATACTTATGTCAATGTGATATTTAAGTTTTTTCTTTTTAATAAATTTGCCAAACTTTCTAAAATCCTGTTTTCTCTTTGTCATTATGGGGTAGTGAGTGTAGATTGATGAGGGGAAAAATGAATTTCAACGATTTCAGCATAAGGCTGCAACATAACAAAATGTGAAAAAAGTGAAAGGGTCTGAATACTTTCTGAATGCACTGTAATTAATAATTGAACTAGATGGTATTCATAGAATACTTTCCCTGCACAGTCAACTTGGTGTGAGCCAACTCTTTTGTTTTTAAACTTTTTTTTTGATCCAATATGGCTGCCAGACCAATTGAGCGATGACATCATAAATTTATATTCTTTAAATAATTGTTGCATAGATCACGCTGAATACATTTCAAACTGATCAGACGAAGCGTTGTCTCTGTCTAATTATGACATCCTAATCATGGCCCCAATGACGTCATCGTTAACACCACCTATTCCCCATATGGAGTTATTTACAAATGCGCCATGTTTCAATTTTTTCCATGGAGTGGTTTCGCAGATATGGAGTTGTGAAGTTTTTCCAAGATGGCGCCGGTACCACGTGACCTATGACGTCATAATAATCATTAAAATTTTATACAGGAGGAGGCGCTCCTATGGTGAAAATTTCATGTCAATCGGACCAACGTTTGCCGAGAAAATGATTTTTTTAAACGCAGACATGGCACACGTACGCACAGGAATGCTTAACCCCGCTTTTCGCTTCGCGAGCGCAAGGTAATAAGGGTCTAACACCCCCCCCCCCCCCCCCCCTCCAAATCAAAGCACTATCATGTTATCTGGTTATTTATCTTGTGTGGTGTAGTTATTGCATGTGTGCTGTATCCATGATTGCTAAATCAGGCAGACCAGCCTGACGGAAGTGAATTCCAGCATTGGAATATTGTTTGCTCACGTGTACTGGTGTCGATGCTCCTCTTGGGTGTGAACACTAGTTTACTGCACCACATCACCAGCTGGACACATGACGGAGCATTATCTCAGGCACATGAGTTCAATAATCTTAAGCTGTCAAAAGTGTTAATCGAAACGTCTTGATTTGTGTGTAAAGATCATTTTTGTGTGATTTGTGTGATTTCAGATTGTTATTCTGAGGTGTTTCTGGTTGCTGAGCCAGCTGGACCTGTGAGGGAACAGCAGAATATCACGCTGACCTGTCGCTTCCCTTCATCTGCCATTCCTTTGCCATTCGATATCAAATGGTCATTTCAAGGTGCACCTGTGCTCAATGCCAATATTTCGAGAGATACGACCTCGATATTCATTCAAGATTTCAATTCCAAAAAACAGGGCCTATGGAAGTGCAATGCACTGGATCAGACTGCGGCTTATTGTCTCACTAAAACTCGTGAGTGTCCACGTGTGTTTGTCCTCTCTACATTTCTCTTTTATCTCCTGTTTTGATGTCTTTGTGTAAAGGCTCCTGCAAGTTTCACAAACTGCAAGAGGAAAAAAAACAAAGGTGGGGGGGGGGGGGGGGGCGGTCACAGGTATCGGACCAGTAAAAAGTCAGTGGACAATTAATGTGTGTCCTATGTGGTTTCTGTGTGTCAAAGCCTCATATTAGTGGGGAGTAGTTGACAATGAGCCAGCTCTCAATTTTTTTCCATGGAGTGGTTTCACAGTGGAGGTGTGAAGTTTTTCCAAGATAGCGCCTATGCCACGTGACCTATGACGTCATAATAATCATTTACATATTCTACAGGAGGAGGCCCTCCTATGGTGAAAATTTCCCTGTAGGAATTTCTCTTTGATCCATAGCATATGTGGAGTCAATTTTGTCTCATTATTGGGTCCGTTGAAGCCTGGTGTTGGGGTTTAGCAGTTTGAGTGCTGGGTTGGGGACCTAGGATCCGGAGTTAGAGTCCCGGTTGATCGTTGAATTAAAGCCAGAAGGGTTGACTCAGCCTGTCGTCCTTCCGTGGTTGGCAAATTGAGTACCAGCTTGCTGGGATGAACGTGCCGGTGCGTGCCCGACCTGGAATAGGTACCCAGCTGCGTGTTGTAAGAGGCGACTAAAGGGCTGGCATCAGGAAGGGAATCCAGCCATAAAAAACATTGCCACAAAAAGGGAACCATGATGATTGTCATGGGGCCTAACTCTAACCCTAACAACAACTAACCCTAACAACCCTAACAACAACTAACCCTAACCCTAACAACTCGGTGATTAAAATAGTGTATTTTTACCTCTATCACCGAGGGTGGGTGGACGGAGGTTATGTTTTCACCCCTGTCTATTTGTCTGATTGTTGTTTGTCTGTCTGTCTGTGAACGGGTATGGATGGATTCGAACGAAATTTGGTAGACAGGTGGGTTGTATGACAATGGCTTTACCAAGGAATGGTAAAGTTTTGTGTCAATCGGATCAACGGTTGCCGAGAAAATGAATTTTAAAAACGCAGACACACACGCAACCAATCATTTAACCCTGATTTTCGCTTCATGAGTGCAGTGTAAAAATTGGCCCTCACCTGTCATACAACATCCATTCCATGGTTTACATCAAGGTCACAGTTAAGGTCACCAGCATGGCCGAGCGGTCTTCATGATGGACTCAAGTGAGGTGCAGCAACAGGTAAGGTGAGCCAGCTAAATGCAATTGTCTGAAAAACTTTTACATTTGCTGATTCTGCTGAGCAGATTCGGTCGTAGTACTTTATAGGTATCTTGAGGTGACTTGATGTCTATGATTCGTATCCCACTGATAGGCCGGATCTGGATCCGGACCTGAACCAAAATCGAATCGGCTTGTTCTCGTCACCTACCCAAACCATCCACCTGCTTTTGTCACAAAGCATCCACACCTTTCTGAGTTATTGTGCTGTACATCGTCATTCGCTTCATCTCTCAATGGTGAAGAATCTCAGAACAAAAAAATCTTTTTTAAGGTATCGGATCCGGATCTTCACCAAAATCAACTAATTGGTGCGTTTCACACACCCAACCGGTCCACTAAGTTTTGTCCGAATCTAACCATAACTTTTTAAGATGTCCTGCTCACAGACAAACAGATATAACCTCCGTACACATTAGGTGGCGCAGGTAATGAATCTTAATTTACTCAACTTCATCCAAAATTCATCCTTAATCTATAAACTGTCCCCAAAACGTTCTTTTGTTACAGATTCTGTCACTTCTGCAGGCTGGAAATGTCTGAAAGAATCTGCTGAAAAACCCATGATGACATTGCTGCCTATTATTCTCCCTATTGTGGTTTTAGTCCTTTTCATGGGTGTTTTTGCCCTTGGATGGTGGTGTTCGACGTGGTTCACGAAAAGGTGTGATGCAACAAGTAATGTCTAAAATGTAACAGGAACTAGAATGGGAATGTCGGGTGATATATGAATGAACAAATGTTAGTCATTGCCTTTTACTTTGAGATGAAACGAAAGGGTTGTTTTACAAAAAGCCATCTACGTAGTAAACATGTCCATCAGACTAGTGCAGAGCTAATCCTTAAACAGGGCTTCACAAAGTATTCACACCCCTTGACTTTTTCACATTTTGTTGTGTTGCAGACTCAATTTAAAATGGGTTAAATTTAGATTTTTTGGAACTCACCAAAATACCCCACAATAATACATAATACCCACACATAATACCCCACAATGTCAAAGTGGAATGTTGTATGGAATATTTTACAAAAAATTGAAAAATGAAATAATAATATCAAATTTACATAAGTATTCAACCCCGAGCCAATACTTCATAGAAGAGTCTTTATCAGCGATGACTGCTTCAAATCTTCTTGGGTATGTCTGTATCAGATTTGCACCTCTGGATTTGGGGAGTTTCTCCCATTCTTCCTTACAGATTTGCTCAGGCTCTGTCAAGTTAGATGCGGAGCGTCGGTGAATAGCAATCTTCAAGTGTTTCCACAATTATATTCTCAATGGGATTCAAGTCTGCACTTTGACTGGGCCACTCCAGAACTTTCATGTTCTTGTTCTGCAGCCATTCCAGTGTTGCTTTGGCTGTATGCTTGGGGTCATTGTCCTGTTGGAATGTAAATCTTCACATCAGTCGAAGATCTTTTTTTACTCTGCAGCAGGTTATCTTCAATGATTTGGCCTCATTCAATGTTTCCTTTATCCTTACAAGTTTTATAAAAGTTTTTTGGGAATACAAAGTCATGGCTCGTGAATGAGCTAACACATTAAACACGAAAAACATAAACGGACACATAAAACGTATTTTAAAGGGAGCGGTAGACAAGAAGGGAGGGGGGGGGGGGAGGGAAGCACACAAACACAACAGCAGTAGAGAACAGGGACTTCGGTACATCTGTGGAAGAGAGAGGGTTGGGGTGGGGGAGGAGAAGGGGGAGGGTACAGGTACACGGTATAAAACAAGTGGACACAACTTGGAATTTCAGGAATGAAGTCGGAGATTGAAAAAGGTGGATTTGAGGTGCATTAACGGGGGTAGAAAAGATCAAGGTTTTGGATGGGGGAAGATAAGAGATGGTGGTGAACAGCTGTTTTAAAGACCTGGAGTGAGGAGTGGGATTGAAGAGAGTGTGAGAGTTTGTTCCAGAGGCGGGAGAAAAGTGGATTGAAAGAGTGAAGGTGAGCAGAGAGTCTTGATTTTGGCAGTTTAACCATGAGGGTTGCTGGCAGATATTGTGCATCCTGAAGAAATATTTGGGGGACAGAGCTGGGGGAGCAAGGCCGGATATGAGGCGGCAGAAGACAGAAAGTCCACAAGCCTACCTGCGATGAGCGAAAGTATCCCAGTCCCTGCTGCTGAAAAGCATCCCCACAGCATGATGCTGCCACCACCATGCTTCACAGTAAGGATGGTGTTAGATGTGTGATAATCCAGGTGCTCGGTTCCCGCCAGATGAAGCGCTTTGCATTCAGGCCACAGGGTTCAGTTTTCATCTCATCAGACCAGATAATATTTTGCCTCATGTATTTTCCTTGGAAATCAGCCAACATTACTGCTTTACACAAAAAATGGGCAAAAACAGATCCTTGCATCCATACGCCAATCATACTGCTCCCAATCATCAGCAAGGTCATGGAATCTATCATCACTTTGGATATCAAATAATAATAATAATAATAATGCATTTATTTTATATAGCGCTTTTCAGGAAGCCCAAAGACGCTTTGACAGAGTGCAGGGCAAATCTTTCCTCTTCTCCAATGGCATGATCTCTGATCATCAATTTGGATTCAGACCCTGTCACTCTACTCTGGACATGCTGCTTCTGCTGTCACAACAATGGATGGAGGTCCTCAATGCCAAACAGAAATCAGAGCTGTCTCCCTTGACATATCACATGCCTTCGATACCGTCTGTCACCCCGCTCTGCTCACCAAACTCCCCCCCTTATGGTATACATGGAAATCTCCATGCATGGCTTGCGGACTTCCTCTCTGGTCATAGTCTACATGTGACCCTGAATGGATTTCTCTCATCTCCCTTTCCTGTCCAGGCTGGAGTTCCCCAAGGCAGTGTTCTGAGTCCTGTGCTTTTTCTGGTCTTCATTAATGATCTCTCCGATTCTCTATCTTCTTGCTGATGACTCTCTGCTGCTCCATATCTCAACTCTCAGATCGGCAGGCAACAACCTCTTCACTCTCTGCAGACCTGGACAATATCACAAACTGGTCAAACAAGTGGGACATGTTTTTCAATCCTGACAAATCTCACACTCTCACTTTGTCTCTCCATAAAGACCGTCGGGAAAACCCTCCAATCTACTTTCTCAACAATCCTCTTGAAGAAGTTCTGTCACTCAAGTTTTTGGGTCTCAGTATCTGCCATAATCTTTCCTGGGAAAATCACATTTCCAAGCTGGCCTCCAAAGCCAGTCGCCGACTGGACATCCTCCATCGTGCGAAGTCCTTTCTTGGCACACCTGAGCTCCTCATCACATATAAAGCTTTCATCCGCAGCTTGATGGAGTTTTGCTCTCCCCTCTGGGCTCGTGCACCTGCCTCACACCTAGCTCGGCTTCACGCTGTGGAAACTAAAGCTTTTAGTATCATTGGAATCTCCCGTGATAAAGCTGTTTCTGAGGGCCTTTCACTCTCTCTCCGCAGACAGGTTGGTGATCTTTGTCTCTTCTGCCGACTTCTCTCCATCCTGGCTCCCCCTGCTGTGTCTGTGCGCTGTCCCCCAAATATTCTTGCAGGACGCATAAGAACTGCCAGCAACTCTCTTCTGATGAAACTGCCAAAATCAAGACTGTCTGCTCACCTTCACCCTTTCATTCCTCTTTTCTCCTGCCTGTGGAACATGCTCCCACATTCTCTTCAATCCCACTCTTCCCTCCCGGTCTTTAAAACAGCTGTTCACCACAATCTCATATCTTCCCCCATCCAAAACCTTGATCTTTTCTACCCCCATTAATACACCCCAAATCCATCTTTTTCAATCTCCAACTTCATTCCTGAAATAGATGGTACTGTTCATTTGTTTTATACCCTGTACCCCCCCCCCCCCTCCCCAACCCCACTCCCACCCCTGTCCTCCCCTTCCACAGATCTACCAACATCCTTGTTCTCTACTGTTGTTGTGCTTCTGTGCTTTCCTTTCTCTCCCCCTCTTGTCTCCTGCTCCCTCTTTTGTATGTTTTATGTGTTTCTGTTAATGTTTTTATGTGTTCGTGTCGGAGACACTTGATAGACAAAGGATTATTTATTACGTATGTACGGAGAGAAAGTTTTTCCTCAGACAAGCAGATCTCTAAATTCTACTCAAACTGCATCAAATATATATACAAAACTAGCTGAGGTACCCGGCTTCACCCGGGTTGAATAAGAATAATACAAATATATGATGAAAAGAACATATATATTTTAGAGCAATATCACAGTACATTTCCTACATGACGTTTTGTCAATTTTCAATTTCTCAAAACCTCTTGGTATACAACATTTCTGGTTTTCATACTTGGTGCCAAGACAAAGATTGCTTGGTTTTCCAACCCTCGAGCAGCCCACGTACAGCTGGCCATGGGAAGTACCCGGCATTGCCGGGCGAGGGAAGGGAGGGGAGGAGGAAGGGGAGGGGAGGGGAGGGGAGGAGAGGGTGGGGAGGGGAGAAGAGGGGGGGAGGGGAGAAGAGGAGGGGAGGGGAGAAGAGGAGGGAGGGGGAGGAGGAGAGGGGAGAAGAGGAGGGCGAGGGGGAGGAGGAGAGGGGAGGGGGGAGGGGGAGTGGAGGGGGGAGGGGGAGGGGGAGGGGGGAGTGGAGGGGGAGGGGGGGAGGGGAGGGGAGGGGGGAGGGGGGGGGGAGGGGAGGTGAGGGGGGAGGGGGAGGGGGAGGGGGAGGGGAAGGGGGGAGGGGGAGGGAGGGTGTGAGGGGGAGGGGTGAGGGGGGAGGGGGAGGGGAGTGGAAGGGGGGGAGGGGAGGGAGAGGGGGAGGGGAGGGGAGAGGGGGAGAGGGGGAGGGGGGGAGGGGAGGGGAGAGGGGGAGGGGGGGGGGAGGGGGGAGGGGTGGGGGGAGGGGGGAGGGGAGGGGGGAGGGTGGAGGGGAGGGGGGAGGGGTGGGGGGAGGGGGGAGGGGAGGGGGGAGGGGGAGGGGGAAGGGGGGATGGGAGGGGGGAGGGTAGGGGAGGGAAGGGGGGGAGGGAAGGGATGGGAGGGGGGAGGGGAGGGGGGAGGGGGGAGGGGGGAGGGGGGGAACGGCTAGCTTGGCAAGCGATAGCAGGCTTTTTACTTTTATTTTTACCTCAATGAGGGCTATCTATCTATAATTCCAGTAATCTCTGTACGTTTGTACGTTTGTACGTCTGTACGTCTGTACGTCTGTGACCGCTGTTTCTCGACAACCACGGGTCCGATATACTTTTAACTTGCCAGGTATATTGCTGGGGACCCGAGGATGTGCCTTTTCAAGGTTTCATATTAATCGGACAATTACTTACCGAGCTATGTCCAAAAAACGATTCAACCAATCAGAGAGCAGCGAACGATCGCGTGTGCCGAACGTGGAGGACACACTCTGCCTCGGATGGCACATTTGAGAGCGTATTCATTTATTTCACGTTTGCAAACTATGTTGGCGTTAAACTATGTTTTAAAACTAATAAAACCGAATTTGCGATTCATTCGCTTTCCTGCGCGTTTGTGCACGCGATGGCGATTTCTTTACCAAACTCCGGAAGCCGTTCGCTTTGGACCAAACCATTGCATGTAAATAGAGGGGGGGGATTGTCACCGTACTCGCAAGCCGTTCGCTTTGGACCAAACCATTTCATGTAAATAGAGGGGGGGGATATAATTTTAGATATAGATATAGTACGGGCAATGCCCTAGTATATATAGTCCATGCTTGGAGCCTTCAAGTTCAACATAAAGTTTTTTTATGAAAAATAATGCAGATGTATAACAATCCACCAATGCAAGTTCAGAAATGAATGCAGATCCTTTACTTTGCGATACAAACACAGTTCCCGCCATTTCCACTCACGATCGAGGCCTCCACAGTGACCGCGCCTCTTCTTCCTCCTACAACTTCGTCTCACTTCTTTCACTCAAAATGCACGAAATTCTGCCGCATGAAATTATGTAGAGGCCTCGTCGGGGGGATATAAGGTAGATAAGGAAGGCGTTGTAACAGAAGATTCAAAATAAAAGTGGAAGAACAAAAGGAAATGGGAGCTATTCTGGACCCACAGCCAAACCCGACAAACCATTGCAATACACCCCGAACGTCTCGCGCCGCCACAAACTACACCATGGAATTGCAGCTGGCGCGGTTTTTTTAAACCATTGATATTAAAATAAAACGTAGCCTAAAACCACCGGGATTTTATGCTGATTCCGAATCTGTGTCTAAAACTTTTCTCCGATGTGTAGTTCTTGAGTTATAGGCAGACATACATACACACACACACACACACACACACACACACACACACACACACACACACACACACACACACACACACACACACACACACACACACACACACACACACACACACACACACACACACACACACACACACACACACACACACACACACACACACTCCTCCTTTATATATAGAGATGTTTTACAACAAAAGGAAGGCAAAAGTGGAAACCGAAGCATAAGATAAGAACAAAAGCTGATGCAACTGACCCTTGGCTTCACATTTTCACAAGGTCATACCACAGATAAAACATGTTTTTGCCAGTTTAGCACAGAGAAGCAGTTCTGCCCAGCAACTGCGAGATGGCTCTCAGCCAACGCAATAAAAACAAGCATATCTCCTTTTGCCTGGCTCAACTATATCACATGATGAATTTACCCAACATGCTTTTCGGCCATTGCTGTCTTGTCCGATTGGTCCAGAGATCACAATTATTCATTTTTACCCCGACATTAGCTCTTACACTTGCCTCGACTTTGTATACAAAACAAAATGCTATCAGCGTCTTTCACGTGCCTTTTTGCAAACTCCAGGTGTGCTGTCATGTGGCTTTTTCTCAGGAGTGCCTTCTGTCAGACCACTTTCCCATAAAACCTAGATTTGTGAAGTACTGTAGAAACTGTTCCAGCAGGTTCTCCCGTCTCAGCCAAGGAACTCTGTAGTCTGTCAGAGTGGTCATTGGGTTCTTCATCACCTCCCTGACCAAGGTCCTTCTTGCCCAGTTGCTCGGTTTGGTCGGATGGCCAGCTCTAGGAAGAATCTCAATAGGTCCATTATCTTTACATTTCCTAAGGCTGGAGCTCACTGTGCTCTTGGGAACTTTCAACACTCTAGAAATTGTTTTATACCCTTTCCCAGATCTAGGCCTCCTCACAGTTCTAGCACGGAACTCTATGGATAATTCCTTGGACTTCATGGTGGAGTTTCTGCTCTGACATGGACTGCCAACTGTGGGACCTTATATAGAAAGGTGTGTTTCTTTATAAATCATCTCCAATCAATTGAATTGGTCACAGGTGGCCTCCAATCAAGTTGTAGAGACATCTCAAGGATGATCAAAGGAAATTGGATGCACCTCAGCCCAATTTGGAGTGTCATAGCAAAAGCGTTGAATATTTATTGACTCGACTTTTAAGATTTTCATTTTAAATTATGTTGTAAGATTCTCTAAAAAAATTAATTTCACTTTGACTTAATGGGTTATTATGTGTGGATCAGTGACAAAAAAAAAAAATCTCAATTTAATTCATTTTAAACGTCAAGGGGTGTGTATACTTTCTGAAGGCACTGTACATATGAGCTCTCTTAACCAGTCTATATTTGATTCTTAACTGGTCTATAAATTGTTAGATTGGTGCTTTTGGATGGGATTAATAAGCTGGAGACCTGACTATTTGCTTTGATCGCCGGTGGACATTAAAGATCCCATTGTGTCTTTCTAAGAAGAGATGCAATTTATCTTCGTCACTTTGGCAAACTTCCAAATTCTTGCTCTACCTTAGAGGGGAAACTGCATCAGAGGCAGGCACTCCACCATGCTCCCACCAACGATGCAAACCCATAGCATGTGCGGCACACAAATGAATGAATGAGTGTGCAAATCTAAATTTTGTTAAAAAATAAGAATGACTGCACTGTGGTCACAACCTGCGACAAAATCCAGTAACAGGCTGATTGGGAAACACATTTAATGTGTGATTATGGGTTATTTTATGTGTGATAATGTGTGATGTGTGTGATATTGGGAGATCTCGCGAGATCTTGTCGGGACGGTCACGGTTTTTCGAAGCTGGTCCACGATCTTCACGCACGCTCGAAGTTAAGTAATTGTCACATTTGTATTTTTGTCGAAACTATTTATCTTACGTGTGTGTACCTTTTGCATGTCCCTCGGCAGATTATCGGTGTTAATCTTTCATACCTGTAAAAAATAGTCGAGTATTTCATGCCGCGGCCTAGTTGTTGAAGCTTCCGACCTTGAGGCCTGATTCTCTCCGGGCATCCAAAGCGGTTATTTTTTCATTCATGTGTTTGTCAAATTTCAACTCGTTATTTTATCGTCCAAGCGTTATTGTTTGTTTATAGTTAGTTTTGGTTTGAATTTCCTGTAACTCATAATGAATTAATCGTGTTCTGCTCCGCGTGTGCGGCCTTGTACCCCCATCGGTGTTTGTTTACTGAAGTCCCCTACATCGTGTTTTGCTTGGTTCTTAGTTTTTTCCCTTCTACCCCGAACATAATACTCTTTGTCTAACGTTTTAAATACGTTTATTTAAAATACCCCCACCCCCAAAAAAATAAAAAATAAAAATAACCAAAAACATTTATTTTCCTTTCTCCACATGTGCTTTGTCTCATCCTGTACTTTCTGTCCAGGTGTGCTGTTCGCCCGCCCCCATTATCTCCTTGCCATCCACCTTTTGCCCTGTCCACGTGACTCGTGGTGGTCCCTCTCGGCTCTCCCCCCGTTGGTACTTTGTGCATATAAGATTGTTTACGGTTCTGTTTTAATATTATTTAAATATGTATAAACTTTCCCCTTCAGTGTTTTATTCAGTGGTATATTAGAACACGCTGTTTTTCTTCCTATTTAAAAGGCTTTTTTTCAAATTCCTCTCCATCTCATTCCACGTCAAAAAAAAGAAATTCAATCTCTTATACGTCTCCCTCACTACATGGTCTAAATTCACATTCATTCCCCCCTCCTCCATTGTTCTGAATTGGATTGCTAACTTGAAAATCACAACAAACCCAATTTGTTATCAATGTTCGTCTTTCATGAATCATCCACTTTCGAAACTCCCCTCTTGCCCCTCCCCTCCAAATCCCCCCCCTTGCACCTACACTCCTAAACTCCCCCCTTGCCCCTCCACTCCTAAACTCCCCCCTTGCCCCTCCACTCCTGAACTTCCTCCTTGCCCCTCCCCTCCAAATCCCCCCCTTGCCCCTACACTTCTAAACTCCCCCCTTACCCCTCCCCCCCTCACTCCTCCCCTTCAAAACTCCCACCCAACCCCTCCCATTCAAATCTCCCCCCATACCATTCCTCTCCAATTCTCCCTCCTCCGCCCTCCTCCTCAAAGCTGCTGCCTCCCCACTTCGTCTCCCTTCTATCTCATACCTCCACCCCCCCAACCTTCTACTTTCCTCTGCCCCCCCTCAAACAACCCCTCACTGTGCCTCATCCCTTCACCATCGAACATTTCATCCTCCTCATCCTTCCCTTTCTTGGAACTCTTCTGTAATATCTGACACACTATCAACTGCTCTTCCTACCTCCCCCTCTCATCCTTCATCTTACCCGACTCCTCCCCTCCCCTGTCCTGTACCCGATGCTCCCCCTCTCTCTTCATTAACGGTATGGACCTCAAACATCCGGGGCCTTCGCTAAAACCTGACTGATCTCTCCATACAGGTTGCTTCTGACGATCCAGACTTGATCTGCCTGACAGAGACTTTCCTCCTTCAAGATGTCTCTGATTCCTTAATATCTCTTCCTGGTTACTCCCTCCTCCGGTATGATAGACCTGAGCCTCGTCCTGGTGGTGGGGTGGCTATCTTTATCGAAAACTCTCTTCCTCACTCTCCTTGCACTGCCCTCTCTCCACCTCACCCCCAGGAGTACCTCTGGCTACGGCTTCCTCTCCGCTCCCACCTTTTGTTCATATGTGTTCTGTACCGTCCCCCAAACAGTGATGACTCCATTTACATTTCACTGTCTGACAACGTGGACCAACTTCTATCCACTCATCCCAACTCTCTCTTCCTCATATGTGGTGACTTCAACTGTCATCATGCCAGCTGGTTGGGTGTGGGTTCCTCTCTCACCAGTCATGGCACCTCAGCAAAGGACTTCTGTGACTCACTGGGATTGACACAATCTGTCAATTTCCCGACCCGGATCTCAGCCAATGGAGTATCTTCTCTTCTAGACTTGGTTATGACAAACTTCCCTGCTAATGTCTGCTGCTCTTCTTCTGCTCCAATCGGTTCTTCTGATCATGTGCTTGTCAAAGTGGACATCTCTCTGGCCATTCTCAGAGAGCCTCCTCAGTCTCGACCAGTCTGGCATTTCACTCAGGCCGACTGGGACGGTCTTCAAGCAGCCATCAATCGCCTGGATTGGTCTCCCATCTCCACTGCCTCTGACATTAATTCTTCCTGGGAATTCTTCCAAAGCAAACTGCTCTCTCTCATGCACAGATTTATCCCATCTCGTCTTCAGTTGCCTTACCCTTCCTCCCGTCCATGGTACACTGAAACTTGTGGTGAGGCATTTGCCCTGAAACAACTTGCCTTTGCCTCTTGAAAGGCAAATCCAACTGAAGGCAATCTCAGTTCCTTCCATCAAGCTCAGAACAAGTGTGTCTACCCTCAGGAGTGCCAGGAAGCACTATCTCTCCACACTCAAGAATGAACTCTCAAACCTGTCTCCTTCCTCCAAATCTTGGTGGCGTCTGGTCAAATCCGTTTCTGGTGTTTGTTCCTCCTCCATCCCCTCCCTTTCCTCAAATGGCCACACAGTTGACATCGCATGTGACAAAGCCGAATGCCTCAACTCTGTTTGCCTCTAAATCTTTAGTCCCAAACCCATCTCTCTCTGTTCCCACCTTTCCCAGTCGAACCCAACTGCTCCTGGACTCTGTGTCCTTCTCTCCTGACAAGGTGGAGGAGTTTTTGTCTAACCTCGACTTTGATTCTGCAACTGGACCAGACGGCATCAGCCCACGGGTCCTAAAATCCTGCTCTGCTGCTCTATCTCACCCTCTCTCTGTTCTTTTCACCCTCTCTTTTGCTCAAGGTCATCTGCCAGCATCCTGGAAATCAGCAAACATTACCGCTTTACACAAAAAATGTGCAAAAACAGATCCTTGCAACTACAGACCAATCAGCCTGCTCCCAATTATCAGCAAAGTCGTGGAATCCATCATTGCTTTGGATATGAAATCTTTCCTCTTCTCCAATGGCTTGATCTCTGATCATCAATTTGGTTTCAGACCAGGTCACTCAACTCTGGACATGCTGCTTCTGCTTTCTCAACAATGGATGGAGGTCCTCAATGCCAAACTGGAAATCAGAGCTGTCTCCCTTGACATATCACGTGCCTTCGATACGGTCTGGCGCCCAGCTCTGCTCACCAAACTCTCCTCCTATGGTATCCATGGAAATCTCCATGCATGGCTTGCGGACTTCCTCTCTGGTCGTAGTCAACGTGTGGCCCTGAATGGATTTCTCTCATCTCCCCTTCCTGTTCAGGCTGGAGTTCCCCAAGGCAGTGTTCTGGGCCCTGTGCTTTTTCTGGTCTTTATCAATGATCTCTCCGACTCTCTGGAAAATCCTCTCTATCTCTTTGCTGATGACAGCACTCTCTGCCGCTCCATTCCTCTACCCTAAGGTTGGCAGTCTGCAGCCTCCTCACTCTCTGAAGACTTGGACAAAATCACAGACTGGTCAAACAAGTGGAACATGTGTTTCAATCCTGACAAATCTCACACTCTTACGATGTCTCTCCGAAAAGATCGACTGGACAACCCTCCCATCTACTTTCTCAACAATCCTCTCCAAGAAGTTCTGTCGCTCACGCTTTTGGGTCTCACTATCTGCCATGATCTTTCTTGGGAAAACCACATTTCCAAGCTGGCCTCCAAAGCCAGTCGCCGACTGGGCATCCTCTGTCGTGCGAAGTCCTTCCTCGGCACACCTGAGCTCCTCACCACATTCAAGGCTTTCATCCGCAGCTCAATGGAATACTGTTCTCCCCTATGGGCCGGTGCTCCTGCCTCACACCTAGCTCGGCTTCACGCTGTTGAAACCAAAGCTTTCAGAATTATTGGAATCTCCCGCGATGAAGCTATCTCTGAGGGCCTTTCACTCACTCACCGCAGGCAGGTAGGTGGTCTTTCTGTCTTCTACCGACTCCTCTCCGGCCTTGCTCCCCCAGCTCTCTCTGTGCTCTGCCCCCCAAATATTCCTACAGGTCGCACAAGATCTGCCAGCAACCCCCTGATGGTTAAACTGCCGAAATCTCGGCTCTCTGCTCACCTTCACTCTTTCATTCCTCTTTTCTCCCGCCTCTGGAACAAACTCCCACACTCCCTTCAATCCCACTCCTCCCTCCAGGTCTTTAAAACTGCTGTTCACCACCATCTCTTATCTTCCCCCATCCAAAACCTTGATCTTTTCTACCCCCGCTAATTCACCCCAGATCCACCTTGTTTGAAATTCCAACTTCTTTCCTGGAAGTCCTGGCACTGTCCATATGTTTTATACCTCTCCCACCCCCCCCCCCCCTTCCCATGCCCTCCCCCAAAGCCCTCTCCCTCCCACAGATCTCTCCATGTCTCCATGTCTCTCGGTCCCTGCTCTCAAATGTTGTGTTTGTGTCCTTCCCCCTCTCTCCCCATCTTGTCTACCGCTCCCGATGTTATATGTTTTATGTGTCGGTTTGTCTTTCTGTGTGATTAATATTCGCTCTTTCATGAACCTCGATCTTGTATACAAAAAAAAAAAAAAAAAAATTAAAAGATGAACAGAGACATCGGGAAAAACATTTAATGTGCTATTAAAAGATGAACAGGGAGATTGGGAAACATACATTCGATGTGCTATTCAAAGATAAACAGTGTGATTGGGAAAAACATTTAATGTGTGATTAAAAGATGAACAGAGACGTTGGGAAACACATTTAATGCGCTATTAAAAGATGAACAGGGAGATTGTGAAACACACATTCGATGTGCTATTCAAAGGTAAACAGTGTGATTGGGAAACACATTTAATGTGTGATTAAAAGATGAACAGAGATGTTGGGAAACACATTTAATGCGCTATTAAATGATGAACAGGGAGATTGGGAAACACACATTCGATGGGCTATTCAAAGATAAAAAGTGTGATTGGGAAACACATTTAATGTGTGATTAAAAGATGAACAGAGACGTTGGGAAACACATTGAAGTGTTATTAAAAGATTAACTTTACACCTTTTATCCATGACATCCTCCAATGGTTATATGAGAAGGAGGATTCGTCACAGGGTCACGGATCACCTAACGCTAATATGTGGCCATTCAAAAATTGTCATGCTTTTATAAAGTAATTTGTGTCACGCCACGCTTGATTCTGTAAAGTAACACTTGATTGCCATGCGTCATATTCTGATGGGTTGAATAAATCTTACTATTATTCTCCATTTGATTAGATTTTTCAGGGTCCCTCATCGTGAATAACACTTGACCCAAACAAAGCCAATGGAAATCTGACGCAAAAAAACCCCAGCATTGTCTGATCAGCAGAGGCCTGAAGGCCTGATGTGTTAGGCCCACCAGAAAACCAAGATGGCGGCCATATAAATTTGTCTCAGTGCTATGATGGGTGGGGTAAATTGACAGATGTGAGTCTGGTCAGGGCGCTATCCGACAAATAGGTGCACATTTCAAAAATCGACCCCCAACAATAACCACAACAACAACAACAACAACAACAACAACAACAACAGCAATGTGAAGCTCTTGTAGACCTGTGAAAAATGATAATTTAATAACTTGTAACAAACAATAATGTAATAAATAAATAACTTGATGGTATTGAGAGAATAATTACCATGTGCAGTCAAAATTGGTGCGAGGCAACTCTTCTGTTTTTGAAGAGTTTTAGGAGCCAACATGGCTTCCAGACCACGTGAGCGATGACATCATAACTTTATATTCTCTAATATAATTGTTGCGTAGATCACACTCAAGAAATTTCACTGATCAGACGAAGCTTTGTCCCTGTCGAATTATGACGTCATCGTTAAAAACACTTATTGCCCATGCCAGAGATCTTTACAACGAGGGACGTTTCAATTTTTTCTATGGAGTGGTTTTGGAGATATAGATGGTCCCTGTACCATGTGACCTATGTCGTCATAATTATTATTAAAATATTATACAGGAGGAGGTGCTCCTATTGTCAAAATTTTGTGTCCATCGGACAACAGTTGCAGAGAAGCAAATTCATACTGATCGGATGAAGCGTTCGTTATACCTGTCAAATTATGACGTCAAAATGAAGGCAGGAATGACATCATCATCAACATATCTTATTCCCATTGGAAAGTACTTGACAATGAGCCTTGTTTCAAATTTTTCCATGTAGTGGTTTCGGAGATTTAGAGGTGTAAATATTTTCCAAGATGGCGGCTACACCACGTGACCTATTATGACGTCATGTTTATGATTTTAAAAATTCTACAGGTGGAGGTGCTTCTAGGGTAAAACTTCGTGTCAATCGGACGCTTGCCAAAAAAGTGAATTTTAAAATTGCAGACACCACACGCACGCTACATGTACGCCACACGTATGCGACACACACGCGACATGCACGCCACACGCACGCCACATACAAGCCAGTCGCACGCCACATGCACGCCAGACGCATGCCACACGCACGCCACACGTATGTCAGTAGTGTAATAATGTTGCTTCTGGGACACCTCCGTTTAACATGGGAAATCCCTATCTAATGTCATTTACCCCCTTGTCTTTTTCAAAAATCATAAACACCTCTATTTCTCCCACCCTCATCTTTATGAACCTTTTGTCTGTAGTACCTATCCTTAATGTTGTTCATTAGACCACTCAAACACTACAAATATTTGTTTTCTCTTATAGACCTATCATCCTTCTTCTACATATCATCTGGCAGATTAATCTTTGACCCACTCAAACATTGACCCATTCACTTCCATATTAATTCTTTCCCTCCCTCATTGCCCCTAAACACCTATATTTCTCTCACCCTGTTCTTTACGAACCTTCTAACCTTTTGACATGTTATCCTTATTCATTAGACCACTTAAACACCTGTGATCCTTCTGACCTCATGGACCTTTTAACCTTTTACTCTTAATATCATCTGGTGAATATAACCCACTCAAACAACGACCCTACAAATATTTGTTTATGCGTGGGAAATAATTTAATTCTCCTACAACTCTCTTCACCATCTAATATATTAACAAAAAATATGTTTGAGTTTGGTTCTTTATTAAGATATTTTAACTGAGCTAAGATAAAATGGTAAACCTCCCTCAATGTTCTTGCTTGAGCGCCTCCAGTGCCACATACCATTTTTAAATTAAAGTATATATTTTCCTGACAACCATCAAAGTTTTCCGTCCACTCAAAAATATTTCCATCTTTTTTACCCAATTCACCGGTATTTAAATTAATTCTCTTATTTGTTTTGTGAACTTTTTTACCAGTTGCCTTTTCAATTATACCTATTTGATATTTTTCACATTCATTATGTTTTCCATTTATATACCAAGGTTGATTACACCTCCACTCTTTAGTCTGGTTGATACTTGGTTCTATCATTTATATAATAGTAAAAAAGGCGGCGGTAGCCCGTTAAAATCCCCAACCCCCCCCCTTTTTAACTTATCACTTATATATATCTTATCACTTATATATATCTTATCACTTATGTATATCTTATCACTTATATATATCTTATCACTTATATATATATCTTATCACTTATATACTTATATAACCATAAGGGAGACTATCAATTCCATTTTCTAAAATAAACCTCTTATCATCAAAAGCCCCCAATGCTTTCTTATTTATCTCTTCTGAATATAATTGATGTTTATAACTTCTTATTCCATTAATCTTTCTAAACTCTTCTTTCTTTGTTGTTAAACAGTTATAATAATCCTTAAAGTTTATTGTTTCTTTAATAACATTTTTCTTTACACCTTTTAACTTCTTATCAGTCTTTTCAACGTTATTCACAATGTATTTATAAGCATAAGCCTTTGACCTCAATCCCACAAATTCACTCATAACATTTCCTCCTAATTCATCCTTGAACTTTCCAATCACCTTTTTATTTTTAGAAGAGAACAACTCACTCTCTGGACTGTAATTACTCGTGTCATAGATATTAATGTCTCTTTTCATGTCTGAATAAACATCGTTGGTATTAATTTTCAAAATAAAACTATCTGTATCCATATAAAGTAGATTAACATCATTTTGATATTTCTTCCTCAAGTTATTATAAAAGTAATCATACATTAATGACTTTGATAAATCAAGAATTGTTGTTCCAATATAAATAGGTTTGTTCATTTCAATACTCTCTTTAATCAAATGGATCGCACAAAAGTTCTCAGTAAAGACCTCAGCTCGAGTAAAACTCGGTCTATTAATTAATTTTGATGCTTGTTCCCAAGATGTTGATAGTCTGATATTTTGTCTTTTCCTCACATTCTCCATAGTCTTACCAAAGACCGCATTATTCATCAATTTATAAAAGTCTTTCTCAAAATCTGTTTTTGACTCTGTTCTTCTTTGTGTATTAAAATCAATGTACCCCTTTAACCAATGACTTTGATTGAACTTTAGAACCCTATGGATCTTCTCTACTCTTAGACCTTTTGATAAATATTGTCGCAAATTTCTTTGGTGTAGAACATAATTTTTCTTGTTATATAATGTAGTAAGTAATTTTTCTGTTGATTCACCTATATCAAACGATCGTTGATAATCACTCAACCATTCTTTCTTTGGACTTGCTTTCTCACAAGCAAATGGGAGATCTTTGTGTAGGTTATGGAGTTCCTCTGGATATTTTAAATCAATTTCAAAATAATAACCAACTTTTTCTTCATCCAATTCTTTTTGTGTAGAGATACATACATCTTGTAAAACGTTTTTGTAGTCTTTTTCCTTTACCCATCTAAGTTTTCCATAAGGAAGAGCCTGAGACATTGCCCAGCCATACAGGTTGTTCGCGTCATAGTACATCAAGTAAGAACTCTCTTTCGTTGGATCATAATTTGGAAGATATTTGTTATTTGCTTTTGCGTATCTACTCGAGCAGACTTGTGAAATTCCACCTCTTTTTGCCTTTTCAATCATCAAAAGCATATCAACATCGGTTATCAAATCCAAATCTTGTTTTGTCATTTTCAACATCGCACTCCAGGCCAATCCAGGTGCTGTGTAGTAGTGAGCAGGATCCAATCCATATCCAGTGCGACAAACAGATCTAAAGGCTTCAAATACATCGGCCAATAAAAGCACATCAGTTTTGAGATACAAATCGTGATACTCGCCAAGATTCTTGATGTTATATTTTTCCCAAACATTTTGTGCGTGTACATAATCTTTATCAGATATATGACTATTATTTAATTTGTTATAGAAATTTTCTTTTGAAGGAAGTTGTGTTTCATTGAATCTCTCAAATGAGTCCATATAGTCATAGGGGTAAATTCCCTTTTGTGTTAGAAAATCTTTATCTAAAAAATACTCTGAAAGACATGGAAACTCTTTTAGATTTTGAACCAAGTTAACCAATGGACTTGCCATGAATTTAAATGTATCAAGAAATCTGATATGAGTAATAGGAGATGTGTGAATTGTTTTTGTGAATGAAATGTATTTCTGATCCGTGTTTGGAATTGCTGAGATACTTCCAGAAGTCTTTGAGAGTTCCTTGATAAATAGATGTGTATCATAATGAGCGTTGTTATGAAGAAAGACAGGAATGAAAGAGGGGAGTTGATAATTAATATTACAACTTTGATGAGCCGGACCTCTATATTTACCAGTGAGATGACAATGGTCTCTAACCTTTAGACCTTTACCAATTTTCTCCTCACAAATATGACAGACATTGTTTTTTATAAATTCCCTTTTTTCTTTACTTGTTAAGGACATTGGTTTATTGGTTTCTCTCATTATCTTGGTTAATCGAACACAGTCTTTTTCTAGTCGTTTCACAAACTCCTCTGGGGTATTTGAGCCTCTATACATCTCTAACTTGTTATATTTATCACCAACGGATGATTTGATATAATAACAAAAACCACAAGGAGTATGTTTTTGATATTTATTTGTGTATGATTCTTTTGGATCTGGAGAAGCAGTATCAATTTTTTCTAAAATACTTTCAAAATCAGCATATATAACAAATGGATGTTTGATCTTTTTATTTTCATCTTTGAATGTGATCTTTGAGCCTTCTTTAGGCATATTGATTACCGTTGATTTATGTTCGCCACAATAATTTGAATGTTTATCTAATCTTTCTTGTGAATTGAAGAAGTTAAGACAACGCAAACAAATATATATTTTATTTGTTCTCTTACAGACTTGTGGTTTTATTAATTTAGCAATATCTTTGATGTATGTATAATGTGAATTTTCGTCTGAATTAAAATATAGAAGATTAATATGAGTTTGTTTACAATTGTCAGAAAGCTTTAAAACCTGAATGTTGTTTGTTTCTGTTAGACCATAAACATTAACTGATAAATTATTCATCTTTTCAAATTTAGGAATATCATTTAAAGTCATCGGAAACTTTAGATCTTTCGTATTTAATGTATTCTCATATTTTTTATAATGAGATACTCTTTCATCATGAAAATGTGGAGGATGTAAGTGTGCTAAAATAGACCAGAGAAAACATTTATTGTCTTTATTTTTGATATTGATAACTGCTTTTCTATTTTTGATAACACTGGGTAAATCAATGTAAGAAGAAGCTTTTAGAGGATCTGATTTAAGAATATGAATGTCTATGTAAATAATTTTTCCTATATTGAATCCACTTCCTACGATTGAATTATCCACATCTTGCTCTTGTTTAATAAGTTCATCATAGACTCCTGATGTTTTAAAATCTTGATATGAAGATATAAAGTGTGGCTCAGTTCTCATGTATGGTGCATCTATAACTCCTTCATCCTTTGTCATTTCTAATTTTACTCCCATATAAAATTTAAGTGGTTTCATTTCCTTTAGTGTTTTTTCAATCAACGTTTGAACAGCAGGTTTAACTATTTCTACAGCATCAACTATAGACTCTGGTTCAGGAGGTTTGAAGTTAAAGACTCTTATTTTAATATGTCCTTTGAATGCTCCATCAGAGTTTTTAGTTGTGATAAAATTTGATAAATGTAGATTTGTTTTAAGATGTATTTTGAAGCCTTTCTTGAGGATATTTTTATTACATGTAGAACAGTGTTTTGTTTCAGGTGGAAGAGGGGAAAGTTTGTTTAAAATGTTGTATGTATGTTTTGCGGTGAGAATATGTTGTTTATAATATTTTACTTCCTTCTCGCAAGTATCACAATAAACCATATTTATAGCGTGAGAAAACGTGGTGTTTTATATATATCACTGTGCTTAAAATAAAACACTTTTGAGCTTTACAGCTCCGTTTTATATATATCGCTGTGCTTAAACTAAAACACTTTTTCACTCAGAATCATCTAAGTCATAACTATCACATGAATACTCAGAATCATACTCAGAGTCATCAATAAAGCTACTCTCATAACTATCATTTGAGCACAAACTATTAGTATCATAACTATCATCTGTGTTCAATGAAATACTATCATCACCATCGTCCGAGTTCAATGAAATACTATCATCACTATCGTCCGAGTTCAATGAAATAGTAAAATCTTCACTGCTGTAATGACTCATATTTAATTAGCAGAAAAAACCTTTCCATCTATACCAATATACTTTCTTTCATTAACGGATTCAATCTCTACATTTTTAATATCAAAAGTTATCTTTAAATAATCTCTAACTATCATAGAACGAAATGACATTTCACCAGAAATATTAACATCATTCATTTTACTTAGATCTACACCCTTTGGATTATTAAAGAAAATACAAATGTCTCCTCTAGAATTATTAATGGTCTTATCATTCTTTTTCAAAGTATCGTGGTCAATCACTTTTTCAAGCTTTGAATAAATTGCCAGGAGTAGAGGAGAAACTTTTGTTAGATTTACTTTAATGGATGTCTTTCCAGGTATAGTTAGAGCTCTTCCTTTAAATGAAATAGAGGGGCTCATGTTATTTTCCATAACTGGTTTTACCCAAAAATTTCCATATTTATCTTTGTTCAATTTAACATCTTTGACATATTTTTCTATATCTTCCACCGAAGTAGAGATTGATTGAAATTTGTCTTTTGTGCTTTGAAACATTGTATTTATTAATGAATAAACTTGCGTTTAGTTTAAGTAAAAATTTACTATATAAATATGATAAGTTCTGAAGGATATTTAGAATTTCCAGACTCTCCATATGATAAATTAGAGAATTGTCCAGCTTGTGATAGAATAGGGCTTAATAATGAGGGTTCATATAAACAATGTTTATTCTGTGATTATATTCTAATTAATGATAATAAGAAATATAAAAAAACATATAACTCTTTTAAATTAGAACCAAAAATGAATTACTTTACAAGATTAATAAGAGAGATGAATGTTAAGCATTATGGTGATAATACACCATTTCTTACAAGGAAAGAGACTCTTTGTATTGAGGAAATGTATAAGGGTTTAATGATATTTATTATTCAAAATAATTTTAATGGAAATGTTAATACAAGATACTATATAAATAAAATAATGAATTATTTTGAAATTAAACCCGAACTCAGGATAAAATATAGAGTTTCTAAAATAGCTCAAAAAAAGTTAGATGACTTGTTTTCCAAATATATAAATGAATGATTTTTTACCCGTTTGGGAAAATAAGATAAAGTTTAATAACCATAAAAACATTCCAAATTCATTGAGATGTCTAATAGTTGGTTCAAGCGGATGTGGGAAAACCTGTTTACTTTTAAAGATGCTCCTTGGTCCTAATTTTTTAGATTATGATAATTTAATAATTTTTACAAAGTCAAGTTTTCAACCCGAGTATCAACTACTCTCACAGGGTTTTAATGCAGGTCTTAAAAAGGAAGACATTATCGGTTTATTTAAACTTCAAAACAAACTGAATGATTATAATATTGAAGATATAATACAATTATTTTGTGATACACAGAAATCAAAATCGAAACCCATAACTTGTATTCTCAGTGATAATACGGATGATATACCTTCACCTCAAGATTTAGATAAATCAAAAAAGAACCTCGTCATCTTTGATGATTGTGTTAATGAGAGAAACCAAACAGTAATGGATAGCTACTATACAAGAGGGAGACATTCTTCTTGTAATTGTATATATCTTAGTCAATCATATTTTCAACTCCCTCGACGCTCAATAAGAAACAATGCCAATACTTTTATTTTATTTAAGTTAAATTCAATAGATGTAAATAATTTTTGGAGAGATAATTGCTCTACGTTATGTAGTAAAAAAGAATTTGAAAATTATATGAAACACACGATTGGAAAATATAAATATATTGTTGTGAAACAAGATGAGATACTAAATGATATTTTTCAATAAATAAATACAGAAAATGAATACCGAAGAAAGAGAAAGAAAGTTTAAGGAACATCAACAATTAGTTTCAAAAGTTGTTAAACAACAGGAAGAGATAAAGAAGAAACGGAGACAGAAACTAACTGGTGAAGAAGCCTTTGAAAGAAAACAAGAGAAATTCTTTAAACCACTTTTGAAAACTCAACACTCACCTACAGTTCCCACGGTAGAATTTACTCCGAAAAAACTTCAAATGCTCAAAGATTTTAGTCAGATAACAAAACAAGAACTTGGTGAATTAGAATATGATGACGAGGGATTATTTCGGAAACTTGAGCAGGTAAATCAACCCCCTAATTATGTTGTGGAAGCTCTTCAAAACAATGAATATTCGGCGGGTTCAAAAACCAGAGCAGGTCTCATTCCAACAGAAGAACCAGCAGTGTTTCATCTTGTGGAAGAAAAGGTATTGATATTTAATGATGAATTGATGTTCTTGAGTTCTACTCAACCAAATGTTAAATTAACTCCAAGATTAATGTTTCTTCTAACAAACCCCGGATTCAGCGGTTCAAAATATTTTGAGGAACCACTTGATATGGAAAGAGAGGAAGATAGGGTATATATTGAGTTGTTAAATGCACTTGATTATGGAGTTTCTGTTGCTGGTAAAAGTAAGAAGAATGAGAAGGAGAAACATATTATTGATGCTTTAAGTAAACTTGGTTCAGGTGTTAGTTTTCTTCCAAATGACCCATCACAATTAGTTAATAGGCTATTATTGTTGTTAGGTAGTAAGAAGGCTGGAAACAACAATTGTTTTAATGAATCCTCAGCCATTTTAGATCAGTTGATGAATATGAAAATAATTAATAAATGTCAATACAAAGATATTTTATTAGATATTAAATAAGATGAGAAGCACAATTCTTAGTTTTAATTTCACAACGAGCGATTACACAGCTTCATTCCCTTACCCACTACAACTTGACCCCCTTACCTCATATGAGGCATCTTTATTGTCGATGGAAACTTATAATACCTTGTTTAATATCACAGAGAAAAACAGCAAGTTTAGTTTTATATCCACTTCCTGGATTATAACTAAACTTGCTGTTTTTCTCTGTGATATTAAACAAGGTATTATAAGTTTCCATCGACAATAAAGATGCCTCATATGAGGTAAGGGGGTCAAGTTGTAGTGGGTAAGGGAATGAAGCTGTGTAATCGCTCGTTGTGAAATTAAAACTAAGAATTGTGCTTCTCATCTTATTTAATATCTAATAAAATATCTTTGTATTGACATTTATTAATTATTTTCATATTCATCAACTGATCTAAAATGGCTGAGGATTCATTAAAACAATTGTTGTTTCCAGCCTTCTTACTACCTAACAACAATAATAGCCTATTAACTAATTGTGATGGGTCATTTGGAAGAAAACTAACACCTGAACCAAGTTTACTTAAAGCATCAATAATATGTTTCTCCTTCTCATTCTTCTTACTTTTACCAGCAACAGAAACTCCATAATCAAGTGCATTTAACAACTCAATATATACCCTATCTTCCTCTCTTTCCATATCAAGTGGTTCCTCAAAATATTTTGAACCGCTGAATCCGGGGTTTGTTAGAAGAAACATTAATCTTGGAGTTAATTTAACATTTGGTTGAGTAGAACTCAAGAACATCAATTCATCATTAAATATCAATACCTTTTCTTCCACAAGATGAAACACTGCTGGTTCTTCTGTTGGAATGAGACCTGCTCTGGTTTTTGAACCCGCCGAATATTCATTGTTTTGAAGAGCTTCCACAACATAATTAGGGGGTTGATTTACCTGCTCAAGTTTCCGAAATAATCCCTCGTCATCATATTCTAATTCACCAAGTTCTTGTTTTGTTATCTGACTAAAATCTTTGAGCATTTGAAGTTTTTTCGGAGTAAATTCTACCGTGGGAACTGTAGGTGAGTGTTGAGTTTTCAAAAGTGGTTTAAAGAATTTCTCTTGTTTTCTTTCAAAGGCTTCTTCACCAGTTAGTTTCTGTCTCCGTTTCTTCTTTATCTCTTCCTGTTGTTTAACAACTTTTGAAACTAATTGTTGATGTTCCTTAAACTTTCTTTCTCTTTCTTCGGTATTCATTTTCTGTATTTATTTATTGAAAAATATCATTTAGTATCTCATCTTGTTTCACAACAATATATTTATATTTTCCAATCGTGTGTTTCATATAATTTTCAAATTCTTTTTTACTACATAACGTAGAGCAATTATCTCTCCAAAAATTATTTACATCTATTGAATTTAACTTAAATAAAATAAAAGTATTGGCATTGTTTCTTATTGAGCGTCGAGGGAGTTGAAAATATGATTGACTAAGATATATACAATTACAAGAAGAATGTCTCCCTCTTGTATAGTAGCTATCCATTACTGTTTGGTTTCTCTCATTAACACAATCATCAAAGATGACGAGGTTCTTTTTTGATTTATCTAAATCTTGAGGTGAAGGTATATCATCCGTATTATCACTGAGAATACAAGTTATGGGTTTCGATTTTGATTTCTGTGTATCACAAAATAATTGTATTATATCTTCAATATTATAATCATTCAGTTTGTTTTGAAGTTTAAATAAACCGATAATGTCTTCCTTTTTAAGACCTGCATTAAAACCCTGTGAGAGTAGTTGATACTCGGGTTGAAAACTTGACTTTGTAAAAATTATTAAATTATCATAATCTAAAAAATTAGGACCAAGGAGCATCTTTAAAAGTAAACAGGTTTTCCCACATCCGCTTGAACCAACTATTAGACATCTCAATGAATTTGGAATGTTTTTATGGTTATTAAACTTTATCTTATTTTCCCAAACGGGTAAAAAATCATTCATTTATATATTTGGAAAACAAGTCATCTAACTTTTTTTGAGCTATTTTAGAAACTCTATATTTTATCCTGAGTTCGGGTTTAATTTCAAAATAATTCATTATTTTATTTATATAGTATCTTGTATTAACATTTCCATTAAAATTATTTTGAATAATAAATATCATTAAACCCTTATACATTTCCTCAATACAAAGAGTCTCTTTCCTTGTAAGAAATGGTGTATTATCACCATAATGCTTAACATTCATCTCTCTTATTAATCTTGTAAAGTAATTCATTTTTGGTTCTAATTTAAAAGAGTTATATGTTTTTTTATATTTCTTATTATCATTAATTAGAATATAATCACAGAATAAACATTGTTTATATGAACCCTCATTATTAAGCCCTATTCTATCACAAGCTGGACAATTCTCTAATTTATCATATGGAGAGTCTGGAAATTCTAAATATCCTTCAGAACTTATCATATTTATATAGTAAATTTTTACTTAAACTAAACGCAAGTTTATTCATTAATAAATACAATGTTTCAAAGCACAAAAGACAAATTTCAATCAATCTCTACTTCGGTGGAAGATATAGAAAAATATGTCAAAGATGTTAAATTGAACAAAGATAAATATGGAAATTTTTGGGTAAAACCAGTTATGGAAAATAACATGAGCCCCTCTATTTCATTTAAAGGAAGAGCTCTAACTATACCTGGAAAGACATCCATTAAAGTAAATCTAACAAAAGTTTCTCCTCTACTCCTGGCAATTTATTCAAAGCTTGAAAAAGTGATTGACCACGATACTTTGAAAAAGAATGATAAGACCATTAATAATTCTAGAGGAGACATTTGTATTTTCTTTAATAATCCAAAGGGTGTAGATCTAAGTAAAATGAATGATGTTAATATTTCTGGTGAAATGTCATTTCGTTCTATGATAGTTAGAGATTATTTAAAGATAACTTTTGATATTAAAAATGTAGAGATTGAATCCGTTAATGAAAGAAAGTATATTGGTATAGATGGAAAGGTTTTTTCTGCTAATTAAATATGAGTCATTACAGCAGTGAAGATTTTACTATTTCATTGAACTCGGACGATAGTGATGATAGTATTTCATTGAACTCGGACGATGGTGATGATAGTATTTCATTGAACACAGATGATAGTTATGATACTAATAGTTTGTGCTCAAATGATAGTTATGAGAGTAGCTTTATTGATGACTCTGAGTATGATTCTGAGTATTCATGTGATAGTTATGACTTAGATGATTCTGAGTGAAAAAGTGTTTTAGTTTAAGCACAGCGATATATATAAAACGGAGCTGTAAAGCTCAAAAGTGTTTTATTTTAAGCACAGTGATATATATAAAACACCACGTTTTCTCACGCTATAAATATGGTTTATTGTGATACTTGCGAGAAGGAAGTAAAATATTATAAACAACATATTCTCACCGCAAAACATACATACAACATTTTAAACAAACTTTCCCCTCTTCCACCTGAAACAAAACACTGTTCTACATGTAATAAAAATATCCTCAAGAAAGGCTTCAAAATACATCTTAAAACAAATCTACATTTATCAAATTTTATCACAACTAAAAACTCTGATGGAGCATTCAAAGGACATATTAAAATAAGAGTCTTTAACTTCAAACCTCCTGAACCAGAGTCTATAGTTGATGCTGTAGAAATAGTTAAACCTGCTGTTCAAACGTTGATTGAAAAAACACTAAAGGAAATGAAACCACTTAAATTTTATATGGGAGTAAAATTAGAAATGACAAAGGATGAAGGAGTTATAGATGCACCATACATGAGAACTGAGCCACACTTTATATCTTCATATCAAGATTTTAAAACATCAGGAGTCTATGATGAACTTATTAAACAAGAGCAAGATGTGGATAATTCAATCGTAGGAAGTGGATTCAATATAGGAAAAATTATTTACATAGACATTCATATTCTTAAATCAGATCCTCTAAAAGCTTCTTCTTACATTGATTTACCCAGTGTTATCAAAAATAGAAAAGCAGTTATCAATATCAAAAATAAAGACAATAAATGTTTTCTCTGGTCTATTTTAGCACACTTACATCCTCCACATTTTCATGATGAAAGAGTATCTCATTATAAAAAATATGAGAATACATTAAATACGAAAGATCTAAAGTTTCCGATGACTTTAAATGATATTCCTAAATTTGAAAAGATGAATAATTTATCAGTTAATGTTTATGGTCTAACAGAAACAAACAACATTCAGGTTTTAAAGCTTTCTGACAATTGTAAACAAACTCATATTAATCTTCTATATTTTAATTCAGACGAAAATTCACATTATACATACATCAAAGATATTGCTAAATTAATAAAACCACAAGTCTGTAAGAGAACAAATAAAATATATATTTGTTTGCGTTGTCTTAACTTCTTCAATTCACAAGAAAGATTAGATAAACATTCAAATTATTGTGGCGAACATAAATCAACGGTAATCAATATGCCTAAAGAAGGCTCAAAGATCACATTCAAAGATGAAAATAAAAAGATCAAACATCCATTTGTTATATATGCTGATTTTGAAAGTATTTTAGAAAAAATTGATACTGCTTCTCCAGATCCAAAAGAATCATACACAAATAAATATCAAAAACATACTCCTTGTGGTTTTTGTTATTATATCAAATCATCCGTTGGTGATAAATATAACAAGTTAGAGATGTATAGAGGCTCAAATACCCCAGAGGAGTTTGTGAAACGACTAGAAAAAGACTGTGTTCGATTAACCAAGATAATGAGAGAAACCAATAAACCAATGTCCTTAACAAGTAAAGAAAAAAGGGAATTTATAAAAAACAATGTCTGTCATATTTGTGAGGAGAAAATTGGTAAAGGTCTAAAGGTTAGAGACCATTGTCATCTCACTGGTAAATATAGAGGTCCGGCTCATCAAAGTTGTAATATTAATTATCAACTCCCCTCTTTCATTCCTGTCTTTCTTCATAACAACGCTCATTATGATACACATCTATTTATCAAGGAACTCTCAAAGACTTCTGGAAGTATCTCAGCAATTCCAAACACGGATCAGAAATACATTTCATTCACAAAAACAATTCACACATCTCCTATTACTCATATCAGATTTCTTGATACATTTAAATTCATGGCAAGTCCATTGGTTAACTTGGTTCAAAATCTAAAAGAGTTTCCATGTCTTTCAGAGTATTTTTTAGATAAAGATTTTCTAACACAAAAGGGAATTTACCCCTATGACTATATGGACTCATTTGAGAGATTCAATGAAACACAACTTCCTTCAAAAGAAAATTTCTATAACAAATTAAATAATAGTCATATATCTGATAAAGATTATGTACACGCACAAAATGTTTGGGAAAAATATAACATCAAGAATCTTGGCGAGTATCACGATTTGTATCTCAAAACTGATGTGCTTTTATTGGCCGATGTATTTGAAGCCTTTAGATCTGTTTGTCGCACTGGATATGGATTGGATCCTGCTCACTACTACACAGCACCTGGATTGGCCTGGAGTGCGATGTTGAAAATGACAAAACAAGATTTGGATTTGATAACCGATGTTGATATGCTTTTGATGATTGAAAAGGCAAAAAGAGGTGGAATTTCACAAGTCTGCTCGAGTAGATACGCAAAAGCAAATAACAAATATCTTCCAAATTATGATCCAACGAAAGAGAGTTCTTACTTGATGTACTATGACGCGAACAACCTGTATGGCTGGGCAATGTCTCAGGCTCTTCCTTATGGAAAACTTAGATGGGTAAAGGAAAAAGACTACAAAAACGTTTTACAAGATGTATGTATCTCTACACAAAAAGAATTGGATGAAGAAAAAGTTGGTTATTATTTTGAAATTGATTTAAAATATCCAGAGGAACTCCATAACCTACACAAAGATCTCCCATTTGCTTGTGAGAAAGCAAGTCCAAAGAAAGAATGGTTGAGTGATTATCAACGATCGTTTGATATAGGTGAATCAACAGAAAAATTACTTACTACATTATATAACAAGAAAAATTATGTTCTACACCAAAGAAATTTGCGACAATATTTATCAAAAGGTCTAAGAGTAGAGAAGATCCATAGGGTTCTAAAGTTCAATCAAAGTCATTGGTTAAAGGGGTACATTGATTTTAATACACAAAGAAGAACAGAGTCAAAAACAGATTTTGAGAAAGACTTTTATAAATTGATGAATAATGCGGTCTTTGGTAAGACTATGGAGAATGTGAGGAAAAGACAAAATATCAGACTATCAACATCTTGGGAACAAGCATCAAAATTAATTAATAGACCGAGTTTTACTCGAGCTGAGGTCTTTACTGAGAACTTTTGT
>NC_136264.1:6291976-6351369 GCF_964187855.1 Myxine glutinosa | reverse complement strand
TCGAAGATCTTTTTTTACTCTGCAGCAGGTTATCTTCAATGATTTGACCTCATTCAATGTTTCCTTTATCCTTACAAATTTTATAAAAGTTTTTTTTGGATACAAAGTCATGGCTCGTGAATGAGCTAACACATTAAACACGAAAAACATAAACGGACACATAAAACGTATTTTAAAGGGAGCGGTAGACAAGAAGGGAGGGGGGGGGGGGGAGGGAAGCACACAAACACAACAGCAGTAGAGAACAGGGACTTCGGTACATCTGTGGAAGAGAGAGGGTTGGGGTGGGGGAGGAGAAGGGGGAGGGTACAGGTACACGGTATAAAACAAGTGGACACAACTTGGAATTTCAGGAATGAAATCGGACATTGAAAAAGGTGGATTTGAGGTGCATTAACGGGGGTAGAAAAGATCAAGGTTTTGGATGGGGGAAGATAAGAGATGGTGGTGAACAGCTGTTTTAAAGACCTGGAGTGAGGAGTGGGATTGAAGAGAGTGTGAGAGTTTGTTCCAGAGGCGGGAGAAAAGTGGATTGAAAGAGTGAACGTGAGCAGAGAGTCTTGATTTTGGCAGTTTAACCATAAGAGGGTTGCTGGCAGATATTGTGCATCCTGAAGAAATATTTGGGGGACAGAGCTGGGGGAGCAAGGCCGGATATGAGGCGGCAGAAGACAGAAAGTCCACAAGCCTGCCTGCGATGAGCGAAAGTATCCCAGTCCCTGCTGCTGAAAAGCATCCCCACAGCATGATGCTGCCACCACCATGCTTCACAGTAAGGATGGTGTTAGATGTGTGATAATCCAGGTGCTTGGTTCCCGCCAGATGAAGCGCTTTGCATTCAGGCCACAGGGTTCAGTTTTCATCTCATCAGACCAGATAATATTTTGCCTCATGTATTTTCCTTGGAAATCAGCCAACATTACTGCTTTACACAAAAAATGGGCAAAAACAGATCCTTGCATCCATAGGCCAATCATACTGCTCCCAATCATCAGCAAGGTCATGGAATCTATCATCACTTCGGATATCAAATCTTTCCTCTTCTCCAATGGCATGATCTCTGATCATCAATTTGGATTCAGACCCTGTCACTCTACTCTGGACATGCTGCTTCTGCTGTCACAACAATGGATGGAGGTCCTCAATGCCAAACAGAAATCAGAGCTGTCTCCCTTGACATATCACGTGCCTTCGATACCGTCTGTCACCCCGCTCTGCTCACCAAACTCCCCCCTTATGGTATACATGGAAATCTCCATGCATGGCTTGCGGACTTCCTCTCTGGTCATAGTCTACATGTGACCCTGAATGGATTTCTCTCATCTCCCTTTCCTGTCCAGGCTGGAGTTCCCCAAGGCAGTGTTCTGAGTCCTGTGCTTTTTCTGGTCTTCATTAATGATCTCTCCGATTCTCTATCTTCTTGCTGATGACTCTCTGCTGCTCCATATCTCAACTCTCAGATCGGCAGGCAACAACCTCTTCACTCTCTGCAGACCTGGACAATATCACAAACTGGTCAAACAAGTGGGACATGTTTTTCAATCCTGACAAATCTCACACTCTCACTTTGTCTCTCCATAAAGACCGTCGGGAAAACCCTCCAATCTACTTTCTCAACAATCCTCTTGAAGAAGTTCTGTCACTCAAGTTTTTGGGTCTCAGTATCTGCCATAATCTTTCCTGGGAAAATCACATTTCCAAGCTGGCCTCCAAAGCCAGTCGCCGACTGGACATCCTCCATCGTGCGAAGTCCTTTCTTGGCACACCTGAGCTCCTCATCACATATAAAGCTTTCATCCGCAGCTTGATGGAGTTTTGCTCTCCCCTCTGGGCTCGTGCACCTGCCTCACACCTAGCTCGGCTTCACGCTGTGGAAACTAAAGCTTTTAGTATCATTGGAATCTCACGTGATAAAGCTGTTTCTGAGGGCCTTTCACTCTCTCTCCGCAGACAGGTTGGTGATCTTTGTCTCTTCTGCCGACTTCTCTCCGTCCTGGCTCCCCCTGCTGTGTCTGTGCGCTGTCCCCCAAATATTCTTGCAGGACGCATAAGAACTGCCAGCAACTCTCTTCTGATGAAACTGCCAAAATCAAGACTGTCTGCTCACCTTCACCCTTTCATTCCTCTTTTCTCCTGCCTGTGGAACATGCTCCCACATTCTCTTCAATCCCACTCCTCCCTCCCGGTCTTTAAAACAGCTGTTCACCACAATCTCATATCTTCCCCCATCCAAAACCTTGATCTTTTCTACCCCCATTAATACACCCCAAATCCATCTTTTTCAATCTCCAACTTCATTCCTGAAATAGATGGTACTGTTCATTTGTTTTATACCGTGTACCCCCCCCCCCCTCACCCCCACTCCTGTCCTCCCCCTTCCACAGATCTACCAACATCCTTGTTCTCTACTGTTGTTGTGCTTCTGTGCTTTCCTTTCTCTCCCCCTCTTGTCTCCTGCTCCCTCTTTTGTATGTTTTATGTGTTTCTGTTAATGTTTTTATGTGTTCGTGTCGGAGTCTGTCCACCTTTATCAAAATATGACAGACGACACTTGATAGACAAAGGATTATTTATTACGTATGTACGGAGAGAAAGTTTTTCCTCAGACAAGCAGATCTCTAAATTCTACTCAAACTGCATCAAATATATATACAAAACTAGCTGAGGTACCCGGCTTCGCCCGGGTTGAATAAGAATAATACAAATATATGATGAAAAGAACATGTATATTTTAGAGCAAATGGGAGGAGGAAGGGGAGGGGAGGGGAATGGGGGGGGGGAGGGGAGGAGAGGGTGGGGAGGGGAGAAGAGGGGGGGAGGGGAGAAGAGGGGGGGAGGGGAGAAGAGGAGGGAGGGGGAGGAGGAGAGGGGAGAAGAGGAGGGAGGGGGAGGAGGAGAGGGGAGGGGGGAGGGGGGAGGGGGAGTGGAGGGGGAGGGGGGAGGGGAGGGGGAGGGGGGAGGGGAGGTGAGGGGGGAGGGGAGGTGAGGGGGGAGGGGAGGTGAGGGGGGAGGGGAGGTGAGGGGGGAGGTGGGAGGGGGAGGGTGGGAGGGGGAGGGGGAGTGGGGAGGGGGGAGGGGGAGGGGAAGGGGGAGGGGGAGGGGGATGTCCAGGTGTGCTGTCATGTGGCTTTTTCTCAGGAGTGCCTTCTGTCAGACCACTTTCCCATAAAACCTAGATTTGTGAAGTACTGTAGAAACTGTTCCAGCAGGTTATCCTGTCTCAGCAAAGGAACTCTGTAGTTCTGTCAGAGTGGTCATTGGGTTCTTCATCACCTCCCTGACCAAGGTCCTTCTTGCCCAGTTGCTCAGTTTGGTCGGATGGCCAGCTCTAGGAAGAATCTCAATAGTTCCATTATCTTTACATTTCCTAAGGCTGGAGCTCACTGTGCTCTTGGGAACTTTCAACACTCTAGAAATTGTTTTATACCCTTTCCCAGATCTAGGCCTCCTCACAGTTCTAGCACGGAACTCTCTATGGATAATTCCTTGGACTTCATGGTGGAGTTTCTGCTCTGACATGGACTGCCAACTGTGGGACCTTATATAGAAAGGTGTGTTTCTTTATAAATCATCTCCAATCAATTGAATTGGTCACAGGTGGCCTCCAATCAAGTTGTAGAGACATCTCAAGGATGATCAAAGGAAATTGGATGCACCTCAGCCCAATTTGGAGTGTCATAGCAAAAGCGTTGAATATTTATTGACTCGACTTTTAAGATTTTCATTTTAAATTATGTTGTAAGATTCTCTAAAAAAATTAATTTCACTTTGACTTAATGGGTTATTATGTGTGGATCAGTGACAAAAAAAAAAATCTCAATTTAATTCATTTTAAACGTCAAGGGGTGTGTATACTTTCTGAAGGCACTGTACATATGAGCTCTCTTAACCAGTCTATATTTGATTCTTAACTGGTCTATAAATTGTTAGATTGGTGCTTTTGGATGGGATTAATAAGCTGGAGACCTGACTATTTGCTTTGATCGCCGGTGGACATTAAAGATCCCATTGTGTCTTTCTAAGAAGAGATGCAATTTATCTTCGTCACTTTGGCAAACTTCCAAATTCTTGCTCTACCTTAGAGGGGAAACTGCATCAGAGGCAGGCACTCCACCATGCTCCCACCAACGATGCAAACCCATAGCATGTGCGGCACACAAATGAATGAATGAGTGTGCAAATCTAAATTTTGTTAAAAAATAAGAATGACTGCACTGTGGTCACAACCTGCGACAAAATCCAGTAACAGGCTGATTGGGAAACACATTTAATGTGTGATTATGGGTTCTTTTATGTGTGATAATGTGTGATGTGTGTGATATTGGGAGATCTCGCGAGATCTTGTCGGGACGGTCACGGTTTTTCGAAGCTGTTCCACGATCTTCACGCACGCTCGAAGTTAAGTAATTGTCACATTTGTATTTTTGTCGAAACTATTTATCTTACGTGTGTGTACCTTTTGCATGTCCCTCGGCAGATTATCGGTGTTAATCTTTCATACCTGTAAAAAATAGTCGAGTATTTCATGCCGCGGCCTAGTTGTTGAAGCTTCCGACCTTGAGGCCTGATTCTCTCCGGGCATCCAAAGCGGTTATTTTTTCATTCGTGTGTTTGTCAAATTTCAACTCGTTATTTTATCGTCCAAGCGTTATCGTTTGTTTATAGTTAGTTTTGGTTTGAATTTCCTGTAACTCATAATTAATTAATCGTGTTCTGCTCTGCGTGTGCGGCCTTGTACCTCCATCGGTGTTTGTTTACTGAAGTCCCCTACATCGTGTTTTGCTTGGTTCTTAGTTTTTTCCCTTCTACCCCGAACATAATACTCTTTGTCTAACGTTTTAAATACGTTTATTTAAAATACCCCCACCCCCCAAAAAATAAAAAATAAAAATAACCAAAAACATTTATTTTCCTTTCTCCACGTGTGCTTTGTCTCATCCTGTACTTTCTGTCCAGGTGTGCTGTTCGCCCCGCCCCCATTATCTCCTTGCCATCCACCTTTTGCCCTGTCCACGTGACTCGTGGTGGTCCCTCTCGGCTCTCCCCCCGTTGGTACTTTGTGCATATAAGATTGTTTACGGTTCTGTTTTAATATTATTTAAATATGTATAAACTTTCCCCTTCAGTGTTTTATTCAGTGGTATATTAGAACACGCTGTTTTTCTTCCTATTTAAAAGGCTTTTTTCAAATTCCTCTCCATCTCATTCCACGTCAAAAAAAAGAAATTCAATCTCTTATACGTCTCCCTCACTACATGGTCTAAATTCACATTCATTCCCCCCTCCTCCATTGTTCTGAATTGGATTGCTAACTTGAAAATCACAACAAACCCAATTTGTTATCAATGTTAGTCTTTCATTAATCATCCACTTTCGAAACTCCCCTCTTGCCCCTCCCCTCCAAATCCCCCCCCCCCCTTGCACCTACACTCCTAAACTCCCCCCTTGCCCCTCCACTCCTAAACTCCCCCCTTGCCCCTCCACTCCTGAACTTCCTCCTTGCCCTTCCCCTCCTAAACTCCCCCCTTGCCCCTCCCCTCCAAATCCCCCCCTTGCCCCTACACTCCTAAACTCCCCCCTTGCCCCTCCACTCCTAAACTCCCCCCTTACCCCTCCCCCCTCACTCCTCCCCTTCAAAACTCCGACCCAACCCCTCCCATTCAAATCTCCCCCCATACCATTCCTCTCCAATTCTCCCTCCTCCTCCTCAAAGCTGCTGCCTCCCCACTTCGTCTCCCTTCTATCTCATACCTCCACCCCCCCAACCTTCTACTTTCCTCTGCCCCCCTCAAACAACCCCTCACTGTGCCTCATCCCTTCACCATTGAACATTTCATCCTCCTCATCCTTCCCTTTCTTGGAACTCTTCTGTAATATCTGACACACTATCAACTGCTCTTCCTACCTCCCCCTCTCATCCTTCATCTACCCGACTCCTCCCCTCCCCTGTCCTGTACCCGATGCTCCCCCTCTCTCTTCATTAACGGTATGGACCTCAAACATCCGGGGCCTTCGCTAAAACCTGACTGATCTCTCCATACAGGTTGCTTCTGACGATCCAGACTTGATCTGCCTGACAGAGACTTTCCTCCTTCAAGATGTCTCTGATTCCTTAATATCTCTTCCTGGTTACTCCCTCCTCCGGTATGATAGACCTGAGCCTCGTCCTGGTGGTGGGGTGGCTATCTTTATCGAAAACTCTCTTCCTCACTCTCCTTGCACTGCCCTCTCTCCACCTCACCCCCAGGAGTACCTCTGGCTACGGCTTCCTCTCCGCTCCCACCTTTTGTTCATATGTGTTCTGTACCGTCCCCCAAACAGTGATGACTCCATTTACATTTCACTGTCTGACAACGTGGACCAACTTCTATCCACTCATCCCAACTCTCTCTTCCTCATATGTGGTGACTTCAACTGTCATCATGCCAGCTGGTTGGGTGTGGGTTCCTCTCTCACCAGTCATGGCACCTCAGCAAAGGACTTCTGTGACTCACTGGGATCGACACAATCTGTCAATTTCCCGACCCGGATCTCAGCCAATGGAGTATCTTCTCTTCAAGACTTGGTTATGACAAACTTCCCTGCTAATGTCTGCTGCTCTTCTTCTGCTCCAATCGGTTCTTCTGATCATGTGCTTGTCAAAGTGGACATCTCTCTGGCCATTCTCAGAGAGCCTCCTCAGCGTCGACGAGTCTGGCATTTCACTCAGGCCGACTGGGACGGTCTTCAAGCAGCCATCAATCGCCTGGATTGGTCTCCCATCTCCACTGCCTCTGACATCAATTCTTCCTGGGAATTCTTCCAAAGCAAACTGCTCTCTCTCATGCACAGATTTATCCCATCTCGTCTTCAGTTGCCTTACCCTCCCTCCCGTCCATGGTACACTGAAACTTGTGGTGAGGCATTTGCCCTGAAACAACTTGCCTTTGCCTCTTGAAAGGCAAATCCAACTGAAGGCAATCTCAGTTCCTTCCATCAAGCTCAGAACAAGTGTGTCTACCCTCAGGAGTGCCAGGAAGCACTATCTCTCCACACTCAAGAATGAACTCTCAAACCTGTCTCCTTCCTCCAAATCCTGGTGGCGTCTGGTCAAATCCGTTTCTGGTGTTTGTTCCTCCTCCATCCCCTCCCTTTCCTCAAATGGCCACACAGTTGACATCGCATGTGACAAAGCCGAATGCCTCAACTCTGTTTGCCTCTAAATCTTTAGTCCCAAACCCATCTCTCTCTGTTCCCACCTTTCCCAGTCGAACCCAACTGCTCCTGGACTCTGTGTCCTTCTCTCCTGACAAGGTGGAGGAGTTTTTGTCTAACCTCGACTTTGATTCTGCAACTGGACCAGACGGCATCAGCCCACGGGACCTAAAATCCTGCTCTGCCGCTCTATCTCACCCTCTCTCGGTTCTTTTCACACTCTCTTTTGCTCAAGGTCATCTGCCAGCATCCTGGAAATCAGCAAACATTACCGCTTTACACAAAAAATGTGCAAAAACAGATCCTTGCAACTACAGACCAATCAGCCTGCTCCCAATTATCAGCAAAGTCGTGGAATCCATCATTGCTTTGGATATGAAATCTTTCCTCTTCTCCAATGGCTTGATCTCTGATCATCAATTTGGTTTCAGACCAGGTCACTCAACTCTGGACATGCTGCTTCTGCTTTCTCAACAATGGATGGAGGTCCTCAATGCCAAACTGGAAATCAGAGCTGTCTCCCTTGACATATCACGTGCCTTCGATACGGTCTGGCACCCAGCTCTGCTCACCAAACTCTCCTCCTATGGTATCCATGGAAATCTCCATGCATGGTTTGCGGACTTCCTCTCTGGTCGTAGTCAACGTGTGGCCCTGAATGGATTTCTCTCATCTCCCCTTCCTGTTCAGGCTGGAGTTCCCCAAGGCAGTGTTCTGGGCCCTGTGCTTTTTCTGGTCTTTATCAATGATCTCTCCGACTCTCTGGAAAATCCTCTCTATCTCTTTGCTGATGACAGCACTCTCTGCCGCTCCATTCCTCTACCCTAAGATTGGCAGTCTGCAGCCTCCTCACTCTCTGAAGACTTGGACAAAATCACAGACTGGTCAAACAAGTGGAACATGTGTTTCAATCCTGACAAATCTCACACTCTTACGATGTCTCTCCGAAAAGATCGACTGGACAACCCTCCCATCTACTTTCTCAACAATCCTCTCCAAGAAGTTCTGTCGCTCACGCTTTTGGGTCTCACTATCTGCCATGATCTTTCTTGGGAAAACCACATTTCCAAGCTGGCCTCCAAAGCCAGTCGCCGACTGGGCATCCTCCGTCGTGCGAAGTCCTTCCTCGGCACACCTGAGCTCCTCACCACATTCAAGGCTTTCATCCGCAGCTCAATGGAATACTGTTCTCCCCTATGGGCCGGTGCTCCTGCCTCACACCTAGCTCGGCTTCACGCTGTTGAAACCAAAGCTTTCAGAATTATTGGAATCTCCCGCGATGAAGCTATCTCTGAGGGCCTTTCACTCACTCACCGCAGGCAGGTAGGTGGTCTTTCTGTCTTCTACCGACTCCTCTCCGGCCTTGCTCCCCCAGCTCTCTCTGTGCTCTGCCCCACAAATATTCCTACAGGTCGCACAAGATCTGCCAGCAACCCCCTGATGGTTAAACTGCCGAAATCTCGGCTCTCTGCTCACCTTCACTCTTTCATTCCTCTTTTCTCCCGCCTCTGGAACAAACTCCCACACTCCCTTCAATCCCACTCCTCCCTCCAGGTCTTTAAAACTGCTGTTCACCACCATCTCTTATCTTCCCCCATCCAAAACCTTGATCTTTTCTACCCCCGCTAATTCACCCCAGATCCACCTTGTTTGAAATTCCAACTTCTTTCCTGGAAGTCCTGGCACTGTCCATATGTTTTATACCTCTCCCACCCCCCCCCCCCCCCCTTCCCATGCCCTCCCCCAAAGCCCTCTCCCTCCCACAGATCTCTCGATGTCTCCATGTCTCTCGGTCCCTGCTCTCAAATGTTGTGTTTGTGTCCTTCCCCCTCTTTCCCCATCTTGTCTACCGCTCCCGATGTTATATGTTTTATGTGTCGGTTTGTCTTTCTGTGTGATTAATATTCGCTCTTTCACGAACCTCGATCTTGTATACAAAAAAAAAAAAAAAAAATTAAAAGATGAAAAGAGACATAGGGAAAAACATTTAATGTGCTATTAAAAGATGAACAGGGAGATTGGGAAACATACATTCGATGTGCTATTCAAAGATAAACAGTGTGATTGGGAAAAACATTTAATGTGTGATTAAAAGATGAACAGAGACGTTGGGAAACACATTTAATGCGCTATTATAAGATGAACAAAGAGATTGGGAAACACACATTTGATGTGATATTCAAAGGTAAACAGTGTGATTGGGAAACACATTTAATGTGTGATTAAAAGATGAACAGAGATGTTGGGAAACACATTTAATGCGCTATTAAATGATGAACAGGGAGATTGGGAAACACACATTCGATGGGCTATTCAAAGATAAAAAGTGTGATTGGGAAACACATTTAATGTGTGATTAAAAGATGAACAGAGACGTTGGGAAACACATTTAATGCACTATTAAAAGATGACAGGGAGATTGGGAAACACACATTCGATGTGCTATTTAAAGATAAACAGTGTGATTGGGAAACACATTTAATGTGTGATTAAAAGATGAACAGAGACGTTGGGAAACACATTTAATGCACTATTAAAAGATGAACAGGGAGATTGGGAAACACACATTCGATGTACTATTCAAAGATAAACAGTGTGATTGGGAAACACATTTAATGTGTGATTAAATGATGAACAGAGACGTTGGGAAACACATTGAATGCACTATTAAAAGATGAACAGGGAGGTTGGGAAACACACATTCGATGTGCTATTTAAAGATAAACAGTGTGATTGGGAAACACATTTAATGTGTGATTAAAAGATGAACAGAGACGTTGGGAAACACATTTAATGCGCTGTTGAAAGATGAACAGGGAGATTGGGAAACACACATTCGATGTGCTATTCAAAGTTAAACAGTGTGATTGGGAAACACATTTAATGTGTGATTAAAAGATGAACAGAGACGTTGGGAAACACATTTAATGCGCTATTAAAAGATGAACATGGAGATTGGGAAACATACATTCGATGTGCTATTCAAAGATAAACAGTGTGATTGGGAAAAACATTTAATGTGTGATTAAAAGATGAACAGAGACGTTGGGAAACACATTTAATGCGCTATTAAAAGATGAACAGGGAGATTGGGAAACACACATTCGATGTGCTATTCAAAGGTAAACAGTGTGATTGGGAAACACATTTAATGTGTGATTAAAAGATGAACAGAGACGTTGGGAAACACATTTAATGCGCTATTATAAGATGAACAAAGAGATTGGGAAACACATTGAAGTGTTATTAAAAGATTAACTTTACACCTTTTATCCATGACATCCTCCAATGGTTATATGAGAAGGAGGATTCGTCACAGGGTCACGGATCACCTAACGCTAATATGTGGCCATTCAAAAATTGTCATGCTTTTATAAAGTAATTTGTGTCACGCCACGCTTGATTCTGTAAAGTAACACTTGATTGCCATGCGTCATATTCTGATGGGTTGAATAAATCTTACTATTATTCTCCATTTGATTAGATTTTTCAGGGTCCCTCATCGTGAATAACACTTGACCCAAACAAAGCCAATGGAAATCTGACGCAAAAAAACCCCAGCATTGTCTGATCAGCAGAGGCCTGAAGGCCTGATGTGTTAGGCCCACCAGAAAACCAAGATGGCGGCCATATAAATTTGTCTCAGTGCTATGATGGGTGGGGTAAATTGACAGATGTGAGTCTGGTCAGGGCGCTATCCGACAAATAGGTGCACATTTCAAAAATCGACCCCCAACAATAACCACAACAACAACAACAACAACAGCAATGTGAAGCTCTTGTAGACCTGTGACATGTCACAGGTAAAAATGATAATTTAATAACTTGTAACAAACAATAATGTAATAAATAACTTGATGGTATTGAGAGAATAATTACCATGTGCAGTCAAAATTGGTGCGAGGCAACTCTTCTGTTTTTGAAGAGTTTTAGGAGCCAACATGGCTTCCAGACCACGTGAGCGATGACATCATAACTTTATATTCTCTAATATAATTGTTGCGTAGATCACACTCAAGAAATTTCACTGATCAGACGAAGCTTTGTCCCTGTCGAATTATGACGTCATCGTTAAAAACACTTATTGCCCATGCCAGAGATCTTTACAACGAGGGACGTTTCAATTTTTTCTATGGAGTGGTTTTGGAGATATAGATGGCCCCTGTACCATGTGACCTATGTCGTCATAATTATTATTAAAATATTATACAGGAGGAGGTGCTCCTATTGTCAAAATTTTGTGTCCATCGGACAACAGTTGCAGAGAAGCAAATTCATACTGATCGGATGAAGCGTTCGTTATACCTGTCAAATTATGACGTCAAAATGAAGGCAGGAATGACATCATCATCAACATATCTTATTCCCATTGGAAAGTACTTGACAAGGAGCCTTGTTTCAAATTTTTCCATGTAGTGGTTTTGGAGATTTAGAGGTGTAAATATTTTCCAAGATGGCGGCTACACCACGTGACCTATTATGACGTCATGTTTATGATTTTAAAAATTCTACAGGTGGAGGTGCTTCTAGGGTAAAACTTCGTGTCAATCGGACGCTTGCCAAAAAAGTGAATTTTAAAATTGCAGACACCACACGCACGCTACATGTACGCCACACGTATGCGACACACACGCGACATGCACGCCACACGCACGCCACATACAAGCCAGTCGCACGCCACATGCACGCCAGACACATGCCACACGCATGCCACACGCACGCCACACGCATGTCACATGCACGTGACATGCACGCCACACGCCCGGACACGAATGCTTAACCGTTCTTTTCCCTTCGCGAGCGCAGGGTAAATATGAACACTACATGAGACCGATGAAGGGTTCACAGAATGTACAGTCACGTGAAAAAGTAAGTACACCCCATGTAAAGTTTTGACTTTTTCAACATATTTAAACATACAGCTATTTGATCAACATTTCAACAATATTGAAAGATAAAGGTGATATAATATAACAAATATCATGAAACATTTACATTTGGTAGTCCATTGTATAATTTAAATAAACACAAATGCAAATATTTGCATGTGGAAAAAGTAAGTACACCCTTGGCTGTAATAGGTGGTATTGCCCCCTTTGGCAGAAACAAACTCAAGTAGGCGTTCCTTATAACTGTCTACCAGTCTCTGACATCGACCTGTTTCACGACCTGTTTGTCGTTAAAGGCGGAAAAAAGGGTTGGCGTCAGGAAGGGCATCCGGCCGTAAAACATTGCTTCAAAAAGGGGACCGAAAAACAACAACAACCACAGTTCCCGAAAAAGGCCAACCCCCGCTTGCGGGGAAAATGGCCTCTAAAGGTGTTTTTTTTTTTTTTAGTCTCTGACATCGACTGGGCGAAATTTTTGCCCACTCCTCCATGCAGAATTATTTCAGATGTGCGATGTTTGAGGGGTTTCTTGTATGCAAAGCTCGTTTAAAATCCCTCCACAACATCTCGATGGGATTTAGATCCGGGCTTTGACTTGGCCATTCAAGAACCCTCCATTTCTTTCTTTTCAGCCATTCCTTGGTGGATTTACTGGTATGTTTAGGGTCATTGTCATGTTGCAAGGTCCACCTTCGGTTGAGCTTCAACTTTCCGACAGATGGCCTCACATTATCCTCAAGCACCCTCTGGTACAATGAAGAATTCATAGTGGATTATATGATGGTGAGCTGCCCAGGCCCTGATGCAGCAAAGCTGCCCCAAACCATAATATTTCCACCACCATGCTTTACAGTTGGTATCAGGTTCTTGTGGTCAAATGCTGTCTTTGGTTTTCGCCAAACATGTCTTCTGGTACTGTGGCCAAATAGCTCTACCTTTGACTCATCTGTCCAGAGCACATTGTTCCAGAAGTGCTGGTCTTTACCTCGGTGTTCATTGGCAAACTTTAGTCTTCCCCTGATGTTCTTTCAGGACAGCAAAGGTTTCCTCCTGGCACACCTCCCATGTAGATCAAATTTGTGCAGCCTCTTTCTCATGGTAGACTCGTGCACTTTGACATCAACAGTGGCAAGAGCGACCTGTAGGTCCCGTGATGAGATTCTGGGGTTCTTAGAGACTTCTTTCAGCATCTTGCGGTCTGCTCTCAGGCTGAACTTGCTGGGGGGGGGGGGGGGGGCGGGGGGCCTGGCCTGAACAAGTTGGCAGTTGTTTGGAATCTTCTCCACTTGTAGATGATCTTCCGGACAGTCGAATGATTGATTTCAAATTGTTTGGAGATCTTTTTAAATCCCTTCCCAGACTCGTAGGCATCTACAACCTTCTTTCTGAAGGCCTCAGAGAGCTCTTTTGATCTAGGCATGGTGACGCCGCACACTTCAACAACAAAGAGCAAACCAAACTAAATGTCTGCGGTTTAAACAAGACAGATTCCTCCTAGATCCTCTCTAACGATGTTCTAATCATTTGCACCTGATCTGGTGCACCTCATTCTAATTTTAGGTATTTGAAGTAATGATAAATGTAGGGGTGTACTTACTTTTTCCACATGCGAAATTTGCATTTATGTTTATTTAAATTATACAATGGACTACAAAATGTAAATGTTTCATGATATTTGTTATATTACATCACCTTTATCTATCAATATTGTTGAAATGAAGATCAAATAGCTGTATGTTGAAATATGTTGAAAAAGTCAAAATTTTACATGGGGTGTACTTACTTTTTCACATGACTGTATGTATTCTTCAGAACGGGAGTTTCTTCACCATGAAATATTATCTTCCCAACAGCAGGTCCAAGTTGCCCTCTTGACAGACGAGAGTGGCAGCTCCTGGGCATTGAAACACGTGATGGATGCTTTGCTATTTCTTTCCCGCTGGGATCAGAATTTACACCTGAAATCACAAAATGACAAAACAACCTTTAGTCGGTCGAAGTAGTTGTAAGTGTTTGGTGACCAATGTGAAGCGAAACACAATCAATGGCGTGAATTTTACACCTCGACGACACCTTTATTTAATGCCCTTTCCATAATACGGTTCCTCTGAGGATCATTTTGCAAAAAGACGATTGATCATAATTGGGAGCTTGGTGTATTTTCAAAGGAAGGGGAACCTTGATGAAGGGAAAATACAGTTATTCCGAAAATAATGAACAAGTGCTTCTGTGATGATAACAGATGCCAATGAAGTCATTATTCCTGATTTCCTTTCTCTCTGTTCTATGTCTCCCCATACCCTCCCACATGTTCTTCCATCATGCAGATCATGCTACCTCCCTGCAGTCCACATCATTGTAAGTACACACATGTTACATTCCACTCATACCCAAACCATCCATGACCATATTCTGTTTCCACTGTGTCAGTTCTTACAAATCAGTTCCTTTGGCCGATTAAACGCTGAACCCTGAAGAGGTTACCACTCCGACATAGGGTCATGTACATCCGGTAATTATGGATTATTTTTGTATACAAGGTCGAGCCTCGTATAACACACAGAACATCTACTATAAATGGATGAGGTGTGTGTGTGTGTGTGTGTGTGTGTGTGTGTGTGTGTGTGTGTGTGTTAGGCATACGTTTTGACGTCTATTAATAAAATACGTGCTTTTCAAATGTACCTTTTAACTCTTTAGACTGCTGAGACCCCTTAGACCTTCGAAGACCCTTTGACACTTTAAACCCAAAAGACCCCAAGGACCCAAAAGTCCCTGAGCACCCAAAATACCCAGATGACCCAAAACTCCCCAAGCACCCAAAACTCCCCAAAGATACACAAGTCTCCAAGGACCAAAAACGACCCAGATGACGCAATGCCCTTTTTAAAATCCTTCTTTTCATCTTGCGTCAATGACATCGGTTTTTAAGTTTTTAGCATTATCCACAATAATGAAATACAGAATACAGTCTTCAGAATGTTCTCTTACGATATTCAATTTTACTCCCACATAAAACTTAAAAGTATTGATTTCCCTCAATGTGTTGTTAATTAAAGTCTCAACAGATTGTTCAACCACATCAATTGCCTCAACCATTGATGTTGGTTCTGGTTCTAAGGCAAGGGTAAAAAACACAGTCAAAAGCTGTAAAGTATCTCGACAAACTACGATCGATTGTCGTACGCGTTTATTCACTCTGCCGATCAAGGCCCGATTCACAGCAGCGCCATCCGAGCTCTGGCGGAGGGATACAACCCGGTCCCGGTGTAGGGATACAACGGTGAATATTTGCACTGCATACATGACATCCTCCCCTTTAAGTCCAAAATTACCAAGAGCAATACGTGCTAGATTTCCAGAATTGACATTTCAAAAGCAACATTTCCAAAACATGTGAAAATATGTGTGCAAACGGTTATGAGAATAATGAAAATACGTGAAAATAGAACATGTGTCAACGTGAAAAAAAAAAAACATCTTCAAAGATTCAACCGGTCGGGTGCTTTTCTCTCACGCATTGCGCGTCGCGGTGTACCAGTGGATACAGAGTCCGAGGTGATTCCTTTGGTCTCCACAAAGGGTGCAGCGTTTGCAGAGGTTTTTGGGGCATCCGAGCCGGCTGGAGCGGCCACGACGATCTCCGGCAGTGGCGGGTCGAACTGTTGTCCTGACTGTGACGATGCTACAGGCTCCATCGACTCACAGTGACGGTAGGTTATGTGGTCCTGATGTCGACGAATTTCGCGGCCGTCCTGCAGGCGAATCACACAGGACAGTGGACCTGGCTTCTCGATGATGTCCCCCGGTAGCCACGTCGCACCTGCACCAAAATTTCGGGCAAACACTGGATCTCCAATGTTGATACATCGACTGTTGGACGTCTTATCGTGCACCAACTTTTGATTAAGCTGGCTCTGATAAACATTTGATGATATGTCTGGTTTGAGATTGTCAAGTGTCGATCTCAAGTGTCGTTTCATCAATAACTCAGACGGAGCTGCACCGGTTGTTGATTGTGGCGTGATGCGGTATTTGAACAGGAGACGAGACAGCTTTGTTTCCAGGGTTCCCTCCTGAAGTTTCTGCAATCCGGATTTGACGATTCCCACGGATCGTTCGGCCAAGCCATTTGAAGCCTGGTGATGTGGGCTGACAAACTTATGTTTGATGCCGTTCCGACGTGTGAACTTGGCAAACTCGGTACTGGAAAAACACGAACCGTTATCACTCACGATCATCCTGGGCAGACGATGAGCGACGAAACAGCGTCTGAGTCTTTCGATGACAATGGCTGACGTAGTACCACGCGTCACATAGGCATCAATCCATTTTGTGTGCGCGTCCGTAATTATTAGAATCATGCTGCCGTTAATAGGCCCGGCATAATCGAGATGTAGGCGATGCCACGGTTCGCTGGGCCATTCCCAGGTATGCAGTGGCGCTTTCGCAGGTGTATTCCGGGTGCTCTGGCAGGGGTAACAATGTCGAACATGATGTTCGATATCAGCATCAAGATTCGGCCACCACACATAGTTTCTGGCGAGTGACTTAATCTTCACAATCCCGGGGTGACAGTCATGGATTTCATCCATGACCCTGGAACGCAGATTTTTCGGGATCACGACACGACATCCCCAGAGTAGGCAACCATTTTCCACGCTGAGTTCGTTTTTACGTGCTTTAAAAGCCGCAAAATCTGGGTCACCCTCAGGTAGCAAATGCCATCCAAGCTGTACAGCCTGGACAGTTCTGGACAGAACGGGGTCTCGTCGAGTATGAGTGCGGATCTGGCTGGAATCGACAGCACAATCTTCCAGATGATCCATCAGTGCGATAATGGATCCTGGTGTAGGCGAATCATCAACGGATTCTGGAAGGGGTAACCGACTCATGGCATCTGCATTTGTGATAGACGAACCGGGCTTATAACATATGGTGTAGTCATAAGCAGCGAGAAACAGGGACCAGCGGATGATCCTGGGCGGTAGTGTGTCAGATGTCGCCTTAGTTGGACCAAACAGACTGATCAGCGGCTTGTGATCAGTGCGAATCGTGAAATGATGTCCAAGAAGGTACTGGCGAAATTTGCCGATGCCGAAAACGATTCCCAATCCTTCCTTGTCAAGTTGGGAATAGTTTTTCTCTGCCGGGGACAACGTTCTGGATGCAAATGCAACCGGTCTTTCCGTACCATCAGGCATCACGTGTGATAATACACTCCCCACTCCATACCGACAGGCATCACATGTCAGCACAAGATCCTTCTCTCGATCAAAATGAACGAGAACATTGGACGATTTGAGCAGATCCTTAGAGGTCTGGAATGCCGATTGTTCAGTAGACCCCCAGCTCCAGGAGACTCCTTTCCTCAAAAGCCGATAAAGGGGGCCCAAAACGTCGGTCACATTCAGGATGTAACGACCATAGAACTGAAGCAAACCGAGGTATGACTTCAATTCGGTCACATCTCGTGGAGCAGGAGCATCCTTGATAGCTTGGACTTTCTCATCTGTCGGGTGTAGACCCTCGGCATCAATCGTATGACCCAGGTACGTGACTGATGGCACCATAAACTTGCACTTGTCTCGACGCAAACGTGGGCCGGAGTCCGAAATCTTCTTCAGAACTCTCTCCAGGTTCTGTAGATGTTCCGCGTCCATACGACCAGTAACCAGAATATCATCCTGGTAACAAACGACATTGCGTTCGGTGGCAAACAAACTGTCCATGACACGCTGATAAATTCCAGGTGCAGATTTCACTCCAAAACTAAGTCGGTGGTACCTGTACAACCCACGATGCATGTTGATGGTAAGATACTGTTTCGAATTCTCGTCCAAGCAGAGCTGTAGATAGGCAGATTTGAGATCGAGTTTCGTAAAAGTCTTGCCTCCCGTGAGACGTGCATAGAGGTCTTCGACCCTCGGGATTGGATATTTATCCAATGAAGAACACCTGTTCACGGTCATTTTATAATCTCCACATATGCGGATGGACTGGTCCGATTTTATGACCGGAACGATGGGCGCCGCCCATTCGGCATACTGGATTTGCTCGATGATCCCCAGATTTTCAAGATGATCCAGTTCCTTGTCAATTCGCTCACGCAGGGCGAAAGGGACTGGGCGAGCCCTGCAAAATATAGGATTGGCATCCCGGTCAACCCTGAGTTTAGCCGTATGTCCTTTCAAGGTTCCAAGCTCATCCTTGAAGACATCTGGGTACGTATCCAGCACATTTTTGAGTGTGTATGCTGCGGTAGGAGAAACGTTGGCTGCCCGGAGTTGATGAATGCTTTCCCACTTCAGTCGAATTATGCTCAACCAGTTCCTGCCGAGTAAGGAAGGGCCCTTTCCAGGAATGACGATCAGGGGTAGGTGAAACTCACGGTTATCGTAGCCCACCGTGACGTCACATGTACCGCAGGGAACAATCTTCTCACCTGTATAGGTGGAGAGTCCATAGGTAGTAGGTTTCAGATGGGGTCGGTCAGCATCACTCCACAGGTTTGTGAAAACAGCATGGCTGATGAGCGAGACGGCTGCACCAGTGTCGACCTCCATTTGCAATGGTCGATTGTTGACGACAACATTGGCAAGAAGAGGGTCCCGCCTATGGTGAGAATCAATATGAAGCAGGTCATACGATTCTGAGTTGTCGGAAACAGAGCTCACCTGGTCAAGCTCGGGTTCCTCCGAACCGATAAACTGATGAATCTTGTCAGCAGCTTTTCCTTTTCCCGATTTGCGAGTGATGCAAGCTGGAGCAATATGGCCAGTTTTCGAACAGAAATGGCAGGTGGCATCTTTGAACCGACACGTCTCCGGAGGGTGCTTTCCATTGCACCGAAAACAGTTGTTGTGGGTTTGAGACTGCACTGGCTTCTGACGAGGAGCCTTGTTCCAACGTTTTGGCTGAACATGATCCAACCGATTCACAGCAGGGCTGGTACCAGACGAGCGAGTGGCACCGATGCTTGTAGCGTCGCGTTCAGCACTTTCCATGGAAATGGCGGTGTCTCTGGCATTTTGGAACGTCAGTCTTCTCTCAGCATTGACGCTGGTGTTGGGCTAGCGGCTAGGGTGCCGGCTTAGGATCCTAGGATCCTGGGTTCGAATCCCGGTCGATCGCTGAATTTACACCAGGGGGGTTGACTCAGCCTGTCATCCTTCCGAGGTCGGCAAATTGAGAACCAGTTCACTGGTAATTCCCTGTTTGTCGTAAAAGGCGACAAAAAGGGTTGGCGGCAGGAAGGGCATCCGGCCGTAAAACATTGCTTCAAAAAGGGGACCAAAAAACAACAACAACCATGGTTCCCGAAAAAGGCCAACCCCCGCTTTGCGGGGAAAAATGGCCTCTAAAGGTGGTTTAGTCTTCTCTCAGCAAGCAGGCGTCTACGAGTGCGGTCATCGGACATGCCAACCACCAGCAAATCACGAAGCATGTCATCGATCGTGTCTAGAGTCCCTGTATATAGAGTTGTGTCAACTCAAATTTGGACGCCATTTTGTGTCTAAGTGTGTCGGATTAGATATACAATATACATGTACATTCGCGATATGGGGTGATATATTCTAAACCTGCTAAAAAAAAATTTACTACACATATTTAGTCTTATTATTACATACAGGTGATATTTGTTTTGTCAAAAACTCAGCTATTGCCGTGAAAAAGAGCTGTGTGGCGATATTAAAAGTGGTATGGCAATGCATATTACAAGCCAACACTGCATATAAGAGCTAACATTATAAGTAAGACAAACCAATGCTGTCGTTCTCTGAATTTTAATAACTTTTAGAAAGGAGTGTGGGCATATCCAATATTTTTAAAAGGGTGCCGAGAGCAATTCCGGTGTAGGACTTCCAGCCGACATATAGTCTAACACACTTAAAACAAATTCTGTACGTGGTATTGCCATATTTCTATAGTGTACAACCTTAGTTTTATCTAAGGGATAACAGCTTTTGAAAGTTGAGCCAGTTTTAAATGTGGGTACACAAATACACCTGTTTTACTGCATTAATCACCAAGAAATATTGTATGTTTTGGGAACGATAGCTGTCACCAGGTTAAATATATAGGGATTGTCCAATGTGCAAAATCTTCCATCACTACAATTTGGCCATAAATCCCGGGGTGGGAAATATTTGAGCAAATATGCCACAAGACGCATGAGCACTGTACAAAGCAAACAATAACTCGTCAAATTTTGGACGTATGGATGGCTGCACAACCCGCAAAAAAATTGAGCAGGGTTCTTCCCACGGAAATGCATTTTTGGTCAGCTCCTTGAAGATTATAAACAAACACAAATCACTTCCCTTTAAAAGGGTTTTCAACAGACAGACAACCAAAAAAAAACCGAGCAGATAGAATTGCTTTTGAACATCGATCATCAAGAGGCGTGGGCCTACCTGGCAGAGTCTCGAGGAGTCGATCGCTTTCCAGCTCTTTCGTCTGACTTTCGCTTCCCAAATTTGTCTTCTGACTTTATCACTTGGAAATCTATACATCTTATATTTCCCAGATTGGTTTGAACAACCAAAAGCAGAACAACCAGTCATTTTGTTTGGCAATAAACAACATTCCCGTACCAAGCTGACGTTCACGCACGGTGAAGTTAGACACAAAATGGCGCCACGAAATCACGTGACCAGAAATCTCGGGTCAGCACATGGCGCAACTCTCTTTATACAGGGACTCTAATCGTGTCCCCAAACTCACACAGATGTGACAGTTTTTGAGGTGTGCAATGAAGTCTGCGATCGACTGACCTTGTTGCTGTCTGCACATGTAAAAATTAAACCGACACATAGTCTATTTGCAGCCTCTATCATTTCTATTGTGAACCTAGAAATGTTTTATAGTATAAGGTTTTTTGATGGATTTGTCATCCCATGGGGTTAATAAAGTATTTCAGCTTGGTTGTCCTCCGGACAACCTCGGGGAAATTTTTTTATATGCTAATTAAGGCGACCATTACCGGAAATCCTATTTTCTTCAATATCTCCAATACTATCCATGAAATGTTCATGAAAATGGTGTCTATACCTATGTTTTCAGGGTCAAGGATTAAGGTAAACATGTGAAATAGTGTGTATTTACATGTATTGTTATGATACCTACACAAGATACATTGATCATGTAAATATCCATATGATTACGTGCTAACAATGCAAATTCCATTTGATTTTCTTAGTCAGATTTAAAGGAAAAGGTACACCAGGTCCCTGGCTTCAAAAACATTTATCAAAAGGTAAACATGCTTGTATTATGTATTCCATTTGATACTTATTTTGTTACCAAACAAAACTTGACATGTATTTCTCAATATCAAGGTTTCTTAACGAATCAAATCGACTGATTCTCAGTATATCCACACTTATTAACCTCATGCAGAGAACATTTGCATTGATTTATAGTAGATTAAACATAATGAATTATTAAACTTGAGGTTTTGAAAGGCCAAGATATTCAATCTTCATCCACTTCTTGCTCCTCACTGTCCTCATCATTGCGATGATCAGGATCATTTGCTTGGGAATAAGGGTTCAAACACCCCTCACCACCCCCACATTTGCAGTAAATGGTGCAAGATAGTTGATTTTCGCAGCAGCTACAAGTTGCAGAGCTACAGAATTTGCCTTCTATCTTGCACCCACAGCTAAGGACATCAATTAGTCCTGGTGGAGCTGGAGGACCAATGTTATAGCTGGGAGATGGAATGCCATCCTTCACAGTCCATCCAAACTCACTAATATCTACCGTTGGTGGACATTGTTGGTCAGCTGCCTTCCACAAGATCATCTGAAGATGTGCCCGCAGCACATGATGTAGAAGATTGGCATCTGTGGGTGGTAATGCCATGATACAAGCTGGTTTACCTTTCCTTCTTGCATAGATCCTGTAACGGGCAATATTCATGGAGGTGCCAGGAGGTTGGGCATAGATTGCAGCAAAGAAATGTTGCCCTGTTTCCATTAAGTCATCATGTGTGGCATCTTTTTCACCAAGTACATCGGACAGCCCAGGAAAGTCCTGTGCCTGTAATGTCTTGAGAGCACCAAGTTTCCCTTTGTTAAAAGGATAAGATACAGTGTCACAGCCACTTAGAGCATGCATTCCTAACAACTGCATGCATTTAGTGCCCAGCTGCATACAACTTTCATTGATGTTCACAATGTTCCCATCCCAACGCTCCATTTGGACATGACATGAGGAAATCAGCTGTGCTTTCCAGGCCCAGTAAACCAACAACACAAACACATCAGTGTCATCACTGAGGATTCGTACCACATGATCACACTCTGCTACTTGCAGCAGATATGCAATCATAGTCACATCAGCTTCATCGTGTGAAAAGCCACCATCATCTCGACACTCCACCGTTATATTTTCTCCCATGTCAAACGAGGATATTAATCGAGACAGCTGGCATTTGTTGTGTTTGTTTTTCATGATAACAGCCCGGTTTGGGAGTGGACTATTGATGGTGAGGTTGTAATTCAAGGAACCTTCACCACCACGCCTCATTCTTTCATGGTCTTTTGCTGAAAGATCATCATACTTGTCAAATACCAAAATTTTCTTGGCATCTGGAGGATAACAAGATAGTCGTTGCTTGATACCCTCAACTAGAACAGAGACATCACCACCATGAGGCCAGGTGATGTGATACAACAGCTGTTGAGCATCCACTATGATGATGCCTGCAGGGGGAGCCCTCTGTTCGACCACTCCAAGGCGATTGGCAAGCACAGATTTGGTGCCTTTGCGCAAGCAGCCATACTCGTCAATCAGTGCAGAAGGCACTGCACACAATTCATACCGAAAAATGTCTTCTAACTGCATCTGCCGCTGCTGTCCTACCATCAAAAGACGAAGGAAAATTGCCTCTAGATCAAACACAGTCTTGTCGCCAACTTTCATGCCTTGCTTTAGCTGGTCCATAGTTTTCACTGAAGTTGAAATTCTCTCATGGAAGCCTAATGGTAAAGAATTTCGGAATGTTGTGGCCATTACTTCTCCTATCATAAGGGCATCCTGCACATTTACTTCCTTTGGAGCAACTTTCCCATTGGCAATGTTGTACAGAACTGGACTGTCTACTTGTAATGGGTGAGAATGTTGCTCCAGCTCAGCAGCAATGTTTGCACGATCTTGTGCATCAGATCTCTGCCTTTTTTTACCTTCTTCTTTGTGTTTTGTTTCTAATGGAGTACCAAAAACCTCACCAGAGTACAGGATTTCGAGAGTTCGAGAGTACAGGAGAACAAAATATCAAATCAACATGCTATAATATATGTTTCATGACAATCATATCAAAATAATGATGAATCAGTGTTTATATTCATACAATTAAATTGATTAGGAATTGTTTGAGATGCTTGAACATAAATCTTAAATACTATGTGCTTTACCTCTACTGTGCTACAATGCCTATCATGATTGAGATTTTCTCCGGTCAGAACTTGATTCTAACGGGTACTCGTACACTTGTGGCCTGTCAAAAGAAAACCCTACATTGATATAAAACAAGATTTACAACAAAGTGCATAATTTTGATCATTTCAAATGTACATGCAGGTATTTATCATCATCCCAATGTCTGTTCGTTGAAATCAATGATCTGAAATTGAACCATTAAGATCCACAATTTTACATCAAAAAATGGATCAATTCGCATGATATGTCAAAATACATAATGTTTTTTTCATCTGATGACATTTAAAATATATTTAACATAATCCTTGACCCTGAAAACATAGGTCTAGACATCATTTTTATGAAATTATCATGAATAGTTTTGGAGATATTGAAGAAAGTATCATTTCCAGTAAGGGCCGCCTTAATTTGCATATAAAAAAATTTCCCCGAGGTTGTCCGGAGGACAACCAAGCTGAAATACTTTATTAACCCCATGGGATGACAAATCCATCAAAAAACCTTATACTATAAAACATTTCTAGGTACCCCTCTCTGGCAACTCGACTAACAGGATGACTGAAGGAGATGGGTTGCAATGTTCCTTCAAAGCGGCCTTGAGCTCTGCATACGTGAGCTCCTGGATTGTCCGAGGCCGAATCAGGTTTTTAACACGTGTGAACGTCTCACCTCCGCAAACGGACAGGAAGACGGCCTTCATCCGGCCTTCGGTCGCGATGTCGTTCGCCTCAAAGTAGAAAGACAACCGCTCAGAATACGTGTCAAAATCCCCCTCATGAGGGTCGAATTCATCGATATGGCCGAAAGAAGTCATGGTCTAGATGTTTATCCTCGTCGCCATGTAAAGTATCTCGACAAACTACGATCGATTATCGTACGCGTTTATTCACTCTGCCGATCAAGGCCCGATTCACAGCAGCGCCAGCCGCCAGCCGAGCTCTGGCGTAGGGATACAACCCGGTCCCGGTGTAGGGATACAACGGTGAATATTTGCACTGCATACATGACAAAAGCCCATCAATAATAAATATTATGTGATTATCTACTAATTAATGATAATAAAACAAGTACAAAAAGTTTTAATTAAAACAAAAGCCGCGTCGATGTTACACAATGCCTAGATGCAGCTGTGCCTATAACGTCGATGTTATAAGCACAGGACATTCCTATTGATTCGATTACTTGATGTTATTTTTGTGCAAAGTGAAAATATATCTCGGCAATTTCGCGTGTGTGGCGACGAATTTTTAATATATCTCGGCATTTTCCCGTCTGTTATTTCAGGCGGTGTATGACTGACCATGCCGCGATTTAAAAAAATATATATCTCGGCAATTTCCCGTGTGTGGCGACACGTGAACGAAGCTATGCTCCTCTCTCCACATTATTGTGACGACGTATAAATTAAATATTTCATCGTGACGATTGTCATCAAATGGACGAATTTTTAATATATCTCGGCATTTTCCCGTCTGTTATTTCAGGCGGTGTATGACTACCCATGCCGCAATTTAAAATATATATATATCTCGGCAATTTCCCGTATGTGGCGACACGTGAATGAAGCTATGCTCCTCTCTCCACATTATTGTGACGACGTATAAATTAAATATTTCATCGTGACGATTGTCATCAAATGGACGAATTTTTAATATATCTCGGCATTTTCCCGTCTGTTATTTCAGGCGGTGTATGACTGACCATGCCGCGATTTAAAAAAAATATATATCTCGGCAATTTCCCGTATGTGGCGACACGTGAATGAAGCTATGCTCCTCTCTCCACATTATTGTGACGACGTATAAATTAAATATTTCATCGTGACGATTGTCATCAAATGGACGAATTTTTAATATATCTCGGCATTTTCCCGTCTGTTATTTCAGGCGGTGTATGACTGACCATGCCGCGATTTAAAAAAAATATATATCTCGGCAATTTCCCGTATGTGGCGACACGTGAATGAAGCTATGCTCCTCTCTCCACATTATTGTGACGACGTATAAATTAAATATTTAATCGTGACGATTGTCATCAAATGGACGAATTTTTAATACTAGGGCATGCCCGTACTATATCTATATCTAAAATTATATCCCCCCCCTCTATTTACATGAAATGGTTTGGTCCAAAGCGAACGGCTTGCGAGTGGTGACAATCCCCCCCCTCTATTTACATGCAATGGTTTGGTCCAAAGCGAACGGCTTCCGGAGTTTGGTAAAGAAATCGCCATCGCGTGCACAAACGCGCAGGAAAGCGAATGAATCGCAAATTCGTTTTTATTAGTTTTAAAACTTTATTAAAACATAGTTTAACGCCAACATAGTTTGCAAACGTGAAATAAATGAATACGCTCTCAAATGTGCCATCCGAGGCAGAGTGTGTCCGCCACGTTCGGCACACGCGATCGTTCGCTGCTCTCTGATTGGTTGAATCGTTTTTTGGACATAGCTCGGTAAGTAATTGTCCGATTAATATGAAACCTTGAAAAGGCACATCCTCGGGTCCCCAGCAATATACCTGGCAAGTTAAAAGTATATCGGACCCGTGGTTGTCGAGAAACAGCGGTCACAGACAAACGTACAGACAGACAGAGATTACTGGAATTATAGATAGATATCTCGGCATTTTCCCGTCTGTTATTTCAGGCGGTGTATGACTGACCATGCCGCGATTAAAAATATATATATATCTCGGCAATTTCCCGTATGTGGCGACACGTGAACGAAGCTATGCTCCTCTCTCCACATTATTGTGACGACGTATAAATTAAATATTTAATCGTGACGATTGTCATCAAATGGACGAATTTTTAATATATCTCGGCATTTTCCCGTCTCTTATTTCGGGCGGTGTATGACTGTGCATGCCGCGATTTAAAAAAAAAAAATCTCAATGGACTTGAAGTTACAGGCCTTTGAGAATTCATTTCGTTCTATAAAGGGCAACTTCCATCGGATTTTCTTCCCGTTTTTTTTCAACCGAGTCTAAAACTATGTTAGCGACTGTGAAAAATTAAATGATATATCGAATTTGATTTGAAAGAAAACTGTGTGAGAGAGGAAGACACCACGGGCCTACAAAACAGGCCTCAAAGCTATGCGAGTTTATAAAATGGTGGATATTTGTTTATATGAAGCCTCTCCCACAATGGGTGGAGCTATGGTTCCCAGAATGGGTGGAGCTTTGAGGTTTTGTCTTCCCTGCAAGGTCATCAAGAAGAAGAAGAAGAAGAAGCAGAGGGAACAACAGCAGAGGGCACTCTATGAGCAGCGTCTGCGACGCAGCTAAAAATACAAAAAGGAACATAACTATTTCAAAATTACACCAAGAATGAATTCCTTTGCAAGACTAATAAGAGAAATGAATATAAAGTATGTGGGTGATAATAATACATCTTTTCTAATAACGGAAGGAAGCCAAACAGTTCAATCCTGGTTTCATCAGACCACAGCATCTTGTTTCTCAGTCTGAGAGTCCTTCAGGTGCTTTTGTGCAAACTCCAAGTGGGCTTTCATGTGTCTTTCACTGAGGAGAGGCTTCCGTCTGGCCACTCTGCCATAAAGCCCAGATCGGTGGAGTGTTGCAGTGATGGTTGTCCTTCTGGAAGTTTCTCCCATCTCCACACAGGATGGCCAGAGTGACCATCGGGTTCTTGGTCACCTCTCTTACCAAGGCCCTTCTCCCCCGATTGCTCAATTTGGCCGGGCGGCCAGCTCTAGGAAGAGTCCTGGTTGTTCCAAACTTCTTCCATTTAAGAATTATGGAGGCCACTGTGCTCTTGGGAACCTTCAATGCAGCAGAGGTTTTTTTGTAGGCTTCCCCAGATCTGTGCCGCGACACAATCCTGTCTCTGAGCTCTGCAGGCAGTTCCTTCGACCTCATGGCTTGATTTTTGCTCTGATATGCATTGTCAGCTGTGAGACCTTATATAGACAGGTGTGTGCCTTTCCAAATCATGTCCAATCAATTGAATTTACCACAGGTGGACTCCAATCAAGGTGTAGAAACATCTCAAAGGTGAGTAAGAGAAATGGGAGGCACCTGAGCTAAATTTCAAGTGTCATAGCAAAGGGTATGAATACTTATGTAAATGTGATATTTCCGTTTTTTCTTTTTAATAAATTTGCAAAACTTTCTAAAATCCTGTTTTCTCGTTGTCATTATGGGGTATTGAGTGTAGATTGATGAGGGAAAAAATGAATTTAAACGATTTCAGCATCAGGCTGCAACATAACAAAATGTGAAAGGGTCTGAATACTTTCTGAATGCAATGTATGTCAAAAAATCACATGCCGAGAACAGGAATCGAACCCAGGTCCTCTGAAAAACCGTACCAGTGCTCTGCCATCCGAGCTATCTGGGCGACCCTGACCAAGCATGCAATTTTCCCACACATATGATTGCCGCTCTCTTTCTGTAAATGCTTCCGGGGCACTCGCTGCCAACCACAGGAGCACCAACTGCCTAAATATCAGAGTGTCTTCCTCCAATGGGGGGGGACAAATCCATGTCCTCTATTATAAACACCACTGTGGTCGTAATGAAGAAATTGTGGGAAAATTCATATGAGAGGCAGGGAACTGAGAAAGGGCAGGGAAAAAAACTGACAAAGGGGCAGGAAAACCGCCGGGGTGGAGGGGCAAGAGAGCCGGTGAGAAAGGGGCAGGGGGATTTATTAAAAATGGTTAAAATGACGAGATGGTTTGGGTGGAAGAAAAAAAATAGTGCGGAAGGGAAAGTCTCCGTCACATTCACTTTACATTAGAGGAGACGTCAACAGAACCAACATTCTTCTTCTACTGATGTGACCGATCTCTCAACTGACAGGCCAATGCCCCATTTTTCGTGGTGAAGTTTCCAATATATGTAATTCTAGGATAGGCATTCCCAATGACCATTCTCACTCCTATTCAAAGTGGAGAAGCTTTCTTCAACACAAAAAGGAGAACTACAAGAAACGGAAAGCTGTTTCACAGATGACACAAATTCATTGGTCTGCATTGGTGATGTTCATTGAAACTTACATCATTCGACAGCAGCTGCTGTAACTTTCACCACGGTTCTTGTACACATGGTATATTGTTATGAACTCTGCGGATGTAACTCTTCATTAACGAATGAAAACATTTATGGAATGGACAAATTGTACCTGTTTTTTATCAACAATTGTGTCCCCTAACCTTCTAACCTTTACCTTTAACAGCCACTGGAGTGGAACACCGAGTGAACTTCAAAATAACGAAGCCTTTGAGTCCTCTTCGAGTAAGTAAACCATGGCAGTGTTTATTTATTGTTGTTTTTTAGCAAAACTTTGTTTCTCGTTTCATTTTCATAACGATTTCTGTACACTTGTAACTTAATAAGTAATTATTATACCTGTTCTGTGGCTGATTTCATGCTTGCTTTTTCGATACAAGATCAAGGCTCATGGACGAGCTCAAACACAGAATGGATCAGGATGCAACAGAATTAAAGGAACAGCAGAAATAGAGGGGTAAACACCAACGGCAGCGTTGAGGGGAGAATGCATGGGGTGGATGAAACGGGATAGATACAGAAGAAACCTCGCTTGGGATACCTTCGAGGTAGGATAGGTCAGTGTGGTGAGTGTGACTAGACCAGAGTGAATGAAAGGTTGATGATGGTGAAAATGATGATTGGAAAGCTCTTGGTGAACGTCATCTCGGGATATGCTCCACAGGTTGGTCGGAGCGATGAAGAGAAGGATAAGTTCTGGTGTGCGATAGAGAAACTGATGGAAAACGTGAAAGACGAGGAAGTTGTTGTGGTAGGAGGAGACCAAAATGGACATGTGGGAAGGAGTATGGATGGTTTTGAGGGAGTTCATGGGGGTTACGGATATGGTGTGAGAAATGGAGAAGGTGAAAGGATTTTGGAGTTTGCTGATGGAGCTGATTTGTTGATTTGTAATACTCAGTTCCAGAAAGAGGATAATAAGCTTGTTACATACACGTCAGGCGAGTCGACGACAACCGTTGACTACCTGATGGTGCATAGGCGAGAAAGGGGGCACCTCCGGGACACAAAGGCGATCCCGGGGGAGGATGCTGTTTCACAGCACCACTTGGTTGTCTGCAACATAAGGGTGAAAGGTGCGAGGAGAGCGTGGCGGGTGAAGTACCAACCGAGAATGAAGGTGTGGAGGTTGAATTAGGTGACAGTGAGGGAGGCATTAAAAGAGAGGCGGAGTATGGTAGAGGATGATGTGTTTGAGCTTGAAAGTGGTTGGATGCCAATGAAAGATAGTCTGTTGGAAGCCGTTGGAGAAGTATGTGGATCGACAAAAGGACCAACGAGGCACTCGGAAACATGGTGGTGGGATGATGAAGTTGGAAAGAAGATTGACGAGAAGAGGAAGAAGTTCAAGGAGTGGCAGAAGGCGAAGGGTATGGGGGCAGAAAAGGCAGAGCATGAAAGTTATAAGGCAGCCAAGTAGGCTGCAAAGAAAGAGGTAGCAAAGGCACAGGAGGCATGTAGGAAAATGTTCGGAGAACGCTTGGATTCGGAAGAGGGTCAGAGAGTGGTATTCAGGATTGCAAAGCAGATAGCGAAAGAGAGGTGTGATGTGATGTGGGTGAGTTGCTTGAAGGATGAAGTGGGACAAATCATTGTGGACCCAGATGGAATTAAAGGAAGATGGAATAGATATATGGAAATACTGTTGAATGCAGAGAATGTATGGGATGGCAACATAGAGAGTAACCCAGTTTTAGGACCAGCAGAGAAGATAACCGAGAAGGAAGTTGAGGAAGCGATAAAAGCAATGAAGAGTAGAAAAGCGGCGGGAGGGCCGATGGGAGATGTGGGAGATATGTTGAAGGCAGCGGGAAATTGGGGTATGAAGGGAATGGCAGAGATCTGCAATCTGGTGGTGAAAGAAGGCCGCATTCCAGTGGATTGGGAACTGAGTACCCTCGTCCCTCTATACAAGGGGAAAGGTGACCCTCTGGACTGTGGCTCGTATCGAGCGATAAAGTTATTGGAGCATGGAATGAAGGTATTGGAAAGGGCGTTGGAGAGGAGGATGAGGAAGAAAGTGAAAATCAACGAAATGCATTTTGGATTTATGCCAGGCAGAGGAACGACAGACGCGCTTTTTATTGTGAGGCAGTTGCAGGAGAAGTACATGGAGAAGAGGAAGAAGTTGTTTCTTGGGTTTGTTGATCTGGAGAAAACATTCGATAGGGTTCCACGTGAAGTAATGAAATGGGCATTGAGGAAGTTAGGAGTGGAGGAATGGTTGATCAGAGTGGTGATGGCAATGTACAAAAGAGCATGCACAGCTGTAAGGACGAAGGACGGGAACAGTGGTGAGTTTGAGGTGAAGGTGGGAGTGCATCAGGGGTCGGTACTAAGTCCACTACAATTTGCAGCTGTGATGGAGGTGCCTGCTCAGAACGTAAGGGAGGGTTTTTTTGTTTTTGTTTTTTGTATACAGTGTCGAGGCTCGTGAAAGAGCTAACATTTATCAAACAAACAAATCAAACAAACAAGCAAACAAAGTATATAAAAAGGGGAGCGGTCGACAAGATGGGGAGAGAAGGGGAGGAAGCACACAAACACAACATTTGAGAGCAGGGACATCGGGAGATGTGTGGGAGGGAGAGGGCCTGGGGGGAGGCAGGATAGGTATAAAACGCAAGGACACCAAGGACTTCTAGGAAAGAAGTCAAAAGTCACCTCAAAAAAGTGGATTTGGGGTGAAATTAGCGGGGGTAGAAAAGATCAAGGTTTTGGATTGGGAAAGATAAGAGATGGTGGTGAACAGCCGTTTTAAAGACCTGGAGGGAGGAGTGGGATTGAAGAGAGTGAGGGAGTTTGTTCCAGAGGCGGGAGAAAAGAGGCATGAAGGAGTGAAGGTGAGCAGAGAGTCTTGATTTTGGCAGTTTAACCATAAGAGGGTTGCAGGCAGATCTTGTGCGACCTGTAGGAATATTTGGGGGACAGAGCCCAGAGAGAGCTGGGGAAGCAAGGCCGGAGAGGAGTCGGTAGAAGACGGAAAGACCACCAACCTGCCTGCGGTGAGTAAGTGAAAGGTCCTCAGAGATAGCGTCATCGCGGGAGATTCCAATGATTCTGAACGCTTTTGTTTCAACAGCGTGAAGACGAGCTAGGTGTGAGGCAGGAGCACCAGCCCAGAGGGGAGAGCAGTACTCCATTGAGCTGCGGATGAAAGCCTTGTATGTGGTGAGGAGCTCAGGTGTGCCAAGGAAGGACTTCGCACGACGGAAGATGCCCAGTCGGCGACTGGCTTTGGAGGCCAGCTTGGAAATGTGGTTTTCCCAGGAAAGATCATGGCAGATAGTGAGACCCAAAAGCTTGAGTGACAGAACTTCTTGGAGAGGATTATTCAGAAATTAGATGGGAGGGTTGTCCAGTCGGTCTTTTCGGAGAGACATCGTAAGAGTGTGAGATTTGTCAGGATTGAAAGCCATGTTCCACTTGTTTGCCCAGTCTGTGATTTTGTCCAGGTCTGCAGAGAGTGAGGAGGCTGCAGACTGCCGATCTGAGGGATTAGGAATGGAGCGGCAGAGAGTGGAGTCATCAGCAAAGAGATAGAGAGGATTTTCAAGAGAGTCAGAGAGATCATTGATGAAGACCAGAAAAAGCACAGGGCCTAGAACGCTGCCTTGGGGAACTCCAGCCTGAACAGGAAGAGGAGATGAGAGAAACCCATTCAGGGCCACACGTTGACTACGACTATAGAGGAAGTCCGCCAGCCATGCGTGGAGATTTCCATGGATACCAAAGGAGGAGAGTTTGGTGAGCAGAGCGGGGTGCCAGACCGTATCGAAGGCACGTGATACGTCGAGGGAGACAGCTCTAATTTCCTGTTTGGCATTGAGGACCTCCATCCATTGTTGAGACAGCAGAAGCAGCATGTCCAGAGTAGAGTGACCTGGTCTGAAACCAAATTGATGATCAGAGATCAAGCCAATGGATAAGAGGAAAGATTTCATATCCGCAGCAATGATGGATTCCATGACTTTGCTGATAATTGGGAGAAGGCTGATTGGTCTGTAGTTGCTAGGATCTGTTTTTGCACCTTTTTGTGCAAAGCGGTGATGTTGGCTGATTTCCAAGTAGATGGCAGTTGACCTTGAGCAAAAGAGAGGGTGAAGAGAACAGAGAGAGGGAGTGAAAGAGTGGAAGAACAGGATTTTAGGACCCGTGGGCTGATGCCGTCAGGTCCAGTTGCAGAATCAGAGTCGAGGGTTGACAGAAACATTTCCACCTTGTCAGGAGGAAAGGACACAGAGTCCAGGAGCAGCTGGGTACGACTGGGTATGGTGGGTACAGAGAGGGATGGGTTTGGGACACAAGATTTAGAGGCAAACACAGAGTTGAGGCATTCAGCTTTTTCACGTGCAGAGTCAGCTGTGTAGCCGTTTGAGGTAAGGGAGGGGATGGAGGGGGAACAAACACCAGAAACAGATTTGACTAGATGCCACCAGGTTTGGAAGAGGGAGACAGATAAGAGAGTTCGGTCTTGAGAACAGAGAGATATTTTTTCCTGGCTCTCCTGAGGGCGGACACACACTTGTTTCGGGCTTTGTGAAAGGAAATGAGATTTCCTTCCGTTGGATTTGCTTTCCAGGAGACGAAGGCAAGTTGTTTCTGGGCAACAGCCTCACCACAAGATTCCGTGTACCATGGACGGGAGGAAGGGTATGACAACTGAAGACGAGATGGGATAAATCTGTGCATGAGAGAGAGCAATTTACTTTGGAAGAATTCCCAGGATGAGTTTATGTCAGAGGTGGTCGAGATGGGAGACCAGTCCAGATGATTGATGGCTGCTTGAAGACCGTGCCAGTTGGCCTGAGTGAAATGCCAGACTCGTCGACGCTGAGAAGGCTCTCTGAGAATGGTCAGAGAGATGTCCACTTTCACAAGCACATGATCAGATGAGCCGATTGGAGCAGAAGAAGAGCAGCAGACATTTTCAGGGAAGTTAGTCATAACCAAGTCCAGAAGAGAAGATGCTCCGTTGACTGAGATCCGGGTCGGGAAATTGACAGATTGTGTCAGTCCCAGTGAGTCGCAGAACTCCTTTGCTGAGGAGCCATGGCTGGTGAGAGAGGTACCCACACCCAGCCAACTGGCATGGTGACAAATGAAATCACCACATATGAGGAAGAGAGAGTTGGGATGGGTAGATAGAAGTTGGTCCATATTATCAGACAGCGAGTTGTAGATGGAGTCATCACTGTTTGGTGGACGGTACAACACACATATGAACAAAAGGTGGGAGTGAAGGGGAAGCCGTAGCCAAAGGTATTCCTGGGGGTGAGGTGGAGAGAGGGCAGTGCAGTGCAAGTGAGGAAGAGACTTTTTGATAAAGATAGCAACCCCACCTCCAGGACGAGGCTCAGGTCTATCATACCGGAGGAGGGAGTAACCCGGGAGAGATACTAAGGAATCAGAGACATCATGAAGGAGGAAAGTTTCTGTTCAGCAGATCACGTCTGGTTTGACAGAAGCAACCTGTATGGAGAGATCAGTTAAGTTTGAACGAAGGCCCCGGATGTTTGAGGTCCATACCGTTAATGAAGAGGAAGGGGGGGCATCGGATACAGAACAGGGGGGAGGAGGGGTAGGGTAAGATGTGAAAGAGGTGGAAGTGGTAGGGAGAGCTGTTGAAGGTGTGTCAGAGATTTCAGAATAGCTCGGAGAAAGGGAAGGATGGGGTGGACAAAAGGATTGATGGTGATTGGGTGAGGCACAATGAGGTGTTATTTGAGGAGGGGGAAGAGCGAGGCAGAAGGTTTGGGGAGATGGAGGTGAGAGTTGGAAGGGGGAAGAAGCGGGGAGGACGCTTTGAGGAGGGGGAGTGAGAGGGGGGAAATTGAGAAGAAATGAGGGTGGGGAGATTTGAAGGGGAGGGGCGAGGGGGGAGTTTAGGAGGGAAGGGACAAGGGGAGGGATTTGAAAGGGATGGGATATGGGGGAGATTTGGAGGGGAGGGGTGAGGGGGGAGTCTAGGAGGGGAGGGGTGAGGGGGAGTCTTGGAGGGGAGGGGTGTGGGTGGAGTTTAGGAGGGAAGCGGCAAGGGGGGAGATTTGAAAGGGATGGGTGATGGGGAGGATTAGGAGGGGAGGGGAAAGGGGGAAGATTTGAAAGGGATGGGTGATGGGGAAGATTTGGAGGGGATGGGTGATGGGGAAGATTTGGAGGGGAGGGGTGATGGGGAAGATTTGGAGGGGAGGGGTTATGGGGAAGATTTGGAGGGGAGGGGTGAGATTGGATTTTAGAAAGTGTACGATTAATGGGAAACGAACATTTATTGCAAAATGAGTTTCTTGTGACCTTCGAGTCAAAAATACGTTTAAGGACACTGGAGGGAGGATGGAGTGCAGGAGAGTTTAGGGAATGTAGAAAAGAGGCACTGTAAGAGATGAATTATTTTTTGGGATGAATAAATTTGGTGAGCAAGTCGAAAGCAGCCTTTTAAAGAAGAAGAAGAAAAAGGTGTTATAATATACGACGGAATACAGAACTTGAGGGGAAAGTGTTAACATCTTAAGGTTAATAACAGTGAAAACTATCTGGGGAACTGGGGGAGAAACACGTGGTCGAAGAACGAACGAACGAATAAGAACGAATAAACGAATGAGAACAAAGAATAAGAACAGAGAAGGAAATGTTTTTTTTGTTTTGTTTTTTGAGTTGAGATTTTAAACAACGAAGTAGGCTATGGGGTGAAAAGACTGGGAAAAGCAGAGAACGAAAGTTATTGGAGCACAAAACGGCGGACTGCTGAGAGAAAAACAAAGCCTCAAGTTTGGATACTTACAAGGCCTCAGAAGACACGATACGAATTAACACGATTTTCTATACAGCTATGAAAGATTTGCACCGAAAATCTTCCTCGGGACACAATATACGTACACACACCATAAAATAAATACAGTTATAACGAAAATACAAATGGGAACAATTACTTAACTTCGATTTCGATGGATAGCGTGGAGAGCTGCGAATAAACGAAACCTCGCCGGCAAGACCGGAAGTGGAAGTCAAGTCAAGTTTACCGTGCGAGTTGTTGTATGCAGATGATCTGGTGTTGATTGCAGAAAGTATGGATGGACTGAAGGAGAAGATGAACAAGTGGAAGGAATGTATGGAGACAAAAGGTCTGAAGGTGAATATCGGAAAAACGAAGGTGATGGCAAGTGGTAAAGCATGTGGTGAGGTGGAAAGAACTGGGAAGTGGCCGTGTGCTGTGTGCAGGAAGGGTGTCGGAGTGAACTCCATTCAATGTACAATGTGCGCTGAGTGGGTTCATCAAAAATGTCGTGGTCTGAGAGGGTCATGAACCAGAGTGGCAGCTACATTCAAGTGTAAGGTGTGCACAGAGGGAGCTGCAGATGGAGTAAATGTTGAGTTGGATCTTGGAGATGGCGTGAAGCTGGAAGGTGTGAAAACATTTTGTTACCCAGGAGACATGCTGAATGGAGAAGGTGGATCAGACTCGGCAACGGTTGCTGGAGTGAGATGTACATGGAAGAAGTTTCGGGAACTGAGTGGCGTGCTGATGAGGAGGGGAGTGTCGTTGAAGCTGAAGGGAAAGGTGTATGCTGCATGTGTGAGAAGTGTTATGATTTATGGGAGCGAGACATGGGTAATGAACGTAGAGCAGCAATGAAGGCTGGAAAAGGGTGGAAATGCGAATGATTCGGTGGATGTGTGGAGTATCGTTGAGAGAGAGGAAGACAAATGATGAATTGCAAAAGATGATGGGAATGGAGCCTGTGATTGATGCTGTGAAGAGAAACAGGTTGAGATGGTTTGGTCATGTGTTGAGGAAGGATGAAAGTGACTGGTTGAGAAGAGTGATGTAAATGAATGTAGAAGGAAGTAGAGGACGGGGAAGACCGAGAAAGACCTGGCTCAAGATGGTCGAAGAAGAAATGCGGGCAAGGGGGTTAACAAGGCGAGAGGCAGAAAATAGGGCAAGATGGAGAAGATTGTCATGGGGACCGCAAGGCTAACCCCCGCTCTTGCAGGGAAAATGGCCTTAAAATGCCTGTTGTTGTGTTATTGAAGGCTTGGGATCGTGGGGAGTGGGGGTGTGGTCGGGGGTACAAAAGATCATGATTTTGGATTGGGACGATGTGAGATTGTGGTGAATAGCTGTCTTCTGGAGGAAGAATGAGATTGAATGATTGAAGATTGAAGTGAGTACTGATCCTGGATGTGGATAGTTTTAACCAGAAGGGGGTTGATGGTGGATCACGTGAGCCCTGCAGAAACCTGGGGAGACAAAGCATAGAAAGAGCAGAGGAGGCACAGTCCAGAAATGAGACGGCAGAAGACAGAGAGACCACCAACCTGTTTGCGATGGGGAAGTGATAGGCCCATAGACGAAGCTTCATCACGGGAGATTCCAATCATCTTGAATGTTTTGCTTTCCTCGGCGTCAAGCAGAGCAAAGTGTGGGGCAGGGGAGTCGACCGAGAAGTTTGATGCCTGCTCAGAATTTTCCAGCCAATCATGGGATGACATTTGTAAAACATCGCATGAGCATTCGGGATGTAAAATAAAATCCAGATGAGATATGGCTGTCCACACAGATATTATTTGAATTGCACTGAAGTTGTTGCTTGATATTTATTGCAGCTTCTCATACATAGTCACGTGAAAAAGTAAGTACACCCCATGTAAAGTTTTGACTTTTTCAACATATTTCAACATACAGCTATTTAATCTTCATTTCAACAATATTGACAGATAAAGGTGATATAATATAACAAATATCATCAAACATTTACATTTTGTAGTCCATTGTATAATTTAAATAAACATAAATGCAAATTTCGCATGTGGAAAAAGTAAGTACACCCCTACATTTATCACTACTTCAAATACATAAAATTAGAATCAGGTGCACCAGCTCAGGTGCAAATGATTAGAACATCGTTTGAAAGGATCTTGGAGGAACCTGTCTTAGTTAAACCTCAGACATTAACTTTGGTTTGCTCTTTGTTGTTGAAGTGTGCGGCGTCACCATGCCGAGATCAAAAGAGCTCTCTGAGGCCTTCAGAAAGAAGGTTATAGATGCCTACGAGTCTGGGAAGGGATTTAAAAAGATCCCCAAACAATTTGAAATCAATCATTCGACTGTCCGGAAGATCATCTACAAGTGGAGAATATTCCAAACAACTGTCAACTTGTTCAGGCCAGGCCGCCGCAGCAAGTTCAGCCCGAGAGCAGACCGCAAGATGCTGAAAGAAGTCTCTAAGAACCCCAGAATGTCATCAGGGGACGTACAGGTAGCTCTTGCCACTGTTGATGTCAAAGTGCACGAGTCTACCATTAGAAAGAGGCTGCACAAAGTTGATCTACATGGGAGGTGTGCCAGGACGAAACCTTTGCTGTCCAGAAAGAACATCAGGGCAAGACTAAAGTTTGCCAATGTACACCTCGGCAAAGACCAGCACTTCTGGAACAATGTGCTCTGGACAGATGAGTCAAAGGTAGAGCAATTTGGCCACAGTACCAGAAGACATGTTTGGTGAAAACCAAAGACAGCATTTGACCACAGGAACCTGATACCAACTGTAAAGCATGGTGGTGGAAATATTATGGTTTGGGGCAGCTTTGCTGCATCAGGGCCTGGGCAGCTCACCATCATATAATCCACTATGGATTCTTCATTGTACCAGAGGGTGCTTGAGGATAATGTGAGGCCATCTGTTGGAATGTTGAAGCTCAACCGAAGGTGGACCTTGCAACATGACAATGACCCTAAACATACCAGTAACTCCACCAAGGAATGGCTGGAAAGAAAGAAATGGAGGGTTCTGGAATGGCCAAGTCAAAGCCCGGATCTAAATCCCATCGAGATGTTGTGGGGGGATTTGAAACGAGCTGTGCATGCAAGAAACCCCTCAAACATCGCACAGCTGAAAGAATTCTGCATGGAGGAGTGGGCAAAAATTTATCCATCGATGTCAGAGACTGGTAGACAGTTATAAGAAACGCCTACTTAAGGTTGTTTCTGCCAAAGGGGGCAATACCACCTATTAGAGCCAAGGGTGTACGTACCTTTTCCACATGCGAAATTTGCATTTATGTTTATTTAAATTATACAATGGACTACAAAATGTAAATGTTTCATGATATTTGTTATATTATATCACCTTTATCTATCTATATTGTTGAAATGAAGATGAAATAGCTGCATGTTGAAATATGTTGAAAAAGTCAAAACTTTACATGGGGTGTACTTACTTTTTCACGTGACTGCACTTACACACATGCATCCATCCACACATACATCCATACATACACATACACATACATAAATACATACATACATACATACAGACACAAATACATACACACACATACAGACATACACACACATACAGACATATACATACATACATACATACATACATACATACATACATACATACATACATACATACATATACAGACATACACACACACATACAGACATACACACACACACACATACACACACACACACATACAGACATACACATACATACATACATACATACATCCATACATACATAGATACATACGTACATACATACATACATAAATACATACACACACACATACAGACATACTAACACACATACATAAATACATACATACATACACACATAAATACATACACACACATACAGACATACACACACACATACAGACATATACATACATACATATATACATATACACATACATACATACACACATACACACATACACATAAATGCATTCATACATACATACATAAATACATACATACATACATACATACATAAATACACACACATACATACATACATAAATACACAAACATACATACATACATAAATACACAAACATACATACATACATAAATACACAAACATACATACATAAATACACAAACATACATACATAAATACACAAACATACATACATAAATACACAAACATACATACATACATACATACATACATACATACATACACAAACATACATACATAAATACACAAACATACATACATACATAAATACACAAACATACATACATAAATACACAAACATACATACATACATACATACATACATACATACATACATAAATACACACATACATACATAAATACATGCATACATACATACATACACACATACATACATGCACACACACATAAATGCATTCATACATACATACATAAATACATACACACATACATACATACATACATACATACATACACACACATAAATACATAAATACATACACACACACACACACATACATACATACATAAATACACACATACATACATAAATACATAAATACACCCATACACTACTCACAATAAGTTAGGGATATTGTGGGAGTGAGTTCATGTTTTTTATAGGGGTTAGGATTGGGGTATTGAAATCATGAATGCTGTTTTTTCACACTCATTAATAACCATAGAATTAGCACCAACAACTTTTTTCAACATAATTAATACACAAAATCAACCACACCGAAGAACCTGCCAATATCCCTAACTTATTGTGAGTAGTGTCCATACATAAATACATGCATACATACATACATAAATACATAAATACATACATACACACACACACACACACACACACACACACACACACACACACACACACACACACACACACACACACACACACACATACATACATACATACATACACACATAAATACATACATACATACACACAAATTTAGTGTTAAACAGCATTTTCGTGAGTGTTTAAAAAGGTAATCAAACGTGTTTGAGGTTTATAATATTTTTACTGCCGGTGGAGGCCGGTGCTCCACCACATAAACCGCACGAAAAGCTATTTTTAGCCGCGTCGCAAGACGCTGGTCATAGAGTGCCTTCTGCTGTTGTTGTTGTTGTTGTTCTTCTTCTTTTTGTTCTTCTTGTTCTTCTTGTTCTTGCAGAGAAGACAAAACCTCAAAGCTCCACCCATTCTGGGAACCATAGCTCCACCCATTGTGGGAGAGGCTTCATATAAACAAATATCCACCATTTTATTAACTCGCATAGCTTTGAGGCCTGTTTTGTAGGCCCGTGGTGTCTTCCTCTCTCACACAGTTTTCTTTCAAATCAAATTCGATATATCATTTCATTTTTCACAGTCGCTAACATAGTTTTAGACTCGGTTGAAAAAAAACGGGAAGAAAATCCGATGAAAGTTGCCCTTTGTAGAACGAAATGATTTCTCAAAGGCCTGTAACTTCAAGTCCATTGAGATATATTTTTTTTAAATCGCGGCATGGTCAGTCATACACCGCCCGAAATAAGAGACGGGAAAATGCCGAGATATATATATTTTGTTTAAATCGCGGCATGGTCAGTCATACACCGCCCGAAATAACAGACGGGAAAATGCCGAGATATATTAAAAATTCGTCGCCACACACGGGAAATTGCCGAGATATATTTTCACTTTGCACAAAAATAACATCAAGTAATCGAATCAATAGGAATGTCCTGTGCCTATAACGTCGACGTTATAGGCACAGCTGCATCTAGGCATTGTGTAACATCGACGCGGCTTTTGTTTTCATTAAAACTTTTTGTACTTGTTACACATTAAAACGGCGTTTGTTGTAGCAGTAGAAATACCTTGGGGAGGTGGGATATTTTTGTATTAATATTGTTTTGTAATAACATTATATTGTGGCGGTTACCTTATGTGCAGGTAACCGCATGTGGCGGTTACCTTAAGTGATTACCTTATTTGGGCATAATACACGTGCACGGGCCTGTTGGACTCGTGGTTGTGCGGACGTGACGCACGCGCGGTTGCCGGAGCCATGCCCTCCGAAGAGGGCTTTTGGCTTTATATAAGCATGCTGACTTCCGTTCGAGTTTAGTGTGCTGGATCTTGCTGTTACAATAAACCATCTTCGAACCCTACGAATGGCCTCGTTCTCTCGCCTTCCGCGACTCCTAAACTGGTGACCTCCGACTGCCCCCGAACGGATTCGGGGGCTGCGAACGAACACGGCAAGCGCGCCCTAGCCAGGGAAGCCACCTAAGCTGGTGACGCCGGCTTCTCCCGCACGGCTTCGGGCGCAGTTTCAAACGCGGTTTCGAAATGCCGGAGTTTCGGTAACGACGACGGCCATGACTATGAGGTTCGCGCACCGTGCTCGGTTCCTCCTCTACGACCGGAGAGGCGAACCTATTCCAAGACCCTCCGAAGGCACGGCTGCTTCGTCACCTTCGCGCGCACTGACGTTGGCGGAACGGCTGTTTCGTCACCTTCGTGCGCGCTGACGTTGGCGGAACGGCTGTTTCGTCACCGCGCGCGCTGACGTTAGTGGCACAGCTGCTTCGTCACCTTCGCGCGCACTGACGTTGGCGGAATGGCTGTTTCGTCACCTTCGCGAGCGCTGACGTTGGCGGAATGGCTGTTTCGTCACCGCGCACGCTGATGTTAGCGGCACAGCTGCTTCGTCACCTTCGCGCGCACTGACGTTGGCGGAATGGCTGTTTCATCACCTTCGCGCGCGGTGACGTTAGTGGCACGGCCGCTTCGTCACCCTCGCGCAACTAGAACTACAACCGCAACTACATTTCTGACCCTGCAGCCTCAGGAGGCCCACGAGGAACCTCGGCAGCCTCCCCCGAGGCCTTGACCAGCCCCTCGGTTGGCTCACCCGCTTTTCGCGTGCACCGCCCGAGCCTTCTCGGCACTGCACCCGCGACCTGCAACCTCGGGAGGCCCGCGAGGAACCTCGGCAGCCTCCCCCGAGGACTTGCCCAGCCCCTCGGTCGCCTCGGCCTACGCATAGGCCCATGGAGTGCATTCTGGGGGGACGTATGTGGCGGTTACCTTATGTGCAGGTAACCGCATGTGGCGGTTACCTTATGTGATTACCTTATTTGGGCATAATACACGTGCACGGGCCTGTTGGACTTGTGGTTGGGCGGACGTGACGCACGCGCGGTTGCCGGAGCCACGCCTTCCGAAGAGGGCTTTTGGCTTTATATAAGCATGCTGACATCCGTTCGAATTTAGTGTGCTGGATCTTGCTGTTACAATAAACCATCTTCGAACCCCACGAATGGCCTCGTTCTCTCGCCTTCCACGACTCCTAAAATATTGTGCTTTTGTTATTAGAAGAGTCCTTTGAAAAACGCTACGATAAAGCTATCGTAACATGTATATACACCTCAACACGCATCCCCATTGGCGGAGAAAACCCCCCTCGGGTAGGGGGGGAGATGAATGCGCGACAACCTTCATTGTGTAACCCTTAGTCTTCCTGTCAAGTTTGATTCAGATTGGATAAGTAACGGCCGAATGTGTCGTGGTCAAAAATCATCAGACAGACAGACAGACAGGAAATGGCGTATTTTAGTATGATGTCTCAGATTTGTGCGGGCATGTTGCATGTTGCATGTTCACAAAAACAATTTGAATTGTGGGTAAAAGTTGTCACAAGGCGTGAGGTTTGGTGGCCACATCGATGTCTGCTGCAAAACAGGTAGATGCACCTGTGTCTCACAGAATATTAGTGATTAACTTTAGATCAATGGAAATGTGTCATGTCCAAACTAGTTAGTAAAAGGTAAGGATGGACAGAGGACATAGTCTAGTAGGAAGACTAGGTCCCCCTGCACCCCCCGGAGATATACTTCTAATCAGTGTTTCTAGATTGGAAAAAATGTGTAGAAAATGACTAGCTATGGCCCCAAGCTGAAAAAATGTCCCACATACCATTTTTATGCAAATTACTGCTGCAAATTTTATGCAAAATTATGCAAATTTTATGCAAATTTTTGATGAGGAGTAGAGTTGAGGGGTCTTTGAGGGCTTCATCGAGGTGCTCTCGGTTGCAAGACTGGGTCATTCTGAGAAGCACAGCAGGGTCAGAGATCATGATGTTCTCCTCCTCAGTGAATCTCTCCATCAACAGCCTCTCCATTGCCTCACACACTGTTTTGAGGCAAAAGAGGGACTTTGCGTAGGCCTTTCCACTGAGAACACCTTTGAGAGATCCACTTGTTACTAGTTGTGCCTCAAAGAGAATCTCTGCATATCCAGAACCACGCATCTTGTGTCCAGTGAGCATCCCGATGTAGTTCATGGATGTGTGGAAGGGTCCAATCGTTACTACATGACTAGCAAATTCATTTGGCCAGCGCCAGATGATGGGAAGGGCTTTCATGCAGACACCCAGATCAAATGTATTCAGGACCCATCTCTGACCCACCTCAGCAGTTGCTGCCTCGGAACGCTTCAGTAGCTCACGAACAACTGCGTTGTCTGTGATCGGTTGGTGGATAGGCGTGCAGTAGTCGACTGTTGATTTGCTGGGTGGGGGAGAACCAGTTGCAGAGGTGAAACCCCCTAGCCCAGGCACAGGCTGCAGGCCATTGCCATGCCATGCAGGCACCAGGCACAGACCGATCACAGACAACGCAGTTGTTCGTGAGCTACTGAAGCGTTCCGAGGCAGCAACTGCTGAGGTGGGTCAGAGATGGGTCCTGAATACATTTGATCTGGGTGTCTGCATGAAAGCCCTTCCCATCATCTGGCGCTGGCCAAATGAATTTGCTAGTCATGTAGTAACGATTGGACCCTTCCACACATCCATGAACTACATCGGGATGCTCACTGGACACAAGATGCGTGGTTCTGGATATGCAGAGATTCTCTTTGAGGCACAACTAGTAACAAGTGGATCTCTCAAAGGTGTTCTCAGTGGAAAGGCCTACGCAAAGTCCCTCTTTTGCCTCAAAACAGTGTGTGAGGCAATGGAGAGGCTGTTGATGGAGAGATTCACTGAGGAGGAGAACATCATGATCTCTGACCCTGCTGTGCTTCTCAGAATGACCCAGTCTTGCAACCGAGAGCACCTCGATGAAGCCCTCAAAGACCCCTCAACTCTACTCCTCATCAAAAATTTGCATAAAATTTGCATAATTTTGCATAAAATTTGCAGCAGTAATTTGCATAAAAATGGTATGTGGGACATTTTTTCAGCTTGGGGCCATAGCTAGTCATTTTCTACACATTTTTTCCAATCTAGAAACACTGATTAGAAGTATATCTCCGGGGGGTGCAGGGGGACCTAGTCTTCCTACTAGACTAACAGACAAAGGTTGAAATTGTTCTTTTTAGATTAATACGTTTTGCATAAACTGTGTTGAAAGTTTTTGTGACGAGAATGTTGTTGTTATGCTTTAATATTTAGAAGCTACTATGATGGAGATGGAAACTTACTGTATTTGATATGTGGAATATAATGTTCTATGTTGTACTTTTGTCATGTCCCTATAGGTTCTGACAGTGATCGTTACGTCATATCTACCATCAGCAACTTCCAAGGTAACCACAAATCTCACATACTTGCCCCAAGTAGCCCCTCTAATACTGCACGCTATACAATTGTAATTAAGTGAGGTGTGTGTGTGTGTGTGTGTGTGTGTGTGTGTGTGTGTGGTGTGTGTGTGTGTGTGTGGGTGTGTGGTGTGTGTGTGTGGTGTGTATGTGTGTGTGTGTATATGTGTGTGGTGTGTATGTGTGTGGTGTGTGTGTGGTGTGTATGTGTGTGTGCGTATGTGTGTATGTGCATGTGTGTGTGTGTGTGTGTGTGTGTGTGTGTGTGTGTGTGTCTGTGTGTGTCTTGCAGGGGCCAGGAGTGGGTGTGGTTTTGCATGAATGTGTTTTTGTTTGAGTGGTGCATGTTGTAAGGGTGGTGGTCGGTTTTTTTTTTTGTTGGTGTGTGAGTGAGTGGATGAGGGGCTGTGGAATCTAGGAGTGGAGGCTGTTTTGTTGTTGTAATCTGTGTTCTCACTGGCTGGGGGTGGGGGTATGTACGCATCCAGGTGTAGCTGCTGCATGTGGAGGCGTGTGTGCCCCTGCTGGCTTACCTTAGTTGACCGTATCGAGGTTGAAGGGCCGAAACGGGATGATGCTGAGGAGCTGGTCAGTGAGGCACACTTGTGACCAGGTGCTTTGAAATTATATAAATACATATATATATACATATATATATATATGTATGTATATATATATATATATATATATATATATATATATATATATGTAGCGGTTACCGCTGGATGTACATAATCGCCTTGCACCGGCCAGAACACGGCCAGACGCGCCTCTCCCGGGCATGCCCGGACTCACTGTTCCCGGGCACGCCCGAACCTCCCGGGCACGCCCGGTCTCGTCTTTCCTGGGCATGCCCGCTCTCGCCTTTCCAGGGCTCGCCCAGAGCGTCCTGGCATGCCCGCTATCGCCTTTCCAGGGCTCGCCCAGAGCGTCCGGGCATGCCCGCTATCGCCTTTCCAGGGCACGCCCAGAGCGTCCGGGCATGCCCGCTATCGCCTTTCCAGGGCTCGCCCAGAGCGTCCGGGCATGCCCGCTATCGCCTTTCCAGTGCTCGCCCAGAGCGCCCGGGCACGCCCAGCCTCGACTTGCCAGGCCGCAGCCAAACACGCCCGGGCAGGTCCAGACTCGCCTTTCCAAGGCTCGCCCTTGATACCCGGGCATGCCCGGTATAGCTTTTGCCGGGCAAACTTCCCGCCATAAATGTGTATATATATTGTTGCCCGAAAAACGGGCTTGTCAGAATACCTGAGCTGTTTTGTTTCAATAAAGCAACTCGGACGAATTCCGTCTTTGGTCGCGTCAATTCTTTCGACTCGCGTTGGAGCACAGTTCCTTCATTGGTGACCTACCGACATGGATACGGCAGTGACGCTTAAACTGCCTACCTTCTGGGAGACTCACGCGGCTGTTTGGTTCGCCCAGGCGGACTCCCAGTTCGCCCTGCGAGGCATCACCGCGGACGACACCCGCTTCCACCATGTTGTGGCGGCGCTCGGTCCCGCCACCGCGGCCCGCGCCTTGAGCCTCCTCCAGCACCCGCCGGCTGCTGACAAATACGACGCGCTGAAGACGCTCCTCCTCGGCGCTTTCGCCCTCTCACCGGCAGCACGCGCACGGCGCCTGCTTGACCTGCCCGAGCTCGGCGACACGCGCCCGTCCGAGCGCATGGACTATATGCTCTCGTTGCTCGGCGAGCACTCTCCGGCATTCCTGTTCCGGGAGCTGTTCCTCCGTCAGCTGCCTAACCCGGTACGCCTCGCCCTGGCTGGCACGTTGATCACAGATTCCCGCGCCCTCGCCAGGGAAGCCGATAAGATCTCCTCGGCGGGCCAGCACATCGGCGCGGTTACCTGGAGCCCGCCGCCGTCCGAGGCGACGCCCACGACGCCCGAGCGCCCTGCGCGGTTGGAGGCCGAACTGCCGGTGCAACTGGCGGCCGCCACGCCGCACCGCCCGCTTCCGACACGACGGCCGGGGCCTCCACCTGACCGGGCGTGGTGTTATTACCACGCCAGGTTCGGACACAAGGCTCGGACGTGCCGGCCCCCGTGCACTTTCGGCAGGTCGGGAAACGGCCGGGCCGGCGTTCATTCCCAGCCATGAGCGCCGGCCACTCGGGCAACTTGCTGTTTATTCGGGACAAAGCGTCTGGACGGCGTTTCCTGTGCGACACCGGCGCCCAACTGAGCGTCATACCTGCCTCCGAGCAGGACAGGCTGGACGCAGTTTGCGGCCCCTCTTTGGTCGCTGCTAATGGCTCGGCCATACGCACTTTCGGCCCACGCGTCGTCACCCTCTGCTTCGGCAGCCAGCGCTTTCAATGGACTTTTGTTACCGCCAGCGTCCCCGTGGCTTTGCTGGGCGCCGACTTCCTCTGCGCGCACGGGCTGCTGGTCGACGTCAAACGACGTCGCCTTGTCCACGCCGAGACCTTCAGCTCCCTGGCGTGCACAATGAGCAGCTCCGCGCCGACCGAACTGGCGTGCGCCCTCCCGGCAACGAACGAGTTCGCTCGCCTGCTCGTGGAATTCCCGGCCCTCACGCGGCCGACGTTTTCGGCCGTCGCGGTGCGGCACGGGATCGAGCACCACATACCCACTACGGGCCCGCCGGTCTACGCCAGGGCCCGCCGCCTCGACCCAGCCAAGCTCGCCGTGGCAAAGGCCGAATTCGACGCGTTGGAGCACCTCGGCATCGTGCGGCGCTCCGATAGCGCGTGGGCCTCGCCACTGCACATCGTGCCAAAGCCGGGGGGTGGATGGCGCCCGTGTGGCGACTACCGCCGTCTCAATGACGCTACCACCCCCGACAGGTACCCGATCCCGCATATTCAGGACTTTTCCGCCCGTTTGGCGGGACGGGTCATCTTTTCGAAAATTGACCTGATACGGGGCTACCACCAGGTACCTGTCCGGGCGGCCGACGTCCCGAAGACGGCCGTCATCACGCCGTTCGGCCTGTTCGAATTTTTGCGGATGCCGTTTGGCCTCAAGAACGCGGCCCAGGCGTTCCAGCGCTTGATGGACGGCGTGCTGCGCGACCTGCCGTTTCTTTTCGTCTATCTGGACGACATCCTCGTCGCCAGCACGTCCCGCGCCGAGCACCTCCTCCACCTCCGAACACTGTTCGGTCGCCTCAGCGAGCACGGCTTAATTACCAACCCGGTCAAATGCCACTTCGGCGTGACGACCGTTGACTTTTTGGGCCACCGCATCACCAAGACCGGGGCCGTGCCGCTGCCGACCAAGGTCGAGGCCATCACCACGTTCCCGCGTCCCCGTTCCATCAAGGCCCTCCAAGAGTTCCTCGGCATGGTGAATTTTTATCACCGATTCGTGCCCCGCGCTGCTCAGCTCATGCGGCCCCTTTACGAGGCCCTCCGGGGCAAGCCGGCCAAGCATGACATTGTTTGGTCCGCGGCCATGGACGCGGCCTTCGCCAGTGCCAAACGGGCCCTCGCCGACGCAACGCTGCTGGCTCACCCGGTGCTCAACGCGCCCATCGCCCTCACTACGGACGCCTCCAACTACGCGGTGGGCGCCGTCCATGAGCAATGGGTGGACGGGGTTTGGCAGCCACTCGCTTTTTTCAGCCGGCAACTCCGGCCGAACGAGTTAAACTACAGCATGTTCGACCGCGAGCTGCTCGGGCTATTCCTGGCCGTTCGCCATTTCCGACGCCTCCTGGAGGGCCGCCCGTTCACGGCTTTCGTCGACCACAAGCCGTTGGTCTACGCAATGGCTAAGGTCACGGAGCCGTGGTCGGCCCGCCAGCAGCGCCACCTCGCCGCCGTGTCGGAGTTCACCACGGACATCCAGCACATCGCCGGCAAAGACAACGCCGTGGCCGACTGCCTTTCGCGGGCCAGCGCGAACGCGGTCCACCTCGGCGTGGACTTCACGCTCATGGCGGCCAACCAGACCACCGACGCCTCGGTGCAGGCACTCCGCGTGGCGGACACGGGCCTCCGCCTGGCCGACATCCCCTTCGCGGGCACCGTCCTGCTCTGCGATGTCTCCCAGGGTCAGCCCCGCCCCATCGTGCCCGTTTCCTGGCAGCGCCGCATCTTCGCCTCCATCCACGGCCTTTCTCACCCGGGCCGGAAAGCTTCTCAGAAGCTGGTGTCGGCGTGTTTCGTCTGGCACGGCCTTCGACGAAACATCCGCGACTGGGCCAACGCCTGCACGGCCTGCCAGCGAGCCAAGGTCCACCGCCACACCCAGGCCCCGCTGGCACCTTTCGCCGTGCCTGAACGGCATTTCGACCATGTCCACGTGGACCTGGTGGGTCCCCTGCCCCCCTCGCGGGGGTTCACCCACCTGCTCACCATGGTGGACAGGACCACCAGGTGGCCGGAGGCCGTGCCCCTCACCTCCACCACCACCGCCGACATGGCGCAGGCGTTCATCGCCACCTGGGTCGCGCACTTCGGCGCACCAGCGGACATCTCGTCCGACCGCGGCCCACAGTTCACGTCTGAGCTTTGGGGCGCGGTCGCCCGTTCGTTGGGGGTCACGCTGCACCGCACCACGGCCTACCACCCCCAAGCCAATGGGTTGTGCGAGCGGTTTCACCGCTCCATGAAGGCCGCACTCATGGCCGGCCTTCAGGACGACGGTTGGGCCGACCGGCTGCCGTGGGTCCTTTTGGGCCTTCGCACGGCCCCCAAGGAAGACCTCCAGGCGTCCGCCGCCGAGCTCGTCTACGGCCAGCCACTCCGCGTCCCGGGCGAATTCGTGCCTGACGCTACCAGTCCCTGGTCCGCCGCTCGCCAGCGCTCGGACCTCCAGGAGGCCGCCCGACGATTTGCCCCCGTGCCGACGTCCTGCCACGGTGGCCCCCAGTCCTACGTCCCCCCGGCGCTTCGCACAGCGGAGTACGTCTTTGTGCGTCATGACGCGCACCGGGGGCCACTCCGGCCGCCGTACGACGGGCCCTTCCGGGTCCTGCGATGGGGCGACAAGTCTTTCATCGTCGACTTCGGCGGCCGGCCGGACCGGATTTCTGTGGACCGCCTCAAACCGACGCACATGGACGTCGACCGACCACCACGGTTGGCCCTTCCTCCGCGGCGAGGCCGCCCCCCGTCCACAGTTCCCCCCGCTCGACCACCCACCACCACGTCAGACCCCTCCCCACGACCCTCCAGGGGTCACTTTTGCCGGGTCATCCGGACCCCCCTTAAATTGACCCTGCCGGTGCAGGTCGATTCTGGAGGGGCGTGTGTAGCGGTTACCGCTGGATGTACATAATCGCCTTGCACCGGCCAGAACACGGCCAGACGCGCCTCTCCCGGGCATGCCCGGACTCACTGTTCCCGGGCACGCCCGAACCTCCCGGGCACGCCCGGTCTCGTCTTTCCCGGGCACACCCAGAGCGTCTGGGCATGCCCGCTATCGCCTTTCCAGGGCTCGCCCAAAGCGTCCGGGCATGCCCGCTATCGCCTTTCCAGTGCTCGCCCAGAGCGCCCGGGCACGCCCAGCCTCGACTTGCCAGGCCGCAGCCAAACACGCCCGGGCAGGTCCAGACTCGCCTTTCCAAGGCTCGCCCTTGATACCCGGGCATGCCCGGTATAGCTTTTGCCGGGCAAACTTCCCGACATAAATGTGTATATATATTGTTGCCCGAAAAACGGGCTTGTCAGAATACCTGAGCTGTTTTGTTTCAATAAAGCAACTCGGACGAATTCCGTCTTTGGTCGCGTCAATTCTTTCGACTCGCGTTGGAGCGCAGTTCCTTCATATATATATATATATATATATATATATATATATATATATATATATATATATATATATATATATATATATATATATATAAACAGACTTGGCATTTAATATGGAATATTTATTTTTCCTTGACTTGGGTTTACTTTCTTAACTCAGTATGCCAATCTGGTGAGTTTCTTTCACACTTTGGTGATTTATTTGTTAAAAGAACCATGTCACTGATTGTCTGTCGCAGCAAGAAGTCAACAACAGGATTATATCACAGGTGGCGTGGCAAAATGTACGGACAGGTGCATTTGACGATTGGCTTCACAGTCGGGTATACAAGGGTTGTTGCGTTCTGTATTATGGGAAAACAACTGCTGCACGTCTCCAAAAGTTATTGCCGCTTCCTCTGGAGATGGCCCGTCAACTCGACAATGCTATTTGTCATGGAGTGGTGGCTTTACGAAATTACGGCATGAAAGAGCGTGCTATTGCTCGGCAGTATGGCATCACTCAAGGTCAGGTGTCAAAGATCCTGAAACGAATTGCTCAGAGGGGTGTCCCTACTCCAATACCGAGGCCAGGACGTCCAGGCAGAACCACAAGAAGGGATGATCGCCAGCTGCACCGGTTAGTCCGCAATGGCCGTACCAAGTCAGCGAATCGGCTTAGGGCTGAGTGGCAGCAACTGACAAATGTGCCTGTATCCAGAAGGCGAGTCAACCAACGACTGGTTCAAGCAGGCTATCGTGCCAGGCGTCCCCTGAGAAAGCCACGCCTGGCCAGACAACACCGCCAGCGCCGATTGCAGTGGGCCAGAGAGCACCGTCAATGGCAGCCAGGACACTGGAATCACGTGATCTTCAGTGACGAGTCTAGATTTCTGGTTTATCGTCAAGATGGCCGCGTCCGAGTGCGCAGACAAGTGCATGAAGCCTACAACAAAGATTGTATAGTGCCAAGAGTCCAAGCTGGAGGTGGTGGGGTGACCGTTTGGGCTGCTTTTCATGCAGGGGGCAAAACTGACCTGGTTGTTCTGAATGGAAACCTGAACCAGTTCAAGTACAGGGCCATTCTGGAAGAAACATTGCTTCCATTTGCTCGTGCAGCCTTTCGAGGAAACTTTGTCTTCAAATATAACAATGCACTGCCTCATAGTGCTCGCATGATCCAACACTTTCTTGCTGACCGTGGTGTAGAGCATATGGAGTGGCCTGCCATGTCCCCGGATATGAATCCGATAGAGAACCTGTGGGCAGAATTAACGCGTCAAATCGACCACTTGGACCAGCAGCCGACCTCTGTGCGTGAATTGCAGCAGGCTATTGTCACTGCACGGCAAGCGATTCCTGTCCAAACCTTGGCAAATCTCGTGAACAGCATGCCTCAACATGTACGTGCTCTCCTGAATGCTAGTGGGGGTTACACGAAGTACTGAACTGTAATTTTACTGTCCGTAATCCCAGTCGTAATTTAGCTTTTGTTTTTGTTCAAAAAAAATTGGGCTAATGTGCAAAAGAAAGAGATACTTCTGGAAAACGTACAGAAGTTTAACACAGTACTGTCCATGAATTGAGTTCGATATCAGTTTACATCACTCTCAAGGATCAATTTATTTGTTTCGAAATGTCAAATGTGGATGTTGTTTCTTTTAAAGGTCACATTAACAAAATCTAGAATAATTTCAACATAATTCCAATGAACTTTTGGCTCTAAGACATCTTGAAAAGTAAGTTCACCCCCACAAAAAAAATATTCCATATTAAATGCCAAGTCTGTATATATATATATATATATATACATATATATATATATATACAAACAGTATATACATACACATATACAATATATATATATATACAGTCACATGAAAAAGTAAGTACACCCCATGTAAAGTTTTGACTTTTTCAACATATTTCAACATACAGCTATTTTTTTTATTTTTTTTATTTTTTTTGTATACTGAATCGAGGCTCGTGAAAGAGCTAACATTTATTTCACAAACAAATCAACCAAACAAACAAAATATACAAAAAGAGGGAGCGGAAGACAAGATGGGGAGAGAAGGGGAAGCACACAACCACAACATTTGAGAGCAGGGAGAAGTGTGGGAGGGAGAGGGCTTGGGGGCAGGAGGCGTGGGAAGGGGAGGGGGGGGGGGGGGAAGGTATAAAACACAAGGGGACCGAAATTAGCGGGGGCAGAAAAGATCAAGGTTTTGGATGGGGGAGGATAAGAGATGGTGGTGAACAGCTGTTTTAAAGACCTGGAGGGTGGAGTGGGATTGAAGAAAGTGAGGGAGTTTGTTCCAGAGGCGGGAGAAAAGAGGAATGAAGGAGTGAAGGTGAGCAGAAAGTCTTGATTTTGGCAGTTTAACCATAAGAGTCTTGATTTTTGATTTTGTGAGCAGAAAGTCTTGATTTTGGCAGTTTAACCATAAGAGGGTTGCACGCAGATCTTGTGCGACCTGTAGGAATATTTGGGGGACAGAGCCCAGAGAGGGCTGGGGGGGCAAGGCCAGAGAGGAGTCGGTAGAAGACGGAAAGACCACCAACCTGCCTGCGGTGAGTGAGTGAAAGGCCCTTGATCTTCATTTCAACAATATTGATAGATAAAGGTGATATAATATAACAAATATCATGAAACATTTACATTTTAAAGTCCATTGAAAAATTTAAATAAACATAAATGCAAATTTCGCATGTGGAAAAAGTAAGTACACCCCTACATTTATCACTACTTCAAATACCTAAAATTAGAATCATGTGCACCAGCTCAGGTGCAAATGATTAGAACATCGTTAGAGAGGACCTTGGAGGAACCTGTCTTATTTAAACCTCAGACATTTCGTTTGGTTTGCTCTTTGTTGTTGAAGTGTGCGGCGTCACCATGCCGAGATCAAAAGAGCTCTCTGAGGCCTTCAGAAAGAAGGTTGTAGATGCCTACGAGTCTGGGAAGGGATTTAAAAAGATCTCCAAACAATTTGAAATCAATCATTCGACTGTCCGGAAGATCACCTACAAGTGGAGAACATTCCAAACAACTGCCAACTTGTTCAGGCCAGGCCGCCCCAGCAAGTTCAGCCCGAGAGCTGACCGCAAGATGCTGAAAGAAGTCTCGAAGAACCACAGAATGTCATCATGGGACCTACAGGTAGCTCTTGCCACTGTTGATGTCAAAGTGCACGAGTCTACCATTAGAAATAGGCTGCACAAATTTGATCTACATGGGAGGTGTGCCAGGAGGAAACCTTTGCTGTCCAGAAAGAGCATCAGGGCAAGACTAAAGTTTGCCAATGAACACCTCGGCATAGACCAGCACTTCTGGAACAATGTGCTCTGGACAGATGAGTCAAAGGTAGAGCTATTTGGCCACAGTACCAGAAGACATGTTTGGCGAAAACCAAAGACAGCATTTGACCACAATAACCTGATACCAACTGTAAAGCATGGTGGTGGAAATATTGTTGCGGTTTTGTGTTTTTACAAATAAAGGTTAATTTTCCCCTCATAGTTAGCCACACTACAACATGTAGCCCCGTATAAGATCAGTTATTTCTTAGTAAGTGAAAGCGTAGACCTTTCCTATGTGTAGTTTTGTGTTGAGTAGAATAATGAGAGTTAGGTCTTTCCAATGCTTTATGCCGCCTCAATGCTTTGGGTTTTGGTGCAAACTACCACGAGGCCGGCCTAACAAGTCGAGGAAGGCCGAAGGAAGGCGGGACAGGAAAAGTGGGAGTGACCGGTAAGCACAAGCCGCCAATCAGGGCTCGAAGGGAGTGGCTTAGCACTGCGTCAAAAGGCGTGGTTTGGAACATTCGATGCGGGCTAAGGGCATGTCAATATAACCCTTTTGCGCAAAGCCCGCACCTCGGTTTTGAGGGGAGAGGCGCTTGAACAAGTTATGAGCCGGGGTCCTCTGTTGAATAGTTCTGAGAGTGCGCGGTGTTGAATTGATTTACAAGTTAAACGCTCAGTTCAGCTTGAGGCAGATCCTCTATTAAGTTACGAGGGTGAAAGCACGCCGTTGATTAATCGCGCTGTGAGGAACCGCCGACCTGGGTGAGAGATGCGCATATTCGCCTGCCTGCGTATGTTCGAGATACGTTCCGCAAGGATCCCTCCCGCCTGCCTGCCTGCCTTCATCGAGGGACGTGCTGTGACCACAGAGGGGCCATGCCAGGCGAGCTATTCCTGAACAATGGAACCGGCGCGTTCAGCGCTTGAACATTTCCTTCCTTCATTCCCCCTGTGAGTGTGAACGGGCCCATTGTCTGGGTAATAAGCTTAGACTGCTTAAGTGCCTGCTCTGTATCTCTTTGCCTTGTATAGCTGTAAATAAACCTGTGTTCTTCCTTCTATTTGATCGTTCCCGTCATTTCCATCTATTGACTAAGCGTGGTACAAATTATAGCGCTCTAATCGGGTTCCAATAATAAGGTAACTGCATGGACAACGTGGTACGCCATCCGCTCGGACGTACACAAATTACGCGTGGTTCGTGCGAGACTTGATCCCCGCTTCTGCGGTGGCGTAGGTACTTAGGTACGTGCAAGAATTGTCCCGAAACCCTGTCCTGCGTCTGCCCGGGAGTGGCGACTCAAGTCTCGCGGTTGCGACGACCCAAAAAGAACAAGGGGCTTAATCTCCCATTGGTAAGGGAACGAGGGTCTTGGCAAAACCGTAACAATATTATGGTTTGGGGCAGCTTTACTGCATCAGGACCTGGGCAGCTCACCATCATAGAATCCACTATGAATTCTTCATTGTACCAGAGGGAGCTTGAGGATAATGTGAGGCCATCTGTCTGAGTGTTGAAGCTCAACCGAAGGTGGACCATGCAACATGACAATGACCCTAAACATACCAGTAAATCCACCAAGGAATGCCTGAAAAGAAAGAAATGGAGGGTTCTGGAATGGCCAAGTCAAAGCCCAGATCTAAATCCCATCGAGATGTTGTGGGGGGATTTCAAACGAGCTGTGCATGCAAGAAACCCCTCAAATATCGCACAGCTGAAATAATTCTGCATGGAGGAGTGGGCAAAAATTTCTCCCAGTCGATGTCAGAGACTGGTAGACAATTATAAGAAATGCCTACTTGAGGTTGTTTCTGCCAAAGGGGGCAATACCACCTATTGGAGCCAAGGGTGTACTTACTTTTTCCAAATGCGAAATTTGCATTTATGTTCATTTAAATTATACAATGGACTACAAAATGTAAATGTTTCATGATATTTGTTATATTATATCACCTTTATCTATCAATATTGTTGAAATGAAGATCAAATAGCTGTATGTTGAAATATGTTGAAAAAGTAAAAACTTTACATGGGGTGTACTTACTTTTTCAAGTGACTGTATATGTGTATATATATATATACATATATACGAGGGGCAGTCAATAAGTAACCTTAAAATATTTTTCACAACTTGTTCATTACATGTACGTGTGTAACAACTGTTATTATTCACCTCCCGGGGAGGGGACTATAGGTTTGCACGCCGCCCTCCGTCAGTACGTCCGTCAGTCAGTCCATCAGTCCGTCAGTCCGTCAGTCTGTCAGTCCGTCACACAAAGAACAGTTTTCCGGACTTTTTTTCTAAACTCTTAATGCTAATGATTTCAAACTTGGTACATGGTTTCCTCATGGTAAGTTACAGATCATGTTCGAACTTCACGACGTTTCGATCATTTTTCACAACGTTATGGCACTTTGAACTTTGGGAATTCTGATAATTCTGATGATCCTGAACTCAGTGCCATTTTAAGTTTTAATTTCTTCTAAAAAAGATTTTGTCTGCAATAATAGGACCGATTGAGATTAAATTTAATAGGACCGATTGTTATATATATATGTATATATATATGTATATATATATGTATATATATATATATATATATTGTTACGGACCACGGATAGGATGTTGTTTTGCCGAGCGGATGGCGCCGCGGCCCTAACAGTTACCCCGACTAACCCGATTCTGAACGTTGGCCAAATCGTGCCACAGGTATTCAATTTGGAAAAGACAAAGACGACGGATGTGAAGAAGAAGAAGATAAAAAGGGTTTGAATTACGACTATAATTTATTACTACTATTTACAAGACCAAAGAAACCAAGGAGAAGGAAGGATACAAAAATAAAGACAGAAAGAGGGACGGACCAGAAGGACACAGTGCAATTTCTAGCTTAACTATACAAGCTTAACTTATTCCCTGGGACAAGACAAACAAAACAAACTCACGTACACAAGAAGGATGGAATGGCAGGAATGAATGCTGGAAGGAGGAATGGGAAGGTTCAGCTGGGGCAGATGGTTCGGGCTTGATCCCGCACGGGACGTCGGGCTGGACCTCGACGGCCACCGATGCCACCGCAATCTGGTTCCCGCGGGGTAACGGGTCGAAGCTGCCTGGTGGAGTCAACGCTGCTTGTGGAGCCAAAGCTGCTGGTTCTCTGGCTCACCTCAGGACGCGTCTCCCTTCTTTCTCCGAGGGCTCGTCCCGACTCGTCTGCCGTCTCTGGCGCAACTCTTAGAGCCCTGAACTCATCTGCCGTCTCTGGCGCAACTCTTTCTTGGAACCTCTGGCGCAACTCTTTCTTGGAACTCTTTGGCGCAACTCTTTCTTGGAACTTTTGGAGCAACTCTTCTAATTGACCTGTCTCAAAGGCCTCCGCGCGCGCTTATATAACGCCTCGGGCGATCAAGCCACCGGCCTCCAGGACACGCCCATCGGTGAGCTCGCCTCGGCCCTGATTGGTGGGCACAGGCCCTCTGGCTCCACCCTTGATGACGATGGGTGGGCATGCCCTTCTTCCCCGAGCTGACCACGCCGTAATGGCGGCAAATGCAGTTGGCAGTAGAGGTTTTGGGAATGGGAATGAAAGGGGATCTATCTATTTGAATTCGGTGCAATGGAGTATTAATTAATGGAAGACAAAGCCTTAACCTAATACACAGAATACGGAAATAAACTACTGAACAGGGATATATGGTGTCCTTCGTGTATGCTTTATGGAATTAACTACGGGAACGCCCTTTGACCTTTATACAACACTGGAGTAAGGAGGGCGATATTTTTACAACAATTTACACAACAACAACAACAAAAAAACAAACCATTCTCATATCCACAACAATATATATATATATATATATATATATATATATATATATATATTGTTGTGGTTTTGAAATAAAGGATAATTCCCCCTCGTAGGTAGACGCACCACAACATGAAGCCTCGTGATAGTTCAGTTATTTCTGAGTGAATGTAAGCGTAGTCCTTTCCTGTGTTTAGATTTGTGTTGAGCAGGCCCGTGAGTATGGCAGTCTTTTGGCAATAGCATGCCACGTGGCAGGCCTGAACAACTCTAGCGAGGCCGAAGGGAGGAGCTGCAGGAGGAGTGGCCGGTAAGCAACGAGCCACCAATCAGGGCTCGAGGGGAGTGGCTAACCACGACGATGAGAGGTGGAGTTTGGAACATTCGAGTGAGACTCTGGGGCGGGGCCATAAAACCCTGCTCCGAACCCCCCCACCAGAGGTCAGTCAGAGTCGTGTGAATGTCAGTCAGAGCCGGAGAGTGTCGTGAGTTCAAGTGCTGAGTTACAGTTCCCTATGAGACGAGTTCAAGTTCCCTGTGAGAGTGAGTGGAGTTGAGTTGAGCTTGAGCACGCACGAGAACGCGCCGCAGAACGAGTGCATTGAATTCCAGTTATCGAGATTGTACACGAACTTTCCCCGTGCCCCGTGCCCTGCGCTGTATTAATCGCGCGCTCGAGAGGACGACCCGTGCCGGGCCACAGACGCGCGATCTCCTCCTGCCTGCCTTCGCCTGCATACATATCGTGAACATCCGAGAGCCACGCCGGGCGAGCTGCCCCGGAGCGACTGATGGCAAAGCGCGCTTGGCGCGCGAACTTCTTCTCTTCTTCTCCCCGTGTGCGTGAGTGGGCCCTGTGTCTGGGGATAAGTTAAGATTGATTAAGATTCTGCTCTGTGTCCCCTTTCCTTCATCCTGATCATTGTAAATAATATTAAATCGTGTTATTCCTCTGATTTGACCGTTGCTGTCCCTTCCATCCATTGGCCTCGCATGGTACGACTAGAACAGCTCGATTCAGGTTCCATAAAAGTAATGGCACGAGTCACGTGATACACATACCGCTCGGCATACTCGATTAAGCGTGGCTTGTGCGAGGTTCGGTCCCCGCTTTCGTGGCAGCGTGGGTTAAAGGGACATGCGACGTTGACCCGATACCCTTTTTCACACTTGCTCCGGAAGTGGCGATTCAGCCTCGTGGACCCGAAGACCCAGGGGAAAAAGAAGGGTTTAACTCCCCCCCCCCCCACTTGTAACGGGAACGGGCTTCGGGAGATCCGCAACAATATATATACACACACACACATCTGGTATGCACATATCTCTCCCGTCGGTATGTCCTAAGGGTTTATTTTAATTTTTTTGGAATTATTTTGGGGAATTTTTTTTTTTCAACTTCAATTGTTTATAAAATGTGATATCACTTATATTACAAATACATTTGTGCAAAATAATTGTTTGAATTATGATTAAACCATGAGAAAACTGCAACTCGGGTACAGTCATTTATCTATATATCTACACATCTGGGCAGTGTCTGTGTTGTCACTTAACGACCCCCTCAAACTTTTGTTTCCGTGGTTGTGAAGTGTTTTTAATAACGTTGTGGTGGTTTTGAATCACGCGGTGGTGAGGTATTTTGAATTATG
>NC_136264.1:6196976-6289476 GCF_964187855.1 Myxine glutinosa | reverse complement strand
ATCGGCGCTGGCTGTGTTGTCTGGTCCGGCGTGGCTTTCTCAGGGGATGCCTGGCACGATAGCTTGCTTGAACCAGTCGTTGGTTGACTCGCCTTCTGGATACAGGCACATTTGTCAGTTGCTGCCACTCAGCCCTAAGCCGATTATCTGACTTGGTACGGCCATTGCGGACTAACCGGTGCAGCTGGCGATCATCCCTCCTTGTGGTTCTGCGGGGACGTCCTGGCCTCGGTATTGGAGTAGGGCCACCCCTCTGAGCATTTCGTTTCAGGATCTTTGACACCTGACCTTGAGTGATGCCATACTGCCGAGGAATAGCACGCTCTTTCATGCTGTAATTTCGTAAAACCACCACTCCATGACAAACAGCATTGTCGAGTTGACGGACCATCTCCAGAGGAAGCGGCAATAACTTTTGGAGATGTGCAGCAGTTGTTTTCCACTAATACAGAATGCAACAACCCTTGTATACCCGACTGTGAAGCCAATCGTCAAATGCACCTGTCCGTACATTTTGCCACACCACCTGTGATATAATCCTGTTGTTGACTTATTGGTGCGACAGACAATCAGTGACATGGTTCTTTTAACAAATAAATCACCAAAGTGTAAAATAAACTCACCAGATTGATATACTGAGTTTAGAAAGTAAACCCAAGTCAAGAAAAAATATATATTCCATATTAAATGCCAAGTCTGTATATGCGGTTTTGGAATAAAGGCAAACCCCCCTCTTAGTTAGTTGCACCACAACATGTAGCCTCGCTTAGTTCAGTTATTTCTTATTGACTGTTAAGTATAGTCTCCTTTCCTGTGTTAGTATGCGTTGATGCAGGCAAGTAAGTGTAGGAACAAGTTTGGGAGGCCCGAGGGAGGAGCTAAAGGGGAGTGGCCGGTAAGCGGCAATCAGCCAATGGGAGCTAAAGGGGAGTGGCCAGCAACGGCGGCCAGGGGAGGTGCTTGGAACATTCTGTTGGGACTCTGGGGGAGGGGCTATAAAACCCTGCTCCGGATCCCCGAACTCTCTCTCTATCCCAGGACTCTGAACAAGAAGCTCTCTCTAGCCCAGGACCCTGAACAAGAAGCTCTTTCTAGCCCAGGACTCCGAAGCACGAACTCTTTCTCCGTGGCCAAGCTCCCAGCACTCTCTCTGTCTCTGAGCTCTTGAGGTCGAAGCACGAACTCTCCTTGCCCCTGAACGAAAGAAGCTCTCATCGCTCTCTCTGTAGTCTGCGTTCTGCCCCTGCTCTGAGCTGCCCCTGTTATAAGTGCTCTCGCAGGACGATCTTCCTGCCTGGGCTCCCTGCACGTGCGCGGTTGCCTCACTAACATCAGGACACGCCGGGAGGATTCCCGTGTGTGCACGACTGGAGGCCGACGTCCATTCTGCGAACACCCTCAAGGGAATGCTCAACGAGCTGTCCGGGGCGAACTGCACAAACAACCGCGCTTGAGCGCGTTCTCTTCTCTTCCTTCCTTTCCCTGCGTGAGTGAGAGAGCCCTTGTCTGGAAAATCAAGTTAAGGACGGTTAAGTTGCTACCCTGTGTCTCTTTGCCCTGATCATTGTACATTTATAATAAACCTGTGTTCTTTGCTTCCATTTGGCCGTATATGTCTTTTCCACCATTGGCCTCGCATTGTACAAAATAAAACCGCTCAATCGGGCCAGTAATAATTAACGGCATGAGTTACATGACACGCAAACAGCTCGGGCGTATCAGACCAGCGTAACTCGTGCGAGGTCCAGCCCCCGTCCTCGCAGCGGCACATGTATTGAAGGTACCAGGGTGTTTGACCAGAAACCCTTCCGCGTGCTCGCCGCGGGGTTGGCGGCTGGAATTGCTCTGCAATCCGCCCCCACGAGTGTAAAGTGGGTAGCGGCCTCGTGGACTCGAAGCTCGAGGGGAAGAAGGGTTTAACCCCCCTTAGTACGTCAATGGGCTCGATATCCGCAACAAATTGGTGTCAGGAGTGGGATTTTAGACCTGGAGTGCGCTTCACACACTCGAAATTACGAGCGAACGAAATTTAGTTTTTAAAACCAAATTAAATTGAACTCGTACAATGGCTGGCCAAAACGACCAAATGCCGGTGGGAGTAATAGATGAGGAGGAATTAATGGCCCAGGACCAGCAGGAAGAGTTGGTAGTAGAGGAAATTGATGAGGGTGCGGCAGTAGGGGAAGAAAATGGCGGGGCCTCGCATGTGGTGGCGGAAGCCGAGCCCACGGAGCCAGCAGGTTTGGACCTGCAGCTATTCATGGCACAAATCAGCGCATACATGGCAGTCGGCAGAGTCAAAATGCGAAATGAACAAAATGGGTGATCGATTGGCTAATCGGATGGATACCCAGGGGGCCAAAGCAAGAAGGGAAATGAGAAGTGATATGAAAAAGATGGGGGAGGAGATTGGGCGTAAGCTGAGCGGGGAGGTCGCGGTGGTACGCGACAGGGTGAAGCGGTGCGGAGAACGCGTGGGGAGTGAGTTGAAGTGGAGGACAGCCAAATTGACTGGGGCTATGGGAGTAGTGACACGGGTTGTAGAGAAGCCGACGATTGTCGAGTTGGAAAAGAAAATTTTCGGGGCGCCGACGATCGTCGAGTTAGAAGAAGAAATAATTGGGGTTGAAGAGACGGGAGAGACAAAGAATAAATCACGGGAGGAGGTGATGGAATGCGCACAAAGTTTGTGGTTGCACCGTGATGCCGTGCTTGCTGACCCAATAAAAAGTTTGCAGGTGCTGGCGGAGAAGCAGGGGAAGGAGAGCCCCGAGGTGAGTGGCGCTAATGGCGGGAATGTGTTTGGCGCGAACGGGTGCTCAGCGAGCTTGGGAGAGAGGTGAGACCCGGGCGTTCGCGAAGGGCCCATTGTGCGGTATGAGAGAGAGTGCGTACCGGAGTGCGTGGAGCGAGAGGGTGGTACGGAGTGTGAGCGAGAATGTGCACCGGAGTGTGTAAGAGAAGAATGCACAACGGAAAGTGAGAGAGAGTGCACACCTGAGTGTGTAAAAGAAGAGTGTGCACCGGGTTGTGCGATAACGAAGTGTGTGGGGGTGCGTGTGCGCCTGGGTGTGCGAGTGTGGAGTGGGTCGCGCATGGTGAGGATGCGGCCCAGGCATTGACACCGACCGGGGTAGTCCTTAGTGGGACGGGTAGTATACGCGAGCCTCCGGTGAGTTGTGTGCCGCGGGGACCGGAGGGGATCGGTGCTGCGTCGGTCTCGCAAGGACCGGCGTGCACGATTCGTCCCTCCGGGCATCCGCACTGTATGGTTGGCGCTGTATGGCAGCAAGTGTGGTCGGCCGGGATCGAGGGGAGGTTCGGGTTTTCGGAGCCACGCACCTTATCGGGTGAGTTGACCTGACCGTGGCCGGTTGGGTCATCGTGCGTGGGACCGCGAGGCCCCGCGCAGGGATGGAGCCCGGCACCTGGGCCCATCAATCCCTCCCCCCTCGGATTGTCAATGCCGGCCGGATAACACATACAGGCGACCAACCACCCGCATGGAACGCTCGGCCCTTTGAGGCCGAGCTGTGACAAAGCACCTCCATGGATGGGGGCTCATGGTCTAGCAAACTGGTGAGGGTAGTGTACCCCACGTGGGGGAATGGTAGTGTGACTATTTCTCCCATGGGTGGGGGGGGCATGAGCATTTGTTTAGGGGGATGGCAATGTTAGGCCCATGGAGGGGCCAGCAATGGTTGCCTCCATGGGGCACCGAAGCTTGCCAAGGGAGGGCAAGGATAATGATGGGGATTTAGAAGACCTTAGGGACAAGAATTAAGTAGGACACCTGAACTGTAGAGGGGACGTAGAGAGTTTAGGTGGTTGTTAAAGAAAAGGGTGTGCACCGTGTAAAGGGACGAGGAGAGAAGCACGAGTTTTAGGGGAAATTAGTTAGATAGTTGATGCTGTGTGTTTGAGGAATGGTGTGTGAAAAATAAATGGAATTGTGTTGAGGTGTGTAGAAATAAGTGGTGTGCGAAATAAATGGCGTGCAAAATAAATGGTGTGTGAAAGGAATGGTGTGGAATAATTGGTGTGGAATACATGGTGCGAAGGATTGAATGGGGGGAGTGGAATCCATTCGCGAAAGCCCGGTGTGGGTAGTGTAAAGCCAGGTAGAGGGGATAGGCAAATTGCCTGGATATTGACACCTGTGGTGCGGGTAGTAGGAAGTAGTGTTTTTTGGGGTGCAGTAGACTGTGGAATGGCTGGGCGTGTGGCTTAATTAGTGCGTATGGTTATTGGGGCACTCCGTCACTGGTAGCTTGTCGGCCAGGTAAGGCCAGAGGTAAGCACTGGGAGCCAGTTAGGATAGTGTGTGAGTGGGGCCCGATGATCCCAGGGGAGGACCCGGGTTGCCCGATGCCGAGGTGGGCATAGAGGGGGTAAGTGCCAGGGAGGGCCTTCCCCTGTTAGTGTAGTCGCGAGGAGCAGGCAAGCTCGGGAGGCGGCTTCAGTGACGGAGGTGCGCAGGTAGGTCGACCTGCTGGTAGAGCCACACGACCCAGCCCCGAAATTGTGCGAGGGCACAGTGAGAACATTTGCGGGGTGAGACCCAAATTTGGAGGGAACCACAGTGTGGGCAATGGGAATTCGGGTTCTTAGAACCACATTGTTTAAAGAGGCCGATTGGCAGGGTACGCCCCCGGGTAGTTTAAATGAGTAATGCTATTCATGTAGTTAGGAAGTGAGATCCCTTTGCACCATCCACAGCCAGTTACCGAGGAGAACAAGCTTCAGACCAAGGCTCTGTAAGCCGTTTGGAAGTAAGACACATCATGACGTGAGAGACATTGTTCTGTTCCATCCCTTCCTTCCTGGGAGGGATTTGGGCACGAATTTGGTATAGAGGGGATATGGGAGACAAGACGTAGAGACGAATTTGTAAATACAAGAAAGGGCTAGGGTAATGTAAGCCGATGTTGGGGGGCACGGACGGTTGGGGACGAGCTTGCTCTGCTCGCTCTTCCGCGCCCCTCATGCTGCATTACCCCGTGTTTTTGTGTACCTTTGTGCCCTTTCTGCTTTTCTGGTCGTGCTTTGTCTCTCCCCCCCACCCCAGGACCATTTTGGAGGTGGAACTGTGCAGCACCATCGACCTGTGCAGCATTCCTGCTGCACTTTGCTACGTCTGTGCAGCCGAACTGTGCAGCCCTTTGCTGCCACAAACACCTTGCTGCACCACATACACTTATGGACCACAGGTTTTGTGGCCTTACACTACTGCTGTGCAGCACCTTGCTGCAAATTCACCTTGCATCTTCGGACCACTTGTTTTGAGTGGCATTAATGTCACGCAGTTGGACCACATGAGGTTGGCCCTGCGTGGCAAAGAAATAAAACGAATTCTTTGTGTGTTTTTATTATGGTGTGCTAGGGACGAGAAGATTGGAAAGTTTATTTAGCCCTGAAGAGCAGGAATGGCCTGTATGCTGGTCAGGGGGCTTGCCGGTTTGATATATGCACACAGAAGATGCAAGAAGCAAGCAGCAAATGAAATGTGATGAGGATGAGTGTGTTTTCGTGTGCTTTGCTGTGCTTTCTCTCCCCTCCAATCTTCCTTCCAAAAAGGACAGGTCCTGGGTCATAGATCTGTAAATAAGGAGTAGGTTTTGTGCTTGTATATAAAATGCTGCCCACCGGCTTTATGTTTAGTTCAACAAATTCCGGATTCGGTTCATTGTGGGCGTGATTCTGTCAGAGTAGCTACTCAACGCAATAGGTGGGACATATTTTGTGTTTTAAAACTGTCGCACCCACAGGTTAAAGTAAATGTTAGAGGGAACCACATCTAAATGTCACATGTAAAAGTAAAAGTTAGTTCCCAGATCTTTCTCAAAACCAGTCGTTCCAATTTTTGTCGGTTCGACTCGGGGACGAGTCTGACGATGGAGAGGGGTAGTGCTGTGGTTTTGAGTTTTGATAACAGTCAGTATAATAAAGGTTAAATTTCCCCCTCATAGTTAGTCACACAAGCAACATGTAGCCTCGCGATAGTATAGTTATCTCTTAGTATTTGTGAGCTTAGTCTTTTTCCTATGTTAGTTCTGCGTTGAGTAGAGTAAGGAGAATAGGTCCTACTTCTACTGACTATCCCGCCTCCCTTGCCTCATGCCTCTTTGTGCTGACTTTGGTTCATTTTGGGCGAATTTACACGAGGCAGGCCTAGGAGGGTCGGGGCGGGACCGAATGGGGGCGGCAGAGGAGCTGACGGTAAGCGCGAGCCGCCAATCAGGGCTCAGAGGGTGTGGCGGCAGCACTGCATCACAGGGCGTGGTTGGAAGGTTCGAGAGGGTTCGGGGCGTATCTATATAAGCGTTGCGCAAAGCCCCCGAGGAGACTCGCAGCAGTAAGAGGACTGAGCACCAGCGGTCGAGAGTTGAGTTCCAGCAGCGCGGTGAGCGGAAGAGGTCTTTGAGAGATACGCGAGTGGAGAAAGACGTGCATTGAACCAGGATACACGCTAATATAAAGTGACGCTCGGTTGAGCTTGAAGCCGAGCCGCATACAGTGCATTAAGCTACGCAAGTAATAACGCGCTGTGTAACCGCCAGCCACGCTGAGAGACGCGTATTTTCCTTCTACCTCATCGGGTGCCTTTTGTTCGGGAGACGCGCTATGAAGATTCTTCCACCGCCTGCTTGCCATCTTCGCGGGACGTGCTGGGACCGTGGAGAGCCGGACGGGGCCGTTCCTGGACGACCACATCGGCGCGTTTGGCCGGAACATCAACCTGCCTGCAATCCCCTGTGTGAGTGTGACGGGCCCGAGTCTGGGTGTTAAGAATAAGACTGATTGAGTGCTGCTCTGTGTCTCTGTGTCCACCGATCATTGTATATACGTGTGGGAATAATAATTAAACCTGTGTTCTTCCTTTTCCATTCGATCGTTCTCGTGATTTCCTCATTGACTAAGCATGGTACGAATAGAACCGCTCTAATCGGGGTCCAATATTTAACGGTAACTGCACGGACCACGTGGTACTCAATTCGTTCGGTGTACCCAAATCACACGTGGCTCGTGTGAGGCTTGCTTCCCCGCTTCCGTGGCAGCGCAGGGATTTAGGTATGAGCGAGACTTGGTCCCGAAACCCTACCTTGTGTTGGTCCGGGAGAGGCGTTTCAAGTCTCTCGGTTCTGCCAAGAAAGGACAAGGGGATTAATCCCCCCTTTGTAAGGGGAAGAAGGGTGGCGGAGAACCGTAACAATATATATATATTGGCCAAAAGGTGTATATATGCTTCCATACACACGAATTCCATTTTAATATAGTGTAGATATTGTGCAATAACTCTACTGCCCTTCACAAATCCTAACCAATAATATCTTTCTTTTTATATTTCCTGCTCCCCAATCGCAGACTTTTCCATCGTAGACATTTACAGCACTCCGGCATAAATGAGCTGCCTATTACAATCATGAAGACTTTGACCTCATCATTTTGCAGAATAGTATTTGATTTGTTTGTATTGTATTTGTTTTGTTTATTTAGTATTTGATTTGTTTTTGTAGTATTTGGTCTGTTTATATCCTATTTGATTTGTTTACATAGTATTTGATTTGTTTATACAGTATTTGGTCTGTTTATATCGTATTTTATTTGTTTATAAAGTATTTGCTTTGTTTATATCGTATTTGATTTGTTTATATAGTATTTCATCGGTTTATATAGTATTTCTCCTGTTTAAATAGTATTTGATTTGTTTATATAGTATTTGGTCTGTTTATATAGTGTTTCGTTTGTTTTATAGTATTTCGTCTGTTTATATCGGATTTGATTTGTTTATATAGTATTTGGTCGGTTTATATAGTGTTTCGTTTGTTTTATAGTATTTCATCTGTTTATATCGCATTTGATTTGTTTATATAGTATTTCGCCTGTTTATATAGTATTTGATTTGTTTATATAGTATTTGGTCGGTTTATATAGTGTTTCGTTTGTTTTATAGCATTTCGTCTGTTTTTATCGGATTTGATGATGCTACAACAGCAAAAGTATACAAAGCTATCCACCATGATATGATCCCAGGGACAGACAAGATGAGGAATATCTTTCCCAGGAAATAAACAAAACAAAATCAGGAATATTTCCCATCCTAATTTCTATACATATGTACAATCGATGTTGATGATATAAAATCTAATATATAAAGAAGAAAGTTTGTCTGTTTGTTTATGCATTTGGACACTGCAGGAACAAGTGCAACCAAATTGTTTGGTTTCCTCTTTCAACCAGAGGAAGGTCAAAGGCGATGTTTGGATTAAAACATAAATATATATATATTATATTATATTATATTATATTATATTATATTATATTATATTATATTATATTATATATATATATATATATATATATATATATATATATATATATATATATATATATATATAATGAAAATCAGACATTTGGCCTTCGTGCCTCAGTTGAGAATTGTGCTTATACACTGCATGCATTTTGTTTTACCCTGAGGTTCGAGTAATATGTTTTGTGAAGATCGGATGTTGATTATATAGTTGTTCATCGTGCTTTGGTGCTTTGGTGTCAACAACACAAAGATAATTATTACAGTGTTACACGTGCGTCTGTTATTAAAAAGATTGCTTTAGACAGGTTTATTATACCATTTCCATGTTCAGGCCTTGAGTGAATATGCTCTTATACACTGCCTGGGTTTTTTTTTCCCAGGAGTGATCGAGTAATATGTTTTGTAATCGTCGTGCAGGAAATATTTAAATACATATTTGATTGAATTTCCCCAGACAATGCTGGGTACTTCAGCTCGTAAATCATATTTCTCCAAATGTATGGTATATCTTACAACAATAAAAAAAATGTGCGTTTCAATGTGTACCATTCCTTAAGTTCATCAGGAATGTTTACTGTTCCTCCATATCCAGAATATTGCAAAATGTCAACACTACATTACTCAATTTCTGACTAACCGCTGCCCAGTGAGAAGGAATGTTTCTACATTTATACATACATTGGGAAATGAACGTGATTTTGAATTCAGACGCTCGGATATTCTCTGAGTGAAATGTTTTATGGTGTAATGAAGCTCTTTGTCAGAGAGGGTATTGGTATCTGTGACACAAAAACTTCATGAACTGGAACGACACCTGCTGGAGCACATACCTCCACCAGGCGGAACACTTCACGTTTTGTGTCCCCTGATAGGTTGGACCTGAACCCAAATTGAATCGGCTTGTTATTGTCGCCTAACCAACTCGTCCACCAAATTTTGTCATAATCCGTCCATACCTATTTGAAATAGCCTGCTATATATCGTTTTTGGCCCCATCTCTCAAGGATGAAGAATCACCTTCAGAAATTAAAAAAATTTAAATCTTTTCTGGATCCAAAATCTGGATCTTCACCGAAATTGGAATCAACTCGCCATTGGCACACACCCAACCTGTCCACCAAATTTCGTCCAAATCCATCCATAACGTTTTGATATTGTCGTGTTCACAGGCGATTGACACCGAGACCCGTGAACGGATGGGCCGAAACATTCTGTGGCGTTCCGACTTATGGCGATATAAGCTCGTGCGCTCGGCTGTGGTGAATCAGAACTTAAGGCTTTTATAAAACCCAACGGGTTTATTCCCGAGCAAACGAGGGAAAACAACATCAATGATCACGATATACAATGTGATGAACTGATGAGGTAAAATAAATCCTATTAAAACGAAGGCGCCATACTCTCAGTCACAAGCACAGATATGGTGAGGGGCACAAAACCGGGCGACTCACCGCTGGTGTGGCGGCGGGGGAGCGGGAAGATGGGCAAGTAGCTGGTGTTGAGGAGATGAGCAGGAGAATGGGCAAGGTGAGGCGACAGCTCGACGACAAAAAGGTGATGAGGATTCGGGCAGGACGATCATAGACAATTGGGGAGGACGAAAAAAGACCAAGGCCAAAGCAGGTAAGCAGGACAATCTCCTTAATCCTTAAATTTCTCCTTCAATTCTGCCCACAACTCCCTCAATTCTTCACAAAATCACAGCGAGCACCGCCATTTTTCTCTCACACCTCTCTTCAGCCTCCGAGAGCTCCTCTGCACTGTTCCCGCTCGTCCTGGCTCCTCTTCTTCTCTTCAGCCTCTCCACAGAACAGCGAGCTTCACAACACACTGTTCCCACACATTTCAGGCTCCTGCATCTTCTCCACAGAATAATCTCAGACTTTCAGAACTCTCACAACGAGCAAGTTCTCCTCAGAGATGGCACAATCCTCTCATAACATTTCCCGCTCCCTTTTGTACACCGAACTCACTGCTCTTTGCTCCTGCCTAGTCTCCCTGGACAATGCTTGCCCCTCCTCCAGGTGTCCCCATTCAGTGGACGATTATAGCTCCGCCCCCTCTTTCTTTGCCTCTCACAATGTGATGGTTTTTCTGCCTTGATTTTCTGGGCTTTTGTGAACATTGTTTAAGAGATGTCACCTGACACCAGGTGGAAGTTTACATGACGTGTTCAACAAAGATGTCACCTGGAACACCCGGTGGAAGTTTACATGAGGTGTTCAACAAAGATGTCACCTGACACACCCAGTGGAAGTTTACATGAGGTGTTCAACAAAGACGTCACCCAGCACCCCCGGTGGAAATTTACATGAGGTGTTCAACAAAGATGTCACCCGGCACCCCCGGTGTAAGTTGACATGAGATGTTCAACAAAGATGTCACCCGGCATGCCCGGTGAAAGTTTACTTGAGGTGGTCAACAAAGATGTCACCTGACACACCCAGTGGAAGTTTACATGAGGTGTTCAACAAAGATGTCACCCGGCACCCCCGGTGGAGGTTTACATGAGGTGTTCAACAAAGATGTCACCCGGCACTCCCGGTGGAAGTTTACATGAGGTGTTCAACAAAGATGTCACCTGACACACCTGGTGGAAGTTTTCATGAGGTGTTCAACAAAGATGTCACCTGTTACACCCGGTGGAAGTTTACACGAGGTTTTACACACGTTTCATTAACTTAAATCCCTCTCCATCTTATCACAATCACGACCCCTCGTATCGTGCACATTCAAACACAATCCTTAAGCTAACAAATCCCTACTTCCTTTCCATCGAGGTTGGCTTTCTGCTCCCATGCTCTGGAGCATGTCATTCCATGCTATTCCTCCACAGTTCTAGCTCTTCTAAGGTAATCTCTATCCTCCCCCATAAACGTAACAATATATCCTGCTCACAGAAAGAGAAACAAACAAGAAACATGCCGTGCATAGCAAAATCCCGAAAATAAGTTGTTGACCTTTGGCATTTCCGTGGTCATTGACCATTGACCTTGACCTTTGACTAATTTAAAACAGATTTTAAACACATATGTATACAGTGGTGAGAAAACGTTTCATATTTTACTGGTGAGGTACCTGTGCTTCGCAAGGGTGGGGAGCTGGAGGCAAATCAACAATGTGGAAGCAGTGAATGCTAAACCATGGAACCAATAAATTCCACATTCCTGTGCCACCTGTCGTCGAACATCAAGCATGGAATGCAGGTTCGTGAAGGACTTCCACGAAAACCGTACCTGAATGAATGGTTAGATCCCCAGTCAATGGCGAATCTGCATATGGCAAATTCGCGAATGTCGTGGTTAGAAAGTAGAAACCCTCTTGTCATTTCCTCATTAATTTGAACTCAAAAAATCTCTATTTTCATTCCAAACAGCATAACTCAAATCACAATAAGATTAATATAAAAAATAAACTTTTACCAACACTCGTGACAAACAAGTATTTAAATCAATGCTGACGTTACATCCGGATATGGAGCAGTTCCGTATGGTTGGAAATTTAAAATCCTAATTGTATTCACTCAATTCCAAACAGCATCATTCCAATCATAAATTGATACGATAACAAAATACTGTGTTAAATGACGATTGTATTGAGATATTATCAAACCAGCTCATTATAGTCATGTGTTCACTTCCGGATCATGGGCAGGTTCATATCGAGTTGATTTCAAAATCATAATTTTATTGAGGAATTTCTGAAACCTCCTACCTACCTTACAACATCCGCTGGGACCCCAAAATGTTCCACAGGAGGTTTGGCGAGGCTAGCCCCAAAACTGAGGGAGTAGTTTGGGGATGGACAGACACTCCTGTTTTATAATATATACTGAAACGCAAAAGAAACTTACCACCTTTGAATATCAACAATAACACTGCGTGTAGTAAATGTGTGAACTTATTTGTGGACAATAGTGTCCTCACTGTCAGACAAAACGGTCACGGATGGTCACTTGAACCTTCAATGGTTACTTCATAGCACAGCTGTTGAACAGCCGTTTTGACTGTCAGTGATTAGCCAAGGGGTACGGGATGATTTTAATGAGCTGCACGTGATGTCTTGATATTGGCTTTAAAAAGGCCAGTGAAAAATGGGCATTTCAATCAACATGCCACGATTGTCAAGGGATCAACGGCAGCGTGCCCTGGGCATGCTGCAAGGTGGACTGAGCTACCGTGAGGTGGCACGTCGCCTTGGCTGTTCACACCAGATGATATCGGCCCTGGTGGACAGAGACACCCTCCACAACTCTGCAGATGACAGACCTCGATCGGGGAGGCCAAGAGTCACCACTGCAAGGCAGGACAGGCTGATGCTGCTGGCACCATCTCCGTCGGTTGCAGCGATGGGCAGCCGTCATCACGGGACCTCTGTATGGTCTTCTGGCAGTTAGACCATAGTCATGCAGTCGTCTTCGTGCAGTATCATTGGAGATCCGTGGGTTTGCATGCCCCGGAGTTTCTGCCGCAGTGCGGGATGCTGGACGGAATCGATCCCGCAGGTGACTTCGGACCATCTGCCTGTCCTGCCTTGCAGTGGTGACTCTTGGCCTCCCTGATCGAGGTCTGTCATCTGCAGAGTTGTGGAGGGTGTCTCTGTCCACCAGGGCCGATATCGTCTGGTGTGAACAGCCAAGGCGACGTGCCACCTCACGGTAGCTCAGTCCGCCTTGCAGCATGCCCAGGGCATGCTGCCGTTGATCCCTTGACAATCGTGGCATGTTGATTGAAATGCCCATTTTGCACTGGCCTTTTTAAAGCCAATATCAAGACACCACGTGCAGCTCATTAAAATCATCCCGTACCCCTTGGCTAATCACTGACAGTCAAAACGGCTGTTCAACAGCTGTGCTATGAAGTGACCATTGAAGGTTCAAGTGACCATCCGTGACCGTTTTGTCTGACAGTGAAGACACTATTGTCCACAAATAAGTTCACACATTTACTACACGCAGTGTTATTGTTGATATTTAAAGGTTTCAAAGGTGGTAAGTTTCTTTTGCGTTTCAGTATATTATATACCGTATATACAATTACATTCAATTTTCTGTAATTTCTGCATAAATTTGCCATCAAATGTGATCACATCTTCATCTGAGTCCTACCAATAGATAAAGAGAACCCAATTGAACAAATATCACACAAAAAAAAAAATCAACGTTTTAATTTATTTATTGAGCAAAATGATCCAACATTCACTTTCTTTGTCGGAAAAAGTACGTGAACCTCTACGTTCAGTAACTGGTGGCACCCCCTTGAGGAGCAATAACTTCAACCAAACGTTTCCTGTAACTCTTGATCAGGCCTGCACATCGGCTTGGAGGATATTTTGACGCATTCCTCCTTACAGACCTGCTTCAACTCAAGAAATATTTGTGGGTTTTCTTGTATGAACCGCTCGCGTCAGGTTCTTCCACAACATTTAAATTGGGTTAATGTCTGGACTTTGACTTTGTCATTCCAAAGCGCAAAACCTCTCTTCTGTTTCAGCCATTCTGTTGTACATTTACTTTGACATTGTCATTCCAAAACGCAAAACCTCTCTTCTGTTTCAGCCATTCTGTTGTACATTTACTTGTGTTTCGGATCGTTGTCTTGCTGCACGCCCCACTTTCTGTTCAGCTTCAGTTCACGGACGGATGCCCTGACATTCTCCTGTAAATTGCTGGTACAATCCAGAATTCATGGTTCCATCAATGATAGCGAGCCGTCCGGATCCTCAGTCAGAAAAGCAGCCCCAAATCTTGATACTCCCACCAATATGCTTGCCCACCATGTGCTTCTAGTTCAGTTTTTTTTTTAATGTATGCCAATTTGTAAGTATTCAGACTTTTCGTACCAGGTTTTTGAGGCCTACATTTTCCTAGTTCAAGTCCACGATCATTTTTTAAATTGTCTTTTCTCTCTACTACCTGCAGCGCTTTTATTTTCTCCCAAATACTCTTATTTCACCTTCAAATCCTCCCATTTATATCCCGTTTAGTGTCTTAAAATAAAAAATAAAAATAATCTTCAATTCCTTAATACCTCCAAACCTTTCACCTCCCCCGACTTCCTCTTCTGCCCCCTCAATTTTTGCCATTTCCAGTCTGCATTCCCACTCATCGCAAAGAAGTTCACCATACAGCTCAACATTTTTATTTTCAACGTTTTACTTTATCCTTCTTCCACACAACATTAAAAAATAAACGAGACCAATAGTCCAACAACAGTGAGCGGGGCTTGGATCTGCTGTCCCCCTGTCAAGAGGCCAGATCATCAGCCCTGATTAGTGGATATTTGTGAGTGATGGACATGTGAAGAGTTCCGCAAGGCAGTGTTCTGGTCCCTGTGCTTTCTCTGGTCTTCATTAATGATCTCTCCGACTCTCTGGAAAATCTTCTCTATCTCTTTGCTGATGACACCACTCTCTGCTGCTCCATATCCTAACCCTCAGATTGGCAGGCTGGACACTCTCTGCAGACCTGGACAAAATCACAAACTGGTCAAACATGTGGAATACGTCTTTCAATCCTGACAAATCGCACACCCTCACTTTGTTTCTCCAGAAAGACCGTCTGGACAATCCTCCCATCTACTTTCTGAACAATCCTCTCAAAGAAGTTCTGTAACTCAAGCTTTTGGGTCTCACTATCTGCCATGATCTTTCCAGGGAAAACCACATTTCCAAGCTGGCCTCCAAATCCAGTCGCCGACTGGGCATCCTCCATCGTGCGAAGTCCTTTCTGGGCACTTCTGAGCTCCTCACCACATTCAAGGCTTTCATCCGCAGCTCAATGGAATACTGCTCTCCCCTCTGGGCCGGTGCTCCTGCCTCATACCTAGCTCGGCTTCACGCGATTGAAACCAAAGCATTCAGAATCATTGGAATCTCCCACAATGAAGCTGATTCTGAGGACCTTTCTCTCTCTCGCTGCAGGCAGGCAGGTGGTCTTTCTGTCTTCTAACGACTCCTCTCCGGCTTTGCTCCATCTGCTTTGTCTGTGCTCTGTCCCCGAAATATTCCTGCACGACGCACAAGATCTGCCAGCAACCCTCTTTTGTTTAACTGCCAAAATCAAGAATCTCTGCTCACCTTCACTCCTTCATTTCTCTTTTCTCCCGAATCTGGAACAATCTCCCACACTCTCTTCAATCCCTCTCCTCCCTCCAAGTCTTTAAAACAGCTGTTCACCACCATCTTTAATCTTCCCCCATTCAAAATCTTGGTCTTTTCTACCCCCGTTAAAACATCTCAATTCCGCCTCTTTCAATCCCCAACTTCTTTATTGAAATTCCTGGAAGTGTTCATTTGCTTTGTACCATGGACCCACTCCCTCCTCTCCCAGCACTCTCCCTTCCACCGATCTACCGATGTCCCTGTTCTCTTCTGTTGTTGTGCATGTGTGCTTCCCTCTCTCCTCCGCTTGTCTCCTGCTCCCTTTATTGCATGTTTTATGTGTCTGTGCATGTTTTCATGTTCAATGTGTTAGCTCTTACACGAGCCTCGATTCTGTATACAACAACAACAAAAAAAACAACCCCGAACAACTCGGTTTGTTCCAGAAGCGGGGAAAAAGAGGAACGAAAGAGTGAAGGTAAGGAGTGAGTTGATTTTTGGCAGGTTCACCAGAAGAGGGTTACTGGCAGGTCTTGGGCATTCTGAAGCAATATTTGGGGGACAGAACACAGACAGAGAAGGGGAAGTTAGGCCGGAGCGGAGACAGCAGCAGACAGAACGACCACCAACCTGCCTGCCCATTTTATTGCTTTTTTTGAGAGAGTGAAAGGACATCATAATCAGCATCATCACGAAAGATACAAATGATTCTGAAAGCCTTGGTTTCTACAACGTGAAGCCGAGCTAGGTTTTAGGCAGGAGCACCGGACCAGAGGGGAGAGCAGTACTCCATCAAGCTGCGGATGAAAGCTTTGTATGTGGTGAGGAGCTCAGAGGTGCCAAGAAAGAACTTCACACGACGGAGGATGCCCAGTCGGCGACTGGCTTTGGAGGCCAGCTTGGAAATGTGGTTTTCCCAGGAAAGGTCATGGCAGACAGTGAGACCCAAAAGCTTGAGTGACAGAATTCTTCGAGAGGATTGTTGAGAAAGTAGATGAGAGGGTTGTCCAAACAGTCTTTTCGGAGAGACATATTGAGTGTGAGATTTGTCAGGATTGAAAGTCATGTTCCACTTGCTTGACCAGTTTGTGATATTGCCCAGTTCTGCAGAAAGTGAGGAGCCTGCAGACTGCCGATCTGAGGGTTGACGTATAGAGCAGCAGAGAGTCCAGTCATCAGCAAAGATATAGAGAGGATTTTCCAAAGAGTCAGAGAGATCATTAATGAAGACCAGAAAAGCACAGGGCCGAGAACACTGCCTTCAGGAACTCCAGCCTGAACAGGAAGGGGAGATGAGAGAATTCCATTCACGGCCACACGTTGACTACGACCGAAGAGGAAGTCCACAATCTATGCATGGAGGTTTCCATCGATACCATAAGAGGAGAGTTTGGAGAACAGCGTGGGGTCCCGGACCGAATCGAAGGCACGAGATATGTCGTGCATCTACTTTCTCAACAATCCTCTCCAAGAAGTTCTGTCGCTCAAGCTTTTGGGTCTCACTATCTGCCATGATATTTCTTGGGAAAACCACATTTCCAAGCTGGCCTCCAAAGCCAGTCGCCGACTGGGCATCCTCCGTCGTGCGAAGTCCTTCCTCGGCACACCTGAGCTCCTCACCACATACAAGGCTTTCATCCGCAGCTCAATGGAATACTGTTCTCCCCTATGGGTCGGTGCTCCTGCCTCACACCTAGCTCGGCTTCACGCTGTTGAAACCAAAGCTTTCAGAATTATTGGAATCTCCCGCGATGAAGCTATCTCTGAGGGCCTTCCACTCACTCACCGCAGGCAGGTAGGTGGTCTTTCTGTCTTCTACCGACTCCTCTCCGGCCTTGCACCCCCAGCCCTCTCTGTGCTCTGTCCCCCAAATATTCCTACAGGTCGCACAAGATCTGCCAGCAACCCTCTGATGGTTAAACTGCCGAAATCTCGGCTCTCTGCTCACCTTCACTCTTTCATTCCTCTTTTCTCCCGCCTCTGGAACAAACTCCCTCACTCTCTTCAATCCCACTCCTCCCTCCAGGTCTTTAAAACAGCTGTTCACCACCATCTCTTATCTTCCCCCATCCAAAACCTTGATCTTTTCTACCCCCGCTAATTCACCCCAGATCCACCTTGTTTGAAATTCCAACTTCTTTCCTGGAAGTCCTGGCAGTGTCCATATGTTTTATACCTCTCCCACCCCCCCCCCCCCCTTCCCATGCCCCCCTGAAAGCCCTTGCCCTCTCTCAGATCTCTCGATGTCTCCATGTCTCTCGGTCCCTGCTCTCAAATGTTGTGTTTGTGTCCTTCCCCCTCTCTCCCCATCTTGTCTACCGCTCCCGATGTTATATGTTTTATGTGTCGGTTTGTCTTTCTGTGTGATTAATGCTCGCTCTTTCACGAGCCTCGATGTTGTATACAAAAAAAAACCAAAAAAAAAAAAAATGTCAAGGGAGACAGGTCTGATTTCCTGTTTGGCATTGAGGACCCCCATCCATTGTTGAGACAGCAGAAGCAACATGTCCAGAGTAGAGTGCCCTGGTCTGAAACCAAATTGATGATCAGAGATCAACCCATTGGAGAAGAGGAAGGATTTAATATAAGAATCAATGATCGATTCCATGACCTTGCTGATGATTGGGTGCAGGCTGATTGGTCTGTAGTTGTAAGGATCTGTTTTTGCACATTTTTTGTGTAAAGCGGTAATGTTTGCTGATTTCCAAGATGAAGGCAGATGACCTTGAGCAAAAGAGAGGGTGAAGAGAACAGAGGGGGGGTGTGAAAGAGCAGCAGCGCAGGATTTTAGGATCCATTGGGCTGATGCCGTCTGGTCCAGTTGCAGAATCAGAGTCGAGGTTTGACAGAAACTTCTCCATCTTGTCAGGAGAGAAGGACACAGAGTCCAGGAGCAACTGGGTTCGTCTGGGTAAGGTGGGTACAGAGAGAGCTGGATTTGGGACACAAGATTTTGAGGCAAACACAGAGTTGAGGCATTTGGCTTTGTCACGTGCGGTGTCGGCTGTGCAGCCATTTGAGATAAGGTAGGACATGGAGGGGGAACAAACACCAGAAACAGATTTGACCAGGTGCCACCAGGATTTGGAGGAGGGAGGCAGGTTTGAGAGTTCAGTCTTGAGAGTAGAGAGATAGTGCTTCTTGGCTCTCCTGAGGGTAGACACACACTTGTTCCGAGCGTTGTGAAAGGAACTGAGATTTCCTTCAGTTGGATTAGCCTTCCAATAGGCAAAGGCAAGTTGTTTCAGAGCAACTGCCTCACCACAAGATTCAGTGTACCATGGACGGGAGGAAGGGTAAGACAACTGAAGACGAGATGGGATAAATCTGTGCATGAGAGAGAGCAGTTTACTTTGGAAGAATTCCCAGGAAGAGTTGATGTCAGAGGCCGGAGAGATGGGAGACCAGTCCAGATGATTGAGGGCTCCTTGAAGACCTTGCAAGTCGGCCTGAGTGAAGTGCCAGACTGGTCGAGACTGAGGAGGCTCTCTGAGAATGGCCAGAGAGATGTCCACTTTAACAAGGAAATGATCAGATGAACTGACTGGAGCAGAAGAAGAGCAGCCGACATTTGCAGGGAAGTTCATCATAATCAAGTCTAGAAGAGAAGATGCTCCATTGACTGATATCCGAGTCGGGAAATTGACAGATTGTGTCAGTCCCAGTTGGTCGCAGAAGTCCTTTGCTGAAATGTCATGGCTGGTGAGGGAGGAACACACACCCAGCCAGCTGGCATAATGACAGTTGAAGTCACCACAAATGAGGAAGAGAGAGTTGGGATGAGTGGATAGAAGTTGGTCCATGTTGTCAGACAACGGAATGTAAATTAAGTCATCACTGTTTGGAGGACGGTATAGAACACATTTGAACAAAAGGTGGGAGCGGAGAGGAAGCCGTAGCTAGAGGTACTCCTAGGGGTGGGGTGGAGAGAGGGCAGTTCAAGGAGAGTGAGGAAGAGAGTTTTTGATAAAGATAGCAACCCCACCACCCGGACGAGGCTCAGGTCTATCATACCAGAGGAGGGAGTAATCAGGGAGAGATATTAAGGAATCAGAGACATCTTGAAGGAGGAAAGTTTCTGTTAAGCAGATCAAGTCTGGATTGTCAGAAGCAACCTGAATGGAGAGATCAATCAGGTTTGAGCGAAGGCCCCGGATGTTTGAGGTCCATACCGTTAAGGAAGAGGAAGGGGGAGCATCTGGTACAGGACAGGAGAGGGGAGGGGTAGGGTAAGATGAGGGGTGAGAGGAGAAGGTAGGGAGAGCTGTTGATAGTGTGTCAGAGATTGCAGAAGTGCTAGGAGAAAGGGAAGGATGAGGAGGACAAAAGGTTTGATTGTGATGGGATGAGGCACAGTGAGGGGTTGTATGAGGGGGGGGCAGTTCAAAGTAGAAGGTTGGAGGAGGTGGAGGTATGAGATAGAAGGGAGAGGAAGTGGGGAGGAGGCAGCTTTGAGGAGGAGGGGGGAAAATTGGAGAAAGATGGTAGGTGGGAGGGGAGATTTGAAGGGGAGGGGTGAGGGGAAGTTTTTGAAGGGGTGGGGGTATGAGGAAGATTTGAAGGGAAGGGCCAAGGGGGGAGATTTGTAAGGGAGGTGCGAAGGAGGAGTTTCGGAGGGGAGGGGTGAGGGGGGAGTTTAGAAAGTGGATGATTCATGAAAAACGAACATTTATTACAAACTGGGTTGATTCTGATTTTCAAGTCAGAGATCCGTTTGAAAATGATCGATGAGGGGTGAAATGAAGGTGAGTTTCGAGAATATAGAAAGGAAGAAATGTAAGCGATATCAATTTTTTTTTTGAAGTGGAATTAATTGAAGAGGAAATTGAAAAAAGCCTTTTAAGTAGGAAGAAAAACAGTGTGTTGTAATAAACCACTGAATAAAACACTGCAGGGGATATTTTAAACATATTTAAATAATATTTCAACAAACCATGAAAAACAATCTGGGAAAAGTCCCTGAAGTGAAGGCATGGATCTTACAAAGAAGGAGAAAGGGTTGAATGAGAATGGTGTAAATAAGACCAGTTCTCTTTGTTAATCCAGTTGGCGGTTTATTGCAACTTCAACAATGTACACGGTCTGAAAGATATAAGAACAAACATTATGATCAGTAATGATTAAGAATCCTCTATCTCCCCCAAGTCTTTGGCATGGAAAATATAAGTGTATAACAAGTGTGTGTGTGTCTTTTGGCATGACAAAGACTGAGAATATGAAGAATATATGTAACTAACTTGGAAGCTAATTGAAGAACTGGTGAACCAGAAACCAAACACAATGTCAGTAATGGTCAATGCCAGAATCACATGTCATAGTCAGAGTGCCAGGCAGGCTTGCTCGTGCTTCGGCCGGACCGTCTGGGTGCAGCAGCTGGTTTGTCAAGCGCAGGGCGTGTGGTAACCGTATTGGGTTTGGGACCACTGACTTGAGGAGGTGACATTGGAGGCGCTGCACTGATATGCCGAGTTACCTGCGATGACTTAGCCATAGATGGGGATGTAGCATCATCAAAGAGCTGATGGCGGCCAGGAGGGCTCCGGTTGACCCTGGGTGATTCAACAGGAAATGTAGCAGGTGGCTGCGGTGGAGTGGTGTCAGAGTTGATGTTGGGATGTTGCGGTGGCATTGGACTAGTAATGGATGGGCCACAAGCCTCCTTGTGACTGGCCGGGGTTGTGGTGTGCACAATGCATGGGTGTGGGATGTTCTGCCGAACCATTGGTCTCTGCACTCCAATATCACCGTCTATCGTCAATCTTGGTAGGGGTGTTAGCACAGGAATGTACTTTTGCAGGAATTTCCTATTGCGCAGAGCAACCCTTCCTGAACCGTCAACTCTTACCACATATTGGTCAAACTGGCGAACCTCGATGATGATGCCGGTTTTGTCCCATTTGAGGGGGTGTGGCCCGGTCTGATTCTGGATACGAACACAGTCGCCGACAACAAGGGGCAAGAGTCTCTTGGTATGTTCAGACCAGCGCTCAGCGTCTCTCATGTGGCGGTTGCGAAGTGTTTCCTCCCGAGCCACCAGAGTCCCACGCCAGATGTTATGAGGTTTCTATCTGCCAGGTGGTATTGGGATGAAGTCTCGAATTGGGCGGCCAAAAACGCACATCGCTGGAGAGAGTTTTGTGTCTCTGTCTGGAGTATTTCTATACTGGAGCAGTGCACGTTGGAATGCATCGGTATCAAGGCCTCCATTAGGGCTAGGCTAGTGTTCTCCATGAGAAGACGCTTCACATTCTTGACACCAACTTCAGCATGGCAGTTGCTATGTGGATAAGCTACTGAGGAGAGTCGATGATGTACACCCGAGTCCTTGAGGAATTGACGTGTAGTGATAGCTGTGAATTCAGGACCACCATCGGAAGCTAATTCATCAGGGATACCAAATGTGACAAAGGTACGTCTTAGGCAAGCGATGAGTCCACCTGCACCATGCGAGGCTCTCTCAACTATCGGCCAGTTAGAATACCGGTCGACCACTACCAAGTAGTTGCATCCTTTGTAGTGAAACTAGTCGGCACACATGCATTGGAATGGATAATCTGGAGGTGTCAGAGGAGTGGGTGGTGCACTTGGATTGGAGAGCGCAATCCGATTACAATGGTAGCACCCAGCATGAAGGGCCGCAATGGCAGGGGCGATGCCAGGCCAGAAGATGGAAGACTCGGTTCTCGCAGTCATAGAGGTGACCCCTTGATGGGCAGCGTGCAGAGCGGCTAACTCCTCGTCCCTGAGAGATGGTGGTATAAGGACACGATCCTCGTAGAGTATGACACCATCAACTGTATGTAGACTATGTCGAAATTGGAAGTATTCGCGTAGGGGTCCAGGGAGCTCATCACGGAATACCTGACGACATGATGGGATACCTGACTCGATAAGGTCAACAAGGCTCTGCATGTTATTGTCACTCGCTATTGCGGTTTGAACCCTGTCCCATGTTACAGATTTGAGGCTGAGTGAGGCGAGGGAGGACATAGCAGACTTGGAAACATAGTTGTCGGGGGTTTCTGGTGCTGATCTATGTAAGCCACTCAGGAGGGTTTTGGAATGCGTCAGGATGATGAGTGTGGGATCAATGGCTGCCATATCGTCAGTGAGGGTCAGTTTCACAGGCTCTCCAGTAGGGTGGCATGAGATGCAGTCTGTGGCGCGATGTCTAAGCCCCGGCACATGGACCATCCGGAACCTGTATCGCAGGGTCTTCTCCTTCAAGTTCCTAAGTCGAGCGTTTGAGATATCCTCTAGACTTCGATCATTAAAGATCCTGAGCAGAGGTTTGTGGTCAACAGCGATTATGAGGTCTTCACATCCCAGAACAAAGTATCTGGTCTTGTCTAGGGTGTCAGCAACTGCTAGGGCCTCACCCTCAACTTACTTCTCACCCTCAACCTCAACTTAAAGCAAACAAAACATTTACTTACTTCTGAAATTTGGAACAAATTACCTGGATGTACAAAACATTTACTTATTTCTGAAATTTGGAACAAATTACCTTGATGTACAAAACATTTACTTACTTCTGAAATTTGGAACAAATTACCTGGATGTACAAAACATTTACTTACTTCTGAAATTTGGAACAAATTACCTGGATGTATAAAACATTTACTTACTTCTGAAATTTGGAACAAATTACCTTGATGTACAAAACATTTACTTACTTCTGAAATTTGGAACAAATTACCTGGATATACAAAACATTTCCTTACTTCTGAAATTTGGAACAAATTACCTGGATGGACAAAACATTTACTTACTTCTGAAATTTGGAACAAATTACCTTGATGTACAAAACATTTCCTTACTTCTGAAATTTGGAACAAATTACCTTGATGTACAAAACATTTACTTACTTCTGAAATTTGGAACAAATTACCTTGATGTACAAAACATTTCCTTACTTCTGAAATTTGGAACAAATTACCTGGATGTACAAAACATTTACTTACTTCTGAAATTTGGAACAAATTACCTTGATGTACAAAACATTTACTTACTTCTGAAATTTGGAACAAATTACCTTGATGTACAAAACATTTCCTTACTTCTGAAATTTGGAACAAATTACCTGGATGTACAAAACATTTCCTTACTTCTGAAATTTGGAACAAATTACCTGGATGTACAAAACATTTGCTTACTTCTGAAATTTGGAACAAATTACCTGGATGTACAAAACATTTACTTACTTCTGAAATTTGGAACAAATTACCTGGATGTACAAAACATTTACTTACTTCTGAAATTTGGAACAAATTACCTTGATGTACAAAACATTTCCTTACTTCTGAAATTTGGAACAAATTACCTGGATGTACAAAACATTTACTTACTTCTGAAATTTGGAACAAATTACCTGGATGTACAAAACATTTACTTACTTCTGAAATTTGGAACAAATTACCTGGATGTACAAAACATTTACTTACTTTTGAAATTTGGAACAAATTACCTTGATGTACAAAACATTTACTTACTTCTGAAATTTGGAACAAATTACCTGGATGTACAAAACATTTACTTACTTCTGAAATTTGGAACAAATTACCTTGATGTACAAAACATTTACTTACTTCTGAAATTTGGAACAAATTACCTGGATGTACAAAACATTTACTTACTTCTGAAATTTGGAACAAATTACCTGGATGTACAAAACATTTACTTACTTCTGAAATTTGGAACAAATTACCTGGATGTACAAAACATTTACTTACTTCTGAAATTTGGAACAAATTACCTGGATGTACAAAACATTTACTTACTTCTGAAATTTGGAACAAATTACCTTGATGTACAAAACATTTCCTTACTTGTGAAATTTGGAACAAATTACCTGGATGTTCAAAACATTTACTTACTTCTGAAATTTGGAACAAATTACCTGGATGTACAAAACATTTACTTACTTTTGAAATTTGGAACAAATTACCTGGATGTACAAAACATTTACTTATTTCTGAAATTTGGAACAAATTACCTGGATGTACAAAACATTTACTTACTTCTGAAATTTGGAACAAATTACCTGGATGTACAAAACATTTACTTACTTCTGAAATTTGGAACAAATTACCTTGATGTACAAAACATTTACTTACTTCTGAAATTTGGAACAAATTACCTGGATGTACAAAACATTTATTTACTTCTGAAATTTGGAACAAATTACCTGGATGTACAAAACATTTACTTACTTCTGAAATTTGGAACAAATTACCTTGATGTACAAAACATTTACTTACTTCTGAAATTTGGAACAAATTACCTGGATGTACAAAACATTTCCTTACTTCTGAAATTTGGAACAAATTACCTGGATGTACAAAACATTTATTTACTTCTGAAATTTGGAACAAATTACCTGGATGTACAAAACATTTACTTACTTCTGAAATTTGGAACAAATTACCTTGATGTACAAAACATTTCCTTACTTCTGAAATTTGGAACAAATTACCTGGATGTACAAAACATTTCCTTACTTCTGAAATTTGGAACAAATTACCTGGATGTACAAAACATTTACTTACTTCTGAAATTTGGAACAAATTACCTTGATGTACAAAACATTTACTTACTTCTGAAATTTGGATCAAATTACCTTGATGTACAAAACATTTCCTTACTTCTGAAATTTGGAACAAATTACCTGGATGTACAAAACATTTCCTTACTTCTGAAATTTGGAACAAATTACCTGGATGTACAAAACATTTACTTACTTCTGAAATTTGGAACAAATTACCTGGATGTACAAAACATTTACTTACTTCTGAAATTTGGAACAAATTACGTGGATGTACAAAACATTTACTTACTTTTGAAATTTGGAACAAATTACCTTCATGTACAAAACATTTACTTACTTCTGAAATTTGGAACAAATTACCTGGATGTACAAAACATTTACTTACTTCTGAAATTTGGAACAAATTACCTTGATGTACAAAACATTTACTTACTTCTGAAATTTGGAACAAATTACCTGGATGTACAAAACATTTACTTACTTCTGAAATTTGGAACAAATTACCTTGATGTACAAAACATTTACTTACTTCTGAAATTTGGAACAAATTACCTGGATGTACAAAACATTTCCTTACTTCTGAAATTTGGAACAAATTACCTGGATGTACAAAACATTTATTTACTTCTGAAATTTGGAACAAATTACCTGGATGTACAAAACATTTACTTACTTCTGAAATTTGGAACAAATTACCTGGATGTACAAAACATTTACTTACTTCTGAAATTTGGAACAAATTACCTGGATGTACAAAACATTTACTTACTTCTGAAATTTGGAACAAATTACCTTGATGTACAAAACATTTACTTTTTTCTGAAATTTGGAACAAATTACCTTGATGTACAAAACATTTCCTTACTTCTGAAATTTGGAACAAATTACCTGGATGTACAAAACATTTACTTACTTCTGAAATTTGGAACAAATTACCTGGATGTACAAAACATTTACTTACTTCTGAAATTTGGAACAAATTACCTGGATGTACAAAACATTTACTTACTTCTGAAATTTGGAACAAATTACCTGGATGTACAAAACATTTACTTACTTCTGAAATTTGGAACAAATTACCTTGATGTACAAAACATTTCCTTACTTCTGAAATTTGGAACAAATTACCTGGATGTACAAAACATTTACTTACTTCTGAAATTTGGAACAAATTACCTGGATGTACAAAACATTTACTTACTTCTGAAATTTGGAACAAATTACCTGGATGTACAAAACATTTACTTCCTTTTGAAATTTGGAACAAATTACCTTGATGTACAAAACATTTACTTACTTCTGAAATTTGGAACAAATTACCTGGATGTACAAAACATTTACTTACTTCTGAAATTTGGAACAAATTACCTTGATGTACAAAACATTTACTTACTTCTGAAATTTGGAACAAATTACCTGGATGTACAAAACATTTACTTACTTCTGAAATTTGGAACAAATTACCTTGATGTACCAAACATTTACTTACTTCTGAAATTTGGAACAAATTACCTGGATGTACAAAACATTTACTTACTTCTGAAATTTGGAACAAATTACCTGGATGTACAAAACATTTACTTACTTCTGAAATTTGGAACAAATTACCTGGATGTACAAAACATTTACTTACTTCTGAAATTTGGAACAAATTACCTTGATGTACAAAACATTTCCTTACTTGTGAAATTTGGAACAAATTACCTGGATGTACAAAACATTTACTTACTTCTGAAATTTGGAACAAATTACCTGGATGTACAAAACATTTACTTACTTTTGAAATTTGGAACAAATTACCTTGATGTACAAAACATTTACTTACTTCTGAAATTTGGAACAAATTACCTGGATGTCCAAAACATTTACTTACTTCTGAAATTTGGAACAAATTACCTTGATGTACAAAACATTTACTTACTTCTGAAATTTGGAACAAATTACCTGGATGTACAAAACATTTACTTACTTCTGAAATTTGGAACAAACTAGGGCATGCCCGTACTATATCTATATCTAAAATTATATCCCCCCCTCTATTTACATGAAATGGTTTGGTCCATGAAATGTTTTGGTCCATTCGCAACGCCAAAGCGAACGGCGAACGCTTTACATGAAATGGTTTCGTCCATGAAATGTTTTGGTCCATTCGCAACGCCAAAGCGAACGGCGAACGGCTTGCGAGTACAGTGACAATCCCCCCGGGGTTTTAATTAGTTTTAAAACGGAGCTTGGCAACCACTGGCGTTCTTTAGCCGGCAGCTTCGCCCGCCCGAACGCCGTTACAGTACCTTCGACCGCGAGTTGCTCGGACTTCACTTGGCGGTCAGGCACTTCCGCCATCTGCTCGTGCGAGTACAGTGACAATCCCCCCCCCCCCCTCTATTTACATGAAATGGTTTTTATTAGTTTTAAAACATAGTTTAACGCCAACATAGCGCCAACATAGTTTGCAAACGTGAAATAAATGAATACGCTCTCAAATGTGCCATCCGAGGCAGAGTGTGTCCGCCACGTTCGGCACACGCGATAGCTCGCTGCTCTCTGATTGGTTGAATCGTTTTTTGGACATAGCTCGGTAAGTAATTGTCCGATTAATATGAGACCTTGAAAAGGCACATCCTCGGGTCCCCAGCAATATACCTGGCAAGTTTAAAGTATATCGGACCCGTGGTTGTCGAGAAACAGCGGTCACAGACAAACAAACGTACAAACGTACAAACGTACAAACGTACAAACAAACACACAGAGATTACTGGAATTATAGATAGATTACCTTGATGTACAAAACATTTACTTACTTCTGAAATTTGGAACAAATTACCTGGATGTACAAAACATTTCCTTACTTCTGAAATTTGGAACAAATTACCTGGATGTACAAAACATTTACTTACTTCTGAAATTTGGAACAAATTACCTTGATGTACAAAACATTTACTTACTTCTGAAATTTGGAACAAATTACCTGGATGTACAAAACATTTCCTTACTTCTGAAATTTGGAACAAATTACCTGGATGTACAAAACATTTATTTACTTCTGAAATTTGGAACAAATTACCTGGATGTACAAAACATTTACTTACTTCTGAAATTTGGAACAAATTACCTTGATGTACAAAACATTTCCTTACTTCTGAAATTTGGAACAAATTACCTGGATGTACAAAACATTTCCTTACTTCTGAAATTTGGAACAAATTACCTTGATGTACAAAACATTTACTTACTTCTGAAATTTGGAACAAATTACCTGGATGTACAAAACATTTACTTACTTCTGAAATTTGGAACAAATTACGTGGATGTACAAAACATTTACTTACTTTTGAAATTTGGAACAAATTACCTTGATGTACAAAACATTTACTTACTTCTGAAATTTGGAACAAATTACCTGGATGTACAAAACATTTACTTACTTCTGAAATTTGGAACAAATTACCTTGATGTACAAAACATTTACTTACTTCTGAAATTTGGAACAAATTACCTGGATGTACAAAACATTTACTTACTTCTGAAATTTGGAACAAATTACCTTGATGTACAAAACATTTACTTACTTCTGAAATTTGGAACAAATTACCTGGATGTACAAAACATTTCCTTACTTCTGAAATTTGGAACAAATTACATGGATGTACAAAACATTTATTTACTTCTGAAATTTGGAACAAATTACCTGGATGTACAAAACATTTACTTACTTCTGAAATTTGGAACAAATTACCTGGATGTATAAAACATTTACTTACTTCTGAAATTTGGAACAAATTACCTGGATGTACAAAACATTTACTTACTTCTGAAATTTGGAACAAATTACCTTGATGTACAAAACATTTACTTTTTTCTGAAATTTGGAACAAATTACCTTGATGTACAAAACATTTACTTACTTCTGAAATTTGGAACAAATTACCTTGATGTACAAAACATTTACTTACTTCTGAAATTTGGAACAAATTACCTGGATGTACAAAACATTTACTTACTTCTGAAATTTGGAACAAATTACCTTGATGTACAAAACATTTACTTACTTCTGAAATTTGGAACAAATTACCTGGATGTACAAAACATTTCCTTACTTCTGAAATTTGGAACAAATTACCTGGATGTACAAAACATTTATTTACTTCTGAAATTTGGAACAAATTACCTGGATGTACAAAACATTTACTTACTTCTGAAATTTGGAAAAAATTACTTGGATGTACAAAACATTTACTTACTTCTGAAATTTGGAACAAATTACCTTGATGTACAAAACATTTCCTTACTTCTGAAATTTGGAACAAATTACCTGGATGTACAAAACATTTCCTTACTTCTGAAATTTGGAACAAATTACCTGGATGTACAAAACATTTACTTACTTCTGAAATTTGGAACAAATTACCTTGATGTACAAAACATTTACTTACTTCTGAAATTTGGAACAAATTACCTTGATGTACAAAACATTTCCTTACTTCTGAAATTTGGAACAAATTACCTGGATGTACAAAACATTTCCTTACTTCTGAAATTTGGAACAAATTACCTGGATGTACAAAACATTTACTTACTTCTGAAATTTGGAACAAATTACCTGGATGTACAAAACATTTACTTACTTCTGAAATTTGGAACAAATTACCTGGATGTACAAAACATTTACTTACTTTTGAAATTTGGAACAAATTACCTTGATGTACAAAACATTTACTTACTTCTGAAATTTGGAACAAATTACCTGGATGTACAAAACATTTACTTACTTCTGAAATTTGGAACAAATTACCTTGATGTACAAAACATTTACTTACTTCTGAAATTTGGAACAAATTACCTGGATGTACAAAACATTTACTTACTTCTGAAATTTGGAACAAATTACCTTGATGTACAAAACATTTACTTACTTCTGAAATTTGGAACAAATTACCTGGATGTACAAAACATTTCCTTACTTCTTAAATTTGGAACAAATTACCTGGATGTACAAAACATTTATTTACTTCTGAAATTTGGAACAAATTACCTGGATGTACAAAACATTTACTTACTTCTGAAATTTGGAACAAATTACCTGGATGTACAAAACATTTACTTACTTCTGAAATTTGGAACAAATTACCTTGATGTACAAAATATTTACTTCTGAAATTTGGAACAAATTACCTGGATGTACAAAACATTTCCTTACTTCTGAAATTTGGAACAAATTACCTGGATGTACAAAACATTTCCTTACTTCTGAAATTTGGAACAAATTACCTGGATGTACAAAACATTTACTTACTTCTGAAATTTGGAACAAATTACCTTGATGTACAAAACATTTACTTACTTCTGAAATTTGGCACAAATTACCTTGATGTACAAAACATTTCCTTACTTCTGAAATTTGGAACAAATTACCTGGATGTACAAAACATTTCCTTACTTCTGAAATTTGGAACAAATTACCTGATTGTACAAAACATTTCCTTACTTCTGAAATTTGGAACAAATTACCTGGATGTACAAAACATTTACTTACTTCTGAAATTTGGAACAAATTACCTTGATGTACAAAACATTTACTTACTTCTGAAATTTGGAACAAATTACCTGGATGTACAAAACATTTACTTACTTCTGAAATTTGGAACAAATTACCTTGATGTACAAAACATTTACTTACTTCTGAAATTTGGAACAAATTACCTGGATGTACAAAACATTTCCTTACTTCTGAAATTTGGAACAAATTACCTGGATGTACAAAACATTTATTTACTTCTGAAATTTGGAACAAATTACCTGGATGTACAAAACATTTACTTACTTCTGAAATTTGGAACAAATTACCTTGATGTACAAAACATTTACTTACTTCTGAAATTTGGAACAAATTACCTGGATGTACAAAACATTTCCTTACTTCTGAAATTTGGAACAAATTACCTGGATGTACAAAACATTTATTTACTTCTGAAATTTGGAACAAATTACCTGGATGTACAAAACATTTAATTACTTCTGAAATTTGGAACAAATTACCTTGATGTACAAAACATTTCCTTACTTCTGAAATTTGGAACAAATTACCTGGATGTACAAAACATTTCCTTACTTCTGAAATTTGGAACAAATTACCTGGATGTACAAAACATTTACTTACTTCTGAAATTTGGAACAAATTACCTTGATGTACAAAACATTTACTTACTTCTGAAATTTGGATCAAATTACCTTGATGTACAAAACATTTCCTTACTTCTGAAATTTGGAACAAATTACCTGGATGTACAAAACATTTCCTTACTTCTGAAATTTGGAACAAATTACCTGGATGTACAAAACATTTACTTACTTCTGAAATTTGGAACAAATTACCTGGATGTACAAAACATTTACTTACTTCTGAAATTTGGAACAAATTACGTGGATGTACAAAACATTTACTTACTTTTGAAATTTGGAACAAATTACCTTGATGTACAAAACATTTACTTACTTCTGAAATTTGGAACAAATTACCTGGATGTACAAAACATTTACTTACTTCTGAAATTTGGAACAAATTACCTTGATGTACAAAACATTTACTTACTTCTGAAATTTGGAACAAATTACCTGGATGTACAAAACATTTACTTACTTCTGAAATTTGGAACAAATTACCTTGATGTACAAAACATTTACTTACTTCTGAAATTTGGAACAAATTACCTTGATGTACAAAACATTTACTTACTTCTGAAATTTGGAACAAATTACCTGGATGTACAAAACATTTCCTTACTTCTGAAATTTGGAACAAATTACCTGGATGTACAAAACATTTATTTACTTCTGAAATTTGGAACAAATTACCTGGATGTACAAAACATTTACTTACTTCTGAAATTTGGAACAAATTACCTGGATGTACAAAACATTTACTTACTTCTGAAATTTGGAACAAATTACCTGGATGTACAAAACATTTACTTACTTCTGAAATTTGGAACAAATTACCTGGATCTACAAAACATTTCCTTACTTCTGAAATTTGGAACAAATTACCTTGATGTACAAAACATTTACTTACTTCTGAAATTTGGATCAAATTACCTTGATGTACAAAACATTTCCTTACTTCTGAAATTTGGAACAAATTACCTGGATGTACAAAACATTTCCTTACTTCTGAAATTTGGAACAAATTACCTGGATGTACAAAACATTTACTTACTTCTGAAATTTGGAACAAATTACCTGGATGTACAAAACATTTACTTACTTCTGAAATTTGGAACAAATTACGTGGATGTACAAAACATTTACTTACTTTTGAAATTTGGAACAAATTACCTTGATGTACAAAACATTTACTTACTTCTGAAATTTGGAACAAATTACCTGGATGTACAAAACATTTACTTACTTCTGAAATTTGGAACAAATTACCTTGATGTACAAAACATTTACTTACTTCTGAAATTTGGAACAAATTACCTGGATGTACAAAACATTTACTTACTTCTGAAATTTGGAACAAATTACCTTGATGTACAAAACATTTACTTACTTCTGAAATTTGGAACAAATTACCTTGATGTACAAAACATTTACTTACTCCTGAAATTTGGAACAAATTACCTGGATGTACAAAACATTTCCTTACTTCTGAAATTTGGAACAAATTACCTGGATGTACAAAACATTTATTTACTTCTGAAATTTGGAACAAATTACCTGGATGTACAAAACATTTACTTACTTCTGAAATTTGGAACAAATTACCTGGATGTACAAAACATTTACTTACTTCTGAAATTTGGAACAAATTACCTGGATGTACAAAACATTTACTTACTTCTGAAATTTGGAACAAATTACCTTGATGTACAAAACATTTACTTATTTCTGAAATTTGGAACAAATTACCTTGATGTACAAAACATTTACTTACTTCTGAAATTTGGAACAAATTACCTTGATGTACAAAACATTTATTTACTTCTGAAATTTGGAACAAATTACCTGGATGTACAAAACATTTACTTACTTCTGAAATTTGGAACAAATTACCTTGATGTACAAAACATTTACTTACTTCTGAAATTTGGAACAAATTACCTGGATGTACAAAACATTTCCTTACTTCTGAAATTTGGAACAAATTACCTGGATGTACAAAACATTTCCTTACTTCTGAAATTTGGAACAAATTACCTGGATGTACAAAACATTTATTTACTTCTGAAATTTGGAACAAATTACCTGGATGTACAAAACATTTACTTACTTCTGAAATTTGGAACAAATTACCTGGATGTACAAAACATTTACTTACTTCTGAAATTTGGAACAAATTACCTTGATGTACAAAGCATTTCCTTACTTCTGAAATTTGGAACAAATTACCTGGATGTACAAAACATTTACTTACTTCTGAAATTTGGAACAAATTACCTTGATGTACAAAACATTTACTTACTTCTGAAATTTGGAACAAATTACCTTGATGTACAAAACATTTCCTTACTTCTGAAATTTGGAACAAATTACCTGGATGTACAAAACATTTCCTTACTTCTGAAATTTGGAACAAATTACCTGGATGTACAAAACATTTACTTACTTCTGAAATTTGGAACAAATTACCTGGATGTACAAAACATTTACTTACTTCTGAAATTTGGAACAAATTACCTGGATGTACAAAACATTTACTTACTTTTGAAATTTGGAACAAATTACCTTGATGTACAAAACATTTCCTTACTTCTGACATTTGGAACAAATTACCTGGATGTACAAAACATTTCCTTACTTCTGAAATTTGGAACAAATTACCTGGATGTAAAAAACATTTATTTACTTCTGAAATTTGGAACAAATTACCTGGATGTACAAAACATTTACTTACTTCTGAAATTTGGAACAAATTACCTGGATGTACAAAACATTTCCTTACTTCTGAAATTTGGAACAAATTACCTGGATGTACAAAACATTTACTTACTTCTGAAATTTGGAACAAATTACCTTGATGTACAAAACATTTACTTACTTCTGAAATTTGGAACAAATTACCTGGATGTACAAAACATTTCCTTACTTCTGAAATTTGGAACAAATTACCTGGATGTACAAAACATTTATTTACTTCTGAAATTTGGAACAAATTACCTGGATGTACAAAACAGTTACTTACTTCTGAAATTTGGAACAAATTACCTTGATGTACAAAACATTTCCTTACTTCTGAAATTTGGAACAAATTACCTGGATGTACAAAACATTTCCTTACTTCTGAAATTTGGAACAAATTACCTTGATGTACAAAACATTTACTTACTTCTGAAATTTGGAACAAATTACCTGGATGTACAAAACATTTACTTACTTCTGAAATTTGGAACAAATTACGTGGATGTACAAAACATTTACTTACTTTTGAAATTTGGAACAAATTACCTTGATGTACAAAACATTTACTTACTTCTGAAATTTGGAACAAATTACCTGGATGTACAAAACATTTACTTACTTCTGAAATTTGGAACAAATTACCTTGATGTACAAAACATTTACTTACTTCTGAAATTTGGAACAAATTACCTGGATGTACAAAACATTTACTTACTTCTGAAATTTGGAACAAATTACCTTGATGTACAAAACATTTACTTACTTCTGAAATTTGGAACAAATTACCTGGATGTACAAAACATTTCCTTACTTCTGAAATTTGGAACAAATTACATGGATGTACAAAACATTTATTTACTTCTGAAATTTGGAACAAATTACCTGGATGTACAAAACATTTACTTACTTCTGAAATTTGGAACAAATTACCTGGATGTATAAAACATTTACTTACTTCTGAAATTTGGAACAAATTACCTGGATGTACAAAACATTTACTTACTTCTGAAATTTGGAACAAATTACCTTGATGTACAAAACATTTACTTTTTTCTGAAATTTGGAACAAATTACCTTGATGTACAAAACATTTACTTACTTCTGAAATTTGGAACAAATTACCTTGATGTACAAAACATTTACTTACTTCTGAAATTTGGAACAAATTACCTGGATGTACAAAACATTTACTTACTTCTGAAATTTGGAACAAATTACCTTGATGTACAAAACATTTACTTACTTCTGAAATTTGGAACAAATTACCTGGATGTACAAAACATTTCCTTACTTCTGAAATTTGGAACAAATTACCTGGATGTACAAAACATTTATTTACTTCTGAAATTTGGAACAAATTACCTGGATGTACAAAACATTTACTTACTTCTGAAATTTGGAAAAAATTACTTGGATGTACAAAACATTTACTTACTTCTGAAATTTGGAACAAATTACCTTGATGTACAAAACATTTCCTTACTTCTGAAATTTGGAACAAATTACCTGGATGTACAAAACATTTCCTTACTTCTGAAATTTGGAACAAATTACCTGGATGTACAAAACATTTACTTACTTCTGAAATTTGGAACAAATTACCTTGATGTACAAAACATTTACTTACTTCTGAAATTTGGAACAAATTACCTTGATGTACAAAACATTTACTTACTTCTGAAATTTGGAACAAATTACCTGGATGTACAAAACATTTCCTTACTTCTGAAATTTGGAACAAATTACCTGGATGTACAAAACATTTATTTACTTCTGAAATTTGGAACAAATTACCTGGATGTACAAAACATTTACTTACTTCTGAAATTTGGAACAAATTACCTGGATGTACAAAACATTTACTTACTTCTGAAATTTGGAACAAATTACCTGGATGTACAAAACATTTACTTACTTCTGAAATTTGGAACAAATTACCTTGATGTATAAAACATTTACTTATTTCTGAAATTTGGAACAAATTACCTTGATGTACAAAACATTTACTTACTTCTGAAATTTGGAACAAATTACCTTGATGTACAAAACATTTACTTACTTCTGAAATTTGGAACAAATTACCTGGATGTACAAAACATTTACTTACTTCTGAAATTTGGAACAAATTACCTTGATGTACAAAACATTTACTTACTTCTGAAATTTGGAACAAATTACCTGGATGTACAAAACATTTCCTTACTTCTGAAATTTGGAACAAATTACCTTGATGTACAAAACATTTATTTACTTCTGAAATTTGGATCAAATTACCTTGATGTACAAAGCATTTACTTACTTCTGAAATTTGGAACAAATTACCTGGATGTACAAAACATTTACTTACTTCTGAAATTTGGAACAAATTACCTTGATGTACAAAACATTTACTTACTTCTGAAATTTGGAACAAATTACCTGGATCTACAAAACATTTCCTTACTTCTGAAATTTGGAACAAATTACCTTGATGTACAAAACATTTACTTACTTCTGAAATTTGGATCAAATTACCTTGATGTACAAAACATTTCCTTACTTCTGAAATTTGGAACAAATTACCTGGATGTACAAAACATTTCCTTACTTCTGAAATTTGGAACAAATTACCTGGATGTACAAAACATTTACTTACTTCTGAAATTTGGAACAAATTACCTGGATGTACAAAACATTTACTTACTTCTGAAATTTGGAACAAATTACGTGGATGTACAAAACATTTACTTACTTTTGAAATTTGGAACAAATTACCTTGATGTACAAAACATTTACTTACTTCTGAAATTTGGAACAAATTACCTGGATGTACAAAACATTTACTTACTTCTGAAATTTGGAACAAATTACCTTGATGTACAAAACATTTACTTACTTCTGAAATTTGGAACAAATTACCTGGATGTACAAAACATTTACTTACTTCTGAAATTTGGAACAAATTACCTTGATGTACAAAACATTTACTTACTTCTGAAATTTGGAACAAATTACCTTGATGTACAAAACATTTACTTACTCCTGAAATTTGGAACAAATTACCTGGATGTACAAAACATTTCCTTACTTCTGAAATTTGGAACAAATTACCTGGATGTACAAAACATTTATTTACTTCTGAAATTTGGAACAAATTACCTGGATGTACAAAACATTTACTTACTTCTGAAATTTGGAACAAATTACCTGGATGTACAAAACATTTACTTACTTCTGAAATTTGGAACAAATTACCTGGATGTACAAAACATTTACTTACTTCTGAAATTTGGAACAAATTACCTTGATGTACAAAACATTTACTTATTTCTGAAATTTGGAACAAATTACCTTGATGTACAAAACATTTACTTACTTCTGAAATTTGGAACAAATTACCTTGATGTACAAAACATTTATTTACTTCTGAAATTTGGAACAAATTACCTGGATGTACAAAACATTTACTTACTTCTGAAATTTGGAACAAATTACCTTGATGTACAAAACATTTACTTACTTCTGAAATTTGGAACAAATTACCTGGATGTACAAAACATTTCCTTACTTCTGAAATTTGGAACAAATTACCTGGATGTACAAAACATTTCCTTACTTCTGAAATTTGGAACAAATTACCTGGATGTACAAAACATTTATTTACTTCTGAAATTTGGAACAAATTACCTGGATGTACAAAACATTTACTTACTTCTGAAATTTGGAACAAATTACCTGGATGTACAAAACATTTACTTACTTCTGAAATTTGGAACAAATTACCTTGATGTACAAAGCATTTCCTTACTTCTGAAATTTGGAACAAATTACCTGGATGTACAAAACATTTACTTACTTCTGAAATTTGGAACAAATTACCTTGATGTACAAAACATTTACTTACTTCTGAAATTTGGAACAAATTACCTTGATGTACAAAACATTTCCTTACTTCTGAAATTTGGAACAAATTACCTGGATGTACAAAACATTTCCTTACTTCTGAAATTTGGAACAAATTACCTGGATGTACAAAACATTTACTTACTTCTGAAATTTGGAACAAATTACCTGGATGTACAAAACATTTACTTACTTCTGAAATTTGGAACAAATTACCTGGATGTACAAAACATTTACTTACTTTTGAAATTTGGAACAAATTACCTTGATGTACAAAACATTTCCTTACTTCTGACATTTGGAACAAATTACCTGGATGTACAAAACATTTCCTTACTTCTGAAATTTGGAACAAATTACCTGGATGTAAAAAACATTTATTTACTTCTGAAATTTGGAACAAATTACCTGGATGTACAAAACATTTACTTACTTCTGAAATTTGGAACAAATTACCTGGATGTACAAAACATTTCCTTACTTCTGAAATTTGGAACAAATTACCTGGATGTACAAAACATTTACTTACTTCTGAAATTTGGAACAAATTACCTTGATGTACAAAACATTTACTTACTTCTGAAATTTGGAACAAATTACCTGGATGTACAAAACATTTCCTTACTTCTGAAATTTGGAACAAATTACCTGGATGTACAAAACATTTATTTACTTCTGAAATTTGGAACAAATTACCTGGATGTACAAAACATTTACTTACTTCTGAAATTTGGAACAAATTACCTTGATGTACAAAACATTTCCTTACTTCTGAAATTTGGAACAAATTACCTGGATGTACAAAACATTTCCTTACTTCTGAAATTTGGAACAAATTACCTTGATGTACAAAACATTTACTTACTTCTGAAATTTGGAACAAATTACCTGGATGTACAAAACATTTACTTACTTCTGAAATTTGGAACAAATTACGTGGATGTACAAAACATTTACTTACTTTTGAAATTTGGAACAAATTACCTTGATGTACAAAACATTTACTTACTTCTGAAATTTGGAACAAATTACCTGGATGTACAAAACATTTACTTACTTCTGAAATTTGGAACAAATTACCTTGATGTACAAAACATTTACTTACTTCTGAAATTTGGAACAAATTACCTGGATGTACAAAACATTTACTTACTTCTGAAATTTGGAACAAATTACCTTGATGTACAAAACATTTACTTACTTCTGAAATTTGGAACAAATTACCTGGATGTACAAAACATTTCCTTACTTCTGAAATTTGGAACAAATTACATGGATGTACAAAACATTTATTTACTTCTGAAATTTGGAACAAATTACCTGGATGTACAAAACATTTACTTACTTCTGAAATTTGGAACAAATTACCTGGATGTATAAAACATTTACTTACTTCTGAAATTTGGAACAAATTACCTGGATGTACAAAACATTTACTTACTTCTGAAATTTGGAACAAATTACCTTGATGTACAAAACATTTACTTTTTTCTGAAATTTGGAACAAATTACCTTGATGTACAAAACATTTACTTACTTCTGAAATTTGGAACAAATTACCTTGATGTACAAAACATTTACTTACTTCTGAAATTTGGAACAAATTACCTGGATGTACAAAACATTTACTTACTTCTGAAATTTGGAACAAATTACCTTGATGTACAAAACATTTACTTACTTCTGAAATTTGGAACAAATTACCTGGATGTACAAAACATTTCCTTACTTCTGAAATTTGGAACAAATTACCTGGATGTACAAAACATTTATTTACTTCTGAAATTTGGAACAAATTACCTGGATGTACAAAACATTTGCTTACTTCTGAAATTTGGAAAAAATTACTTGGATGTACAAAACATTTACTTACTTCTGAAATTTGGAACAAATTACCTTGATGTACAAAACATTTCCTTACTTCTGAAATTTGGAACAAATTACCTGGATGTACAAAACATTTCCTTACTTCTGAAATTTGGAACAAATTACCTGGATGTACAAAACATTTACTTACTTCTGAAATTTGGAACAAATTACCTTGATGTACAAAACATTTACTTACTTCTGAAATTTGGAACAAATTACCTTGATGTACAAAACATTTCCTTACTTCTGAAATTTGGAACAAATTACCTGGATGTACAAAACATTTCCTTACTTCTGAAATTTGGAACAAATTACCTGGATGTACAAAACATTTACTTACTTCTGAAATTTGGAACAAATTACCTGGATGTACAAAACATTTACTTACTTCTGAAATTTGGAACAAATTACCTGGATGTACAAAACATTTACTTACTTTTGAAATTTGGAACAAATTACCTTGATGTACAAAACATTTACTTACTTCTGAAATTTGGAACAAATTACCTGGATGTACAAAACATTTACTTACTTCTGAAATTTGGAACAAATTACCTGGATGTACAAAACATTTACTTACTTCTGAAATTTGGAACAAATTACCTTGATGTACAAAACATTTACTTACTTCTGAAATTTGGAACAAATTACCTGGATGTACAAAACATTTCCTTACTTCTTAAATTTGGAACAAATTACCTGGATGTACAAAACATTTATTTACTTCTGAAATTTGGAACAAATTACCTGGATGTACAAAACATTTACTTACTTCTGAAATTTGGAACAAATTACCTGGATGTACAAAACATTTACTTACTTCTGAAATTTGGAACAAATTACCTTGATGTACAAAATATTTACTTCTGAAATTTGGAACAAATTACCTGGATGTACAAAACATTTCCTTACTTCTGAAATTTGGAACAAATTACCTGGATGTACAAAACATTTCCTTACTTCTGAAATTTGGAACAAATTACCTGGATGTACAAAACATTTACTTACTTCTGAAATTTGGAACAAATTACCTTGATGTACAAAACATTTACTTACTTCTGAAATTTGGCACAAATTACCTTGATGTACAAAACATTTCCTTACTTCTGAAATTTGGAACAAATTACCTGGATGTACAAAACATTTCCTTACTTCTGAAATTTGGAACAAATTACCTGATTGTACAAAACATTTCCTTACTTCTGAAATTTGGAACAAATTACCTGGATGTACAAAACATTTACTTACTTCTGAAATTTGGAACAAATTACCTTGATGTACAAAACATTTACTTACTTCTGAAATTTGGAACAAATTACCTGGATGTACAAAACATTTACTTACTTCTGAAATTTGGAACAAATTACCTTGATGTACAAAACATTTACTTACTTCTGAAATTTGGAACAAATTACCTGGATGTACAAAACATTTCCTTACTTCTGAAATTTGGAACAAATTACCTGGATGTACAAAACATTTATTTACTTCTGAAATTTGGAACAAATTACCTGGATGTACAAAACATTTACTTACTTCTGAAATTTGGAACAAATTACCTTGATGTACAAAACATTTACTTACTTCTGAAATTTGGAACAAATTACCTGGATGTACAAAACATTTCCTTACTTCTGAAATTTGGAACAAATTACCTGGATGTACAAAACATTTATTTACTTCTGAAATTTGGAACAAATTACCTGGATGTACAAAACATTTAATTACTTCTGAAATTTGGAACAAATTACCTTGATGTACAAAACATTTCCTTACTTCTGAAATTTGGAACAAATTACCTGGATGTACAAAACATTTCCTTACTTCTGAAATTTGGAACAAATTACCTGGATGTACAAAACATTTACTTACTTCTGAAATTTGGAACAAATTACCTTGATGTACAAAACATTTACTTACTTCTGAAATTTGGATCAAATTACCTTGATCTACAAAACATTTCCTTACTTCTGAAATTTGGAACAAATTACCTGGATGTACAAAACATTTCCTTACTTCTGAAATTTGGAACAAATTACCTGGATGTACAAAACATTTACTTACTTCTGAAATTTGGAACAAATTACCTGGATGTACAAAACATTTACTTACTTCTGAAATTTGGAACAAATTACCTGGATGTACAAAACATTTACTTACTTTTGAAATTTGGAACAAATTACCTTGATGTACAAAACATTTACTTACTTCTGAAATTTGGAACAAATTACCTTGATGTACAAAACATTTACTTACTTCTGAAATTTGGAACAAATTACCTGGATGTACAAAACATTTACTTACTTCTGAAATTTGGAACAAATTACCTTGATGTACAAAACATTTACTTACTTCTGAAATTTGGAACAAATTACCTGGATGTACAAAACATTTACTTACTTCTGAAATTTGGAACAAATTACCTTGATGTACAAAACATTTACTTACTTCTGAAATTTGGAACAAATTACCTGGATGTACAAAACATTTACTTACTTCTGAAATTTGGAACAAATTACCTTGATGTACAAAACATTTAATTACTTCTGAAATTTGGAACAAATTACCTTGATGTACAAAACATTTACTTACTTCTGAAATTTGGAACAAATTACCTGGATGTACAAAACATTTCCTTACTTCTGAAATTTGGAACAAATTACCTGGATGTACAAAACATTTATTTACTTCTGAAATTTGGAACAAATTACCTGGATGTACAAAACATTTACTTACTTCTGAAATTTGGAACAAATTACCTGGATGTACAAAACATTTACTTACTTCTGAAATTTGGAACAAATTACCTGGATGTACAAAACATTTACTTACTTCTGAAATTTGGAACAAATTACCTTGATGTATAAAACATTTACTTATTTCTGAAATTTGGAACAAATTACCTTGATGTACAAAACATTTACTTACTTCTGAAATTTGGAACAAATTACCTTGATGTACAAAACATTTACTTACTTCTGAAATTTGGAACAAATTACCTGGATGTACAAAACATTTACTTACTTCTGAAATTTGGAACAAATTACCTTGATGTACAAAACATTTACTTACTTCTGAAATTTGGAACAAATTACCTGGATGTACAAAACATTTCCTTACTTCTGAAATTTGGAACAAATTACCTTGATGTACAAAACATTTATTTACTTCTGAAATTTGGATCAAATTACCTTGATGTACAAAGCATTTACTTACTTCTGAAATTTGGAACAAATTACCTGGATGTACAAAACATTTACTTACTTCTGAAATTTGGAACAAATTACCTTGATGTACAAAACATTTACTTACTTCTGAAATTTGGAACAAATTACCTGGATCTACAAAACATTTCCTTACTTCTGAAATTTGGAACAAATTACCTTGATGTACAAAACATTTACTTACTTCTGAAATTTGGATCAAATTACCTTGATGTACAAAACATTTCCTTACTTCTGAAATTTGGAACAAATTACCTGGATGTACAAAACATTTCCTTACTTCTGAAATTTGGAACAAATTACCTGGATGTACAAAACATTTACTTACTTCTGAAATTTGGAACAAATTACCTGGATGTACAAAACATTTACTTACTTCTGAAATTTGGAACAAATTACGTGGATGTACAAAACATTTACTTACTTTTGAAATTTGGAACAAATTACCTTGATGTACAAAACATTTACTTACTTCTGAAATTTGGAACAAATTACCTGGATGTACAAAACATTTACTTACTTCTGAAATTTGGAACAAATTACCTTGATGTACAAAACATTTACTTACTTCTGAAATTTGGAACAAATTACCTTGATGTACAAAACATTTACTTACTTCTGAAATTTGGAACAAATTACCTTGATGTACAAAACATTTACTTACTCCTGAAATTTGGAACAAATTACCTGGATGTACAAAACATTTACTTACTTCTGAAATTTGGAACAAATTACCTGGATGTACAAAACATTTACTTACTTCTGAAATTTGGAACAAATTACCTGGATGTACAAAACATTTACTTACTTCTGAAATTTGGAACAAATTACCTTGATGTACAAAACATTTACTTATTTCTGAAATTTGGAACAAATTACCTTGATGTACAAAACATTTACTTACTTCTGAAATTTGGAACAAATTACCTTGATGTACAAAACATTTATTTACTTCTGAAATTTGGAACAAATTACCTGGATGTACAAAACATTTACTTACTTCTGAAATTTGGAACAAATTACCTTGATGTACAAAACATTTACTTACTTCTGAAATTTGGAACAAATTACCTGGATGTACAAAACATTTCCTTACTTCTGAAATTTGGAACAAATTACCTGGATGTACAAAACATTTCCTTACTTCTGAAATTTGGAACAAATTACCTGGATGTACAAAACATTTATTTACTTCTGAAATTTGGAACAAATTACCTGGATGTACAAAACATTTACTTACTTCTGAAATTTGGAACAAATTACCTGGATGTACAAAACATTTACTTACTTCTGAAATTTGGAACAAATTACCTTGATGTACAAAGCATTTCCTTACTTCTGAAATTTGGAACAAATTACCTGGATGTACAAAACATTTACTTACTTCTGAAATTTGGAACAAATTACCTTGATGTACAAAACATTTACTTACTTCTGAAATTTGGAACAAATTACCTTGATGTACAAAACATTTCCTTACTTCTGAAATTTGGAACAAATTACCTGGATGTACAAAACATTTCCTTACTTCTGAAATTTGGAACAAATTACCTGGATGTACAAAACATTTACTTACTTCTGAAATTTGGAACAAATTACCTGGATGTACAAAACATTTACTTACTTCTGAAATTTGGAACAAATTACCTGGATGTACAAAACATTTACTTACTTTTGAAATTTGGAACAAATTACCTTGATGTACAAAACATTTCCTTACTTCTGACATTTGGAACAAATTACCTGGATGTACAAAACATTTCCTTACTTCTGAAATTTGGAACAAATTACCTGGATGTACAAAACATTTATTTACTTCTGAAATTTGGAACAAATTACCTGGATGTACAAAACATTTACTTACTTCTGAAATTTGGAACAAATTACCTTGATGTACAAAACATTTACTTACTTCTGAAATTTGGAACAAATTACCTGGATGTACAAAACATTTCCTTACTTCTGAAATTTGGAACAAACTACCTGGATGTACAAAACATTTATTTACTTCTGAAATTTGGAACAAATTACCTGGATGTACAAAACATTTACTTACTTCTGAAATTTGGAAGAAATTACCTGGATGTACAAAACATTTCCTTACTTCTGAAATTTGGAACAAATTACCTGGATGTACAAAACATTTATTTATTTCTGAAATTTGGAACAAATTACCTGGATGTACAAAACATTTACTTACTTCTGAAATTTGGAACAAATTACCTTGATGTACAAAACATTTCCTTACTTCTGAAATTTGGAACAAATTACCTGGATGTACAAAACATTTCCTTACTTCTGAAATTTGGAACAAATTACCTTGATGTACAAAATATTTACTTACTTCTGAAATTTGGAACAAATTACCTGGATGTACAAAACATTTCCTTACTTCTGAAATTTGGAACAAATTACCTGGATGTACAAAACATTTCCTTACTTCTGAAATTTGGAACAAATTACCTGGATGTACAAAACATTTATTTACTTCTGAAATTTGGAACAAATTACCTGGATGTACAAAACATTTACTTACTTCTGAAATTTGGAACAAATTACCTTGATGTACAAAACATTTACTTACTTCTGAAATTTGGAACAAATTACCTGGATGTACAAAACATTTCCTTACTTCTGAAATTTGGAACAAATTACCTGGATGTACAAAACATTTATTTACTTCTGAAATTTGGAACAAATTACCTGGATGTACAAAACATTTTCTTACTTCTGAAATTTGGAACAAATTACCTGGATGTACAAAACATTTCCTTACTTCTGAAATTTGGAACAAATTACCTGGATGTACAAAACATTTACTTACTTCTGAAATTTGGAACAAATTACCTGGATGTACAAAACATTTACTTACTTCTGAAATTTGGAACAAATTACCTTGATGTACAAAACATTTACTTACTTCTGAAATTTGGATCAAATTACCTTGATGTATAAAACATTTCCTTACTTCTGAAATTTGGAACAAATTACCTGGATGTACAAAACATTTCCTTACTTCTGAAATTTGGAACAAATTACCTGGATGTACAAAACATTTCCTTACTTCTGAAATTTGGAACAAATTACCTGGATGTACAAAACATTTACTTACTTCTGAAATTTGGAACAAATTACCTTGATGTACAAAACATTTACTTACTTCTGAAATTTGGAACAAATTACCTTGATGTACAAAACATTTCCTTACTTCTGAAATTTGGAACAAATTACCTGGATGTACAAAACATTTCCTTACTTCTGAAATTTGGAACAAATTACCTGGATGTACAAAACATTTACTTACTTCTGAAATTTGGAACAAATTACCTGGATGTACAAAACATTTACTTACTTCTGAAATTTGGAACAAATTACCTGGATGTACAAAACATTTACTTACTTTTGAAATTTGGAACAAATTACCTTGATGTACAAAACATTTACTTACTTCTGAAATTTGGAACAAATTACCTGGATGTACAAAACATTTACTTACTTCTGAAATTTGGAACAAATTACCTTGATGTACAAAACATTTACTTACTTCTGAAATTTGGAACAAATTACCTGGATGTACAAAACATTTACTTACTTCTGAAATTTGGAACAAATTACCTTGATGTACAAAACATTTACTTACTTCTGAAATTTGGAACAAATTACCTGGATGTACAAAACATTTCCTTACTTCTTAAATTTGGAACAAATTACCTGGATGTACAAAACATTTATTTACTTCTGAAATTTGGAACAAATTACCTGGATGTACAAAACATTTACTTACTTCTGAAATTTGGAACAAATTACCTGGATGTACAAAACATTTACTTACTTCTGAAATTTGGAACAAATTACCTTGATGTACAAAATATTTACTTCTGAAATTTGGAACAAATTACCTGGATGTACAAAACATTTCCTTACTTCTGAAATTTGGAACAAATTACCTGGATGTACAAAACATTTCCTTACTTCTGAAATTTGGAACAAATTACCTGGATGTACAAAACATTTACTTACTTCTGAAATTTGGAACAAATTACCTTGATGTACAAAACATTTACTTACTTCTGAAATTTGGCACAAATTACCTTGATGTACAAAACATTTCCTTACTTCTGAAATTTGGAACAAATTACCTGGATGTACAAAACATTTCCTTACTTCTGAAATTTGGAACAAATTACCTGATTGTACAAAACATTTCCTTACTTCTGAAATTTGGAACAAATTACCTGGATGTACAAAACATTTACTTACTTCTGAAATTTGGAACAAATTACCTTGATGTACAAAACATTTACTTACTTCTGAAATTTGGAACAAATTACCTGGATGTACAAAACATTTACTTACTTCTGAAATTTGGAACAAATTACCTTGATGTACAAAACATTTACTTACTTCTGAAATTTGGAACAAATTACCTGGATGTACAAAACATTTCCTTACTTCTGAAATTTGGAACAAATTACCTGGATGTACAAAACATTTATTTACTTCTGAAATTTGGAACAAATTACCTGGATGTACAAAACATTTACTTACTTCTGAAATTTGGAACAAATTACCTTGATGTACAAAACATTTACTTACTTCTGAAATTTGGAACAAATTACCTGGATGTACAAAACATTTCCTTACTTCTGAAATTTGGAACAAATTACCTGGATGTACAAAACATTTATTTACTTCTGAAATTTGGAACAAATTACCTGGATGTACAAAACATTTAATTACTTCTGAAATTTGGAACAAATTACCTTGATGTACAAAACATTTCCTTACTTCTGAAATTTGGAACAAATTACCTGGATGTACAAAACATTTCCTTACTTCTGAAATTTGGAACAAATTACCTGGATGTACAAAACATTTACTTACTTCTGAAATTTGGAACAAATTACCTTGATGTACAAAACATTTACTTACTTCTGAAATTTGGATCAAATTACCTTGATCTACAAAACATTTCCTTACTTCTGAAATTTGGAACAAATTACCTGGATGTACAAAACATTTCCTTACTTCTGAAATTTGGAACAAATTACCTGGATGTACAAAACATTTACTTACTTCTGAAATTTGGAACAAATTACCTGGATGTACAAAACATTTACTTACTTCTGAAATTTGGAACAAATTACCTGGATGTACAAAACATTTACTTACTTTTGAAATTTGGAACAAATTACCTTGATGTACAAAACATTTACTTACTTCTGAAATTTGGAACAAATTACCTTGATGTACAAAACATTTACTTACTTCTGAAATTTGGAACAAATTACCTGGATGTACAAAACATTTACTTACTTCTGAAATTTGGAACAAATTACCTTGATGTACAAAACATTTACTTACTTCTGAAATTTGGAACAAATTACCTGGATGTACAAAACATTTACTTACTTCTGAAATTTGGAACAAATTACCTTGATGTACAAAACATTTACTTACTTCTGAAATTTGGAACAAATTACCTGGATGTACAAAACATTTACTTACTTCTGAAATTTGGAACAAATTACCTTGATGTACAAAACATTTAATTACTTCTGAAATTTGGAACAAATTACCTTGATGTACAAAACATTTACTTACTTCTGAAATTTGGAACAAATTACCTGGATGTACAAAACATTTCCTTACTTCTGAAATTTGGAACAAATTACCTGGATGTACAAAACATTTATTTACTTCTGAAATTTGGAACAAATTACCTGGATGTACAAAACAGTTACTTACTTCTGAAATTTGGAACAAATTACCTGGATGTACAAAACATTTACTTACTTCTGAAATTTGGAACAAATTACCTGGATGTACAAAACATTTACTTACTTCTGAAATTTGGAACAAATTACCTTGATGTATAAAACATTTACTTATTTCTGAAATTTGGAACAAATTACCTTGATGTACAAAACATTTACTTACTTCTGAAATTTGGAACAAATTACCTTGATGTACAAAACATTTACTTACTTCTGAAATTTGGAACAAATTACCTGGATGTACAAAACATTTACTTACTTCTGAAATTTGGAACAAATTACCTGGATGTACAAAACATTTACTTACTTCTGAAATTTGGAACAAATTACCTGGATGTACAAAACATTTCCTTACTTCTGAAATTTGGAACAAATTACCTTGATGTACAAAACATTTATTTACTTCTGAAATTTGGATCAAATTACCTTGATGTACAAAGCATTTACTTACTTCTGAAATTTGGAACAAATTACCTGGATGTACAAAACATTTACTTACTTCTGAAATTTGGAACAAATTACCTTGATGTACAAAACATTTACTTACTTCTGAAATTTGGAACAAATTACCTGGATCTACAAAACATTTCCTTACTTCTGAAATTTGGAACAAATTACCTTGATGTACAAAACATTTACTTACTTCTGAAATTTGGATCAAATTACCTTGATGTACAAAACATTTCCTTACTTCTGAAATTTGGAACAAATTACCTGGATGTACAAAACATTTCCTTACTTCTGAAATTTGGAACAAATTACCTGGATGTACAAAACATTTACTTACTTCTGAAATTTGGAACAAATTACCTGGATGTACAAAACATTTACTTACTTCTGAAATTTGGAACAAATTACGTGGATGTACAAAACATTTACTTACTTTTGAAATTTGGAACAAATTACCTTGATGTACAAAACATTTACTTACTTCTGAAATTTGGAACAAATTACCTGGATGTACAAAACATTTACTTACTTCTGAAATTTGGAACAAATTACCTTGATGTACAAAACATTTACTTACTTCTGAAATTTGGAACAAATTACCTTGATGTACAAAACATTTACTTACTTCTTCTGAAATTTGGAACAAATTACCTTGATGTACAAAACATTTATTTACTTCTGAAATTTGGATCAAATTACCTTGATGTACAAAACATTTACTTACTTCTGAAATTTGGAACAAATTACCTTGATGTACAAAACATTTACTTACTTCTGAAATTTGGAACAAATTAACTGGATGTACAAAACATTTCCTTACTTCTGAAATTTGGAACAAATTACCTTGATGTACAAAACATTTATTTACTTCTGAAATTTGGATCAAATTACCTTGATGTACAAAACATTTACTTACTTCTGAAATTTGGAACAAATTACCTGGATGTACAAAACATTTACTTACTTCTGAAATTTGGAACAAATTACCTTGATGTACAAAACATTTACTTACTTCTGAAATTTGGAACAAATTACCTTGATGTACAAAACATTTATTTACTTCTGAAATTTGGAACAAATTACCTGGATGTACAAAACATTTACTTACTTCTGAAATTTGGAACAAATTACCTTGATGTACAAAACATTTACTTACTTCTGAAATTTGGAACAAATTACCTGGATGTACAAAACATTTCCTTACTTCTGAAATTTGGAACAAATTACCTGGATGTACAAAACATTTATTTACTTCTGAAATTTGGAACAAATTACCTGGATGTACAAAACATTTACTTACTTCTGAAATTTGGAACAAATTACCTGGATGTACAAAACATTTACTTACTTCTGAAATTTGGAACAAATTACCTTGATGTACAAAGCATTTCCTTACTTCTGAAATTTGGAACAAATTACCTGGATGTACAAAACATTTCCTTACTTCTGAAATTTGGAACAAATTACCTGGATGTACAAAACATTTACTTACTTCTGAAATTTGGAACAAATTACCTTGATGTACAAAACATTTACTTACTTCTGAAATTTGGAACAAATTACCTTGATGTACAAAACATTTCCTTACTTCTGAAATTTGGAACAAATTACCTGGATGTACAAAACATTTCCTTACTTCTGAAATTTGGAACAAATTACCTGGATGTACAAAACATTTACTTACTTCTGAAATTTGGAACAAATTACCTGGATGTACAAAACATTTACTTACTTCTGAAATTTGGAACAAATTACCTGGATGTACAAAACATTTACTTACTTTTGAAATTTGGAACAAATTACCTTGATGTACAAAACATTTACTTACTTCTGACATTTGGAACAAATTACCTGGATGTACAAAACATTTCCTTACTTCTGAAATTTGGAACAAATTACCTGGATGTACAAAACATTTATTTACTTCTGAAATTTGGAACAAATTACCTGGATGTACAAAACATTTACTTACTTCTGAAATTTGGAACAAATTACCTTGATGTACAAAACATTTACTTACTTCTGAAATTTGGAACAAATTACCTGGATGTACAAAACATTTCCTTACTTCTGAAATTTGGAACAAATTACCTGGATGTACAAAACATTTATTTACTTCTGAAATTTGGAACAAATTACCTGGATGTACAAAACATTTACTTACTTCTGAAATTTGGAACAAATTACCTTGATGTACAAAACATTTACTTACTTCTGAAATTTGGAACAAATTACCTGGATGTACAAAACATTTACTTACTTCTGAAATTTGAAACAAATTACCTTGATGTACAAAACATTTACTTACTTCTGAAATTTGGAACAAATTACCTGGATGTACAAAACATTTCCTTACTTCTGAAATTTGGAACAAATTACCTGGATGTACAAAACATTTATTTACTTCTGAAATTTGGAACAAATTACCTGGATGTACAAAACATTTACTTACTTCTGAAATTTGGAACAAATTACCTTGATGTACAAAACATTTACTTACTTCTGAAATTTGGAACAAATTACCTGGATGTACAAAACATTTCCTTACTTCTGAAATTTGGAACAAATTACCTGGATGTACAAAACATTTATTTACTTCTGAAATTTGGAACAAATTACCTGGATGTACAAAACATTTACTTACTTCTGAAATTTGGAACAAATTACCTTGATGTACAAAACATTTCCTTACTTCTGAAATTTGGAACAAATTACCTGGATGTACAAAACATTTCCTTACTTCTGAAATTTGGAACAAATTACCTGGATGTACAAAACATTTACTTACTTCTGAAATTTGGAACAAATTACCTTGATGTACAAAACATTTACTTACTTCTGAAATTTGGATCAAATTACCTTGATGTACAAAACATTTCCTTACTTCTGAAATTTGGAACAAATTACCTGGATGTACAAAACATTTCCTTACTTATGAAATTTGGAACAAATTACCTGGATGTACAAAACATTTACTTACTTCTGAAATTTGGAACAAATTACCTGGATGTACAAAACATTTACTTACTTCTGAAATTTGGAACAAATTACGTGGATGTACAAAACATTTACTTACTTTTGAAATTTGGAACAAATTACCTTGATGTACAAAACATTTACTTACTTCTGAAATTTGGAACAAATTACCTGGATGTACAAAACATTTACTTACTTCTGAAATTTGGAACAAATTACCTTGATGTACAAAACATTTACTTACTTCTGAAATTTGGAACAAATTACCTGGATGTACAAAACATTTACTTACTTCTGAAATTTGGAACAAATTACCTTGATGTACAAAACATTTACTTACTTCTGAAATTTGGAACAAATTACCTGGATGTACAAAACATTTCCTTACTTCTGAAATTTGGAACAAATTACCTGGATGTACAAAACATTTATTTACTTCTGAAATTTGGAACAAATTACCTGGATGTACAAAACATTTACTTACTTCTGAAATTTGGAACAAATTACCTGGATGTACAAAACATTTACTTACTTCTGAAATTTGGAACAAATTACCTGGATGTACAAAACATTTACTTACTTCTGAAATTTGGAACAAATTACCTTGATGTACAAAACATTTACTTTTTTCTGAAATTTGGAACAAATTACCTTGATGTACAAAACATTTACTTACTTCTGAAATTTGTAACAAATTACCTTGATGTACAAAACATTTACTTACTTCTGAAATTTGGAACAAATTACCTGGATGTACAAAACATTTACTTACTTCTGAAATTTGGAACAAATTACCTTGATGTACAAAACATTTACTTACTTCTGAAATTTGGAACAAATTACCTGGATGTACAAAACATTTCCTTACTTCTGAAATTTGGAACAAATTACCTGGATGTACAAAACATTTATTTACTTCTGAAATTTGGAACTTATTACCTGGATGTACAAAACATTTACTTACTTCTGAAATTTGGAACAAATTACCTGGATGTACAAAACATTTACTTACTTCTGAAATTTGGAACAAATTACCTTGATGTACAAAACATTTCCTTACTTCTGAAATTTGGAACAAATTACCTGGATGTACAAAACATTTATTTACTTCTGAAATTTGGAACAAATTACCTGGATGTACAAAACATTTACTTACTTCTGAAATTTGGAACAAATTACCTGGATGTACAAAACATTTACTTACTTCTGAAATTTGGAACAAATTACGTTGATGTACAAAACATTTACTTATTTCTGAAATTTGGAACAAATTACCTTGATGTACAAAACATTTACTTACTTCTGAAATTTGGAACAAATTACCTTGATGTACAAAACATTTACTTACTTCTGAAATTTGGAACAAATTACCTGGATGTACAAAACATTTACTTACTTCTGAAATTTGGAACAAATTACCTTGATGTACAAAACATTGACATACTTCTGAAATTTGGAACAAATTACCTGGATGTACAAAACATTTCCTTACTTCTGAAATTTGGAACAAATTACCTGGATGTACAAAACATTTCCTTGCTTCTGAAATTTGGAACAAATTACCTGGATGTACAAAACATTTCCTTACTTCTGAAATTTGGAACAAATTACCTGGATGTACAAAACATTTCCTTACTTCTGAAATTTGGAACAAATTACCTTGATGTACAAAACATTTACTTACTTCTGAAATTTGGAACAAATTACCTTGATGTACAAAACATTTACTTACTTCTGAAATTTGGAACAAATTACCTTGATGTACAAAACATTTCCTTACTTCTGAAATTTGGAACAAATTACCTGGATGTACAAAACTTTTCCTTACTTCTGAAATTTGGAACAAATTACCTGGATGTACAAAACATTTACTTACTTCTGAAATTTGGAACAAATTACCTGGATGTACAAAACATTTACTTACTTCTGAAATTTGGAACAAATTACCTGGATGTACAAAACATTTATTTACTTCTGAAATTTGGAACAAATTACCTGGATGTACAAAACATTTACTTACTTCTGAAATTTGGAACAAATTACCTGGATATACAAAACATTTACTTACTTCTGAAATTTGGAACAAATTACCTTGATGTACAAAACATTTACTTATTTCTGAAATTTGGAACAAATTACCTTGATGTACAAAACATTTACTTACTTCTGAAATTTGGAACAAATTACCTTGATGTACAAAACATTTCCTTACTTCTGAAATTTGGAACAAATTACCTGGATGTACAAAACATTTACTTACTTCTGAAATTTGGAACAAATTACCTTGATGTACAAAACATTTACTTATTTCTGAAACTTGGAACAAATTACCTTGATGTACAAAACATTTACTTACTTCTGAAATTTGGAACAAATTACCTGGATGTACAAAACATTTACTTACTTCTGAAATTTGGAACAAATTACCTTGATGTTCAAAACATTTACTTACTTCTGAAATTTGCAGCCAATTTCGTTTGCTGCAAATTTCAATTTCAATATCCGTGCATGTCAATGAAAATCCGTGCATGTCAATGAAAATCCGTGCATGTCAATGAAAATCCGTGCATGTCAATGAAAATCCGTGCATGTCAATGAAAATCCGTGCAAGTCAATGAAAATCCGTGCAAGTCAATGAAAATCCGTGCATGTCAATGAAAATCCGTGCAAGTCAATGAAAATCCGTGCAAGTCAATGAAAATCCGTGCATGTCAATGAAAATCCGTGCAAGTCAATGAAAATCCGTGCATGTCAATGAATATCCGTGCATGTCAATGAAAATCCGTGCAAGTCAATGAAAATCCGTGCATGTCAATGAAAATCCGTGCATGTCAATGAAAATACGTGCAAGTCAATGAAAATCCGTGCAAGTCAATGAAAATCCGTGCATGTCAATGAAAATCCGTGCAAGTCAATGAAAATCCGTGCAAGTCAATGAAAATCCGTGCATGTCAATGAAAATCCGTGCAAGTCAATGAAAATCCGTGCATGTCAATGAATATCCGTGCATGTCAATGAAAATCCGTGCAAGTCAATGAAAATCCGTGCATGTCAATGAAAATCCGTGCATGTCAATGAAAATCCGTGCAAGTCAATGAAAATCCGTGCATGTCAATGAAAATCCGTGCAAGTCAATGAAAATCCGTGCAAGTCAATGAAAATCCGTGCAAGTCAATGAAAATCCGTGCAAGTCAATGAAAATCCGTGCAAGTCAATGAAAATCCGTGCAAGTCAATGAAAATCCGTGCATGTCAATGAAAATCCGTGCAAGTCAATGAAAATCCGTGCAAGTCAATGAAAATCCGTGCAAGTCAATGAAAATCCGTGCAAGTCAATGAAAATCCGTGCAAGTCAATGAAAATCCGTGCAAGTCAATGAAAATCCGTGCAAGTCAATGAAAATCCGTGCAAGTCAATGAAAATCCGTGCAAGTCAATGAAAATCCGTGCAAGTCAATGAAAATCCGTGCAAGTCAATGAAAATCCGTGCAAGTCAATGAAAATCCGTGCATGTCAATGAAAATCCGTGCAAGTCAATGAAAATCCGTGCAAGTCAATGAAAATCCGTGCAAGTCAATGAAAATCCGTGCAAGTCAATGAAAATCCGTGCAATTCAATGAAAATCCGTGCAAGTCAATGAAAATCCGTGCAAGTCAATGAAAATCCGTGCAAGTCAATGAAAATCCGTGCAAGTCAATGAAAATCCGTGCAAGTCAATGAAAATCCGTGCAAGTCAATGAAAATCCGTGCAAGTCAATGAAAATCCGTGCAAGTCAATGAAAATCCGTGCATGTCAATGAAAATCTGTGCAAGTCAATGAAAATCCGTGCAAGTCAATGAAAATCCGTGCAAGTCAATGAAAATCCGTGCATGTCAATGAAAATCCGTGCATGTCAATGAAAATCCGTGCATGTCAATGAATATCCGTGCATGTCAATGAAAATCCGTGCAAGTCAATGAAAATCCGTGCATGTCAATGAAAATCCATGCATGTCAATGAAAATCCGTGCAAGTCAATGAAAATCCGTGCAAGTCAATGAAAATCCGTGCAAGTCAATGAAAATCCGTGCAAGTCAATGAAAATCCGTGCAAGTCAATGAAAATCCGTGCATGTCAATGAAAATCCGTGCAAGTCAATGAAAATCCGTGCAAGTCAATGAAAATCCGTGCAAGTCAATGAAAATCCGTGCATGTCAATGAAAATCCGTGCATGTCAAAGAAAATCCGTGCAAGTCAATGAAAATCCGTGCATGTCAATGAAAATCCGTGCATGTCAATGAAAATCCGTGCATGTCAATGAAAATCCGTGCAAGTCAATGAAAATCCGTGCAAGTCAATGAAAATCCGTGCATGTCAATGAAAATCCGTGCATGTCAATGAAAATCCGTGCAAGTCAATGAAAATCCGTGCATGTCAATGAAAATCCGTGCAAGTCAATGAAAATCCGTGCAAGTCAATGAAAATCCGTGCAAGTCAATGAAAATCCGTGCATGTCAATGAAAATCCGTGCAAGTCAATGAAAATCCGTGCAAGTCAATGAAAATCCGTGCAAGTCAATGAAAATCCGTGCAAGTCAATGAAAATCCATGCAAGTCAATGAAAATCCGTGCAAGTCAATGAAAATCCGTGCAAGTCAATGAAAATCCGTGCAGGTCAATGAAAATCCGTGCATGTCAATGAAAATCCGTGCAGGTCAATGAAAATCCGTGCATGTCAATGAAAATCCGTGCAAGTCAATGAAAATCCGTGCATGTCAATGAAAATCCGTGCAAGTCAATGAAAATCCGTGCAAGTCAATGAAAATCCGTGCAAGTCAATGAAAATCCGTGCAAGTCAATGAAAATCCGTGCAAGTCAATGAAAATCCGTGCAAGTCAATGAAAATCCGTGCAAGTCAATGAAAATCCGTGCAAGTCAATGAAAATCCGTGCAAGTCAATGAAAATCCGTGCATGTCAATGAAAATCCGTGCAAGTCAATGAAAATCCGTGCAAGTCAATGAAAATCCGTGCAAGTCAATGAAAATCCGTGCATGTCAATGAAAATCCGTGCAAGTCAATGAAAATCCGTGCAAGTCAATGAAAATCCGTGCAAGTCAATGAAAATCCGTGCATGTCAATGAAAATCCGTGCAAGTCAATGAAAATCCGTGCAAGTCAATGAAAATCCGTGCAAGTCAATGAAAATACGTGCATGTCAATGAAAATCCGTGCAAGTCAATGAAAATCCGTGCAAGTCAATGAAAATCCGTGCAAGTCAATGAAAATCCGTGCATGTCAATGAAAATCCGTGCATGTCAATGAAAATCCGTGCAAGTCAATGAAAATCCGTGCAAGTCAATGAAAATCCGTGCAAGTCAATGAAAATCCGTGCAAGTCAATGAAAATCCGTGCAAGTCAATGAAAATCCGTGCGTCAATGAAAATCCGTGCAAGTCAATGAAAATCCGTGCAAGTCAATGAAAATCCGTGCAAGTCAATGAAAATCCGTGCAAGTCAATGAAAATCCGTGCATGTCAATGAAAATCCGTGCAAGTCAATGAAAATCCGTGCAAGTCAATGAAAATCCGTGCATGTCAATGAAAATCCGTGCATGTCAATGAAAATCCGTGCATGTCAATGAAAATCCGTGCAAGTCAATGAAAATCCGTGCAAGTCAATGAAAATCCGTGCATGTCAATGAAAATCCGTGCATGTCAATGAAAATCCGTGCATGTCAATGAAAATCCGTGCAAGTCAATGAAAATCCGTGCAAGTCAATGAAAATCCGTGCAAGTCAATGAAAATCCGTGCATGTCAATGAAAATCCGTGCAAGTCAATGAAAATCCGTGCAAGTCAATGAAAATCCGTGCAAGTCAATGAAAATCCGTGCAAGTCAATGAAAATCCGTGCATGTCAATGAAAATCCGTGCATGTCAATGAAAATCCGTGCAAGTCAATGAAAATCCATGCAAGTCAATGAAAATACGTGCATGTCAATGAAAATCCGTGCAAGTCAATGAAAATCCGTGCATGACAATGAAAATCCGTGGAAGTCAATGAAAATCCGTGGAAGTCAATGAAAATCCGTGCATGTCAATGAAAATCCGTGCATGTCAATGAAAATCCGTGCATGTCAATGAAAATCCGTGCATGACAATGAAAATCCGTGCATGACAATGAAAATCCGTGGAAGTCAATGAAAATCCGTGCATGTCAATGAAAATCCGTGCATGTCAATGAAAATCCGTGCATGTCAATGAAAATCCGTGCATGTCAATGAAAATCCGTGCAAGTCAATGAAATCCTGCCAACAGATGCCGTGCCGTTGTTTCAATGCGGGAAAGGGTGATCGGTTCGGGGTTCTTCTTGATTTATACAAGATCCAGGCTCGTCTAAGCGCTAAAAGTTCGCGGTGGTTCCTAAAGATTTTTAAAATATAAAATGTTTTCGACGATTACAGTTTCATTAAAAATGCTTACACATTAAAAAAATACGACAACACCAGGTACCATTTGCAATTTATTGAAGGAATGCGCTTACGGTTTATAAAAAGTGCTGAACCAAACAGTACCGTGAAAGTAAAACAAACACAACAACATCATGTACCATTAAAATGTATATTTTACAAACACACGCAACTTTTCAAATGATGATGATGATGTTGAATTAAATGCCATGAATTCCTCGAACTATGAGGACGAAACAAATGACGGTGCTGCTAAGTCGTGCACTAAGGGAGAGGAGGCAGAGGTAGGAGAAGGTGCTGATGGTCCGAAGGTGGAGGGAGCAGGGTGGAAGAAATGCAGCTCTTTGTACGGGAGCAGCGCATCATCCAAGCTACTCTTAAACTCGAGGTACCTCTCCATGACTGGGTCAGCGTCTTGCACCTGTCGACAAGCGTCCGCATGTCCTGCAGCACCTCTGCCAGGAACTGGACGGTGAGGTTGCACATGACACCTCTTCCTTCCTGCTCGGAAACCTTTGTAAATGCCTCCATCTTTTCCTCGGTGAGCTCATCGCCATGTGAGGAAATGAGATTCACGTGAGGCAATGAGATTCATGTAAGGAAATGAGATTCAAGTGAGGCAATGAGATCCATGTGAGGAAATGAGATTCACGTGAGGCAATGAGATCCATGTGAGGAAATGAGATCCATGTGAGGAAATGAGATCCATGTGAGGAAATGAGATCCATGTGAGGAAATGAGATCCATGTGAGGAAATGAGATCCATGTGAGGAAATGAGATCCATGTGAGGAAATGAGATCCATGTGAGGAAATGAGATCCATGTGAGGAAATGAGATCCATGTGAGGCAATGAGATTCACGTGAGGCAATGAGATTCACGTGAGGCAATGAGATCCATGTGAGGAAATGAGATTCAAGTGAGGCAATGAGATCCATGTGAGGCAATGAGATTCACGTGAGGCAATGAGATCCATGTGAGGAAATGAGATCCATGTGAGGAAATGAGATCCATGTGAGGAAATGAGATCCATGTGAGGCAATGAGATTCACGTGAGGCAATGAGATTCATGTAAGGAAATGAGATTCAAGTGAGGCAATGAGATCCATGTGAGGAAATGAGATTCACGTGAGGCAATGAGATCCATGTGAGGCAATGAGATTCACGTGAGGCAATGAAATCCATGTGAGGAAATGAGATTCACGTGAGGCAATGAGATTCATGTAAGGAAATGAGATTCACGTGAGGCAATGAGATTCATGTAAGGAAATGAGATTCACGTGAGGCAATGAGATTCATGTAAGGAAATGAGATTCACGTGAGGCAATGAGATTCATGTAAGGAAATGAGATTCAAGTGAGGCAATGAGATCCATGTGAGGAAATGAGATTCACGTGAGGCAATGAGATTCATGTGAGGCAATGAGATTCACGTGAGGCAATGAGATCCATGTGAGGAAATGAGATTCACGTGAGGCAATGAGATCCATGTGAGGAAATGAGATTCACGTGAGGCAATGAGATCCATGTGAGGCATTGAGGATCCTCCAACTCCGCATGCTGCATGTCATCAAAGCTTTAAAGTTTAGCTGGGTGCCCCTGGGATGGGAGTTTAACTTGGTGCCCTATGGATGGGAGTTTAACTTGGTGCCCTATGGATGGGAGTTTAGCTGGGTGCCCTATGGATGGGAGTTTAGCTGGGTGTCCTATGGATGGGAGTTTAACTTGGTGCCCCTGGGATGGGAGTTTAGCTGGGTGCCCTATGGATGGGAGTTTAGCTGGGTGTCCTATGGATGGGAGTTTAACTTGGTGCCCCTGGGATGGGAGTTTAGCTGGGTGCCCTATGGATGGGAGTTTAACTTGGTGCCCCTGGGATGGGAGTTTAGCTGGGTGCCCTATGGATGGGAGTTTAGCTGGGTGCCCCTGTGATGGGAGTTTAGCTGGGTGCCCTATGGATGGGAGTTTAACTTGGTGCCCCTGGGATGGGAGTTTAGCTGGGTGCCCTATGGATGGGAGTTTAACTTGGTGCCCCTGGGATGGGAGTTTAGCTGGGTGCCCCTGGGATGGGAGTTTAACTGGGTGCCCTATGGATGGGATTTTAGCTGGGTGCCCCTGGGATGGGAGTTTAGCTGGGTGCCCCTGGGATGGGAGTTTAACTGGGTGCCCCTGGGATGGGAGTTTAACTTGGTGCCCCTGGGATGTGAGTTTAGCTGGGTGCCCCTGGGATGGGAGTTTAACTTGGTGCCCCTGGGATGGGAGTTTAACTTGGTGCCCCTGGGATGGGAGTTTAGCTGGGTGCCTCTGAGATGGGAGTTTAGCTGGGTGCCCCTGGAATGGGAGTTTAGCTGGGTGCCCCTGGGATGGGAGTTTAGCTGGGTGCCCCTGGGATGGGAGTTTAACTTGGTGCCCCTGGGATGGGAGTTTAGCTGGGTGCCCCTGGGATGGGAGTTTAGCTGGGTGCCCCTGGGATGGGAGTTTAACTTGGTGCCCCTGGGATGGGAGTTTAGCTGGGTGCCCCTGGGATGGGAGTTTAGCTGGGTGCCCCTGGGATGGGAGTTTAACTTGGTGCCCCTGGGATGGGAGTTTAGCTGGGTGCCTCTGGGATGGGAGTTTAGCTGGGTGCCCCTGGAATGGGAGTTTAACTTGGTGCCCCTGGGATGGGAGTTTAGCTGGGTGCCCCTGGGATGGGAGTTTAGCTGGGTGCCCCTGGGATGGGAGTTTAACTTGGTGCCCCTGGGATGGGAGTTTAGCTGGGTGCCTCTGAGATGGGAGTTTAACTGGGTGCCCCTGTGATGGGAGTTTAGCTGGGTGCCCCTGGGATGGGAGTTTAACCGGGTGCCCCTGAGATGGGAGTTTAGCTGGGTGCCCCTGGAATGGGAGTTTAGCTGGGTGCCCCTGGGATGGGAGTTTAGCTGGGTGCCCCTGGGATGGGAGTTTAGCTGGGTGCCCCTGGGATGGGAGTTTAGCTGGGTGTCCCTGGAATGGGAGTTTAGCTGGGTGCCCCTGGGATGGGAGTTTAGCTGGGTGCCCCTGGGATGGGAGTTTATCTGGGTGCCCCTGGAATGGGAGTTTAGCTGGGTGCCCCTGGGATGGGAGTTTAACTGGGTGTCCATGGGATGGGAGTTTAACTGGGTGTCCATGGGATGGAAGTTTAACTGGTTGTCCATGGGATGGGAGTTTAGCTGGGTGTCCATGGGATGGGAGTTTGGCTGGGTGCCCCTATGAAGGGAGTTTAGCTGGGTGCCCCTGGGATGGGAGTTTGGCTGGGTGCCCCTATGAAGGGAGTTTAGCTGGGTGCCCCTGGGAAGGGAGTTTAGTTGGGTGCCCCTGGGATGGGAGTTTAACTGGGTGCCCTGGGATGGGAGTTTAACTGGGTGCCCCTGGGATGGGAGTTTAGCTGGGTGCCCCTGGGATGGGAGTTCAACTGGATGCCCCTGGGATGGGAGTTCAACGGGGTGCCCATGGGATGGGAGTTTAGCTGGGTGCCCCTGGGATGGGAGTTCAACTGGATGCCCCTGGGATGGGAGTTCAACGGGGTGCCCCTGGGATGGGAGTTTAGCTGGGTGCCACATGGATGCGAGTTTAGCTGGGTGCCCCTGGGATTGGAGTTTAACTGGGTGCCCCTGGGATGGGAGTTTAACTTGGTGCCCCTGGGATGGGAGTTTAACTGGGTGCCCTATGGATGGGAGTTTAGCTGGGTGCCCCTGGGATTGGAGTTTAACTGGGTGCCCCTGGGATGGGCGTTTAACTTGGTGCCCCTGGGATGGGAGTTTAGCTGGGTGTCCCTTCTGCAAGGTTAACCTGTGGATGTTAAAGACCCTCCACCCCCGAGTGTCTTTCACGAAGAGTATGTGGGCTATTGATGTCACTGTAAACAAACTATCTTGTCTTCCCAAATCAGCTCTAGTTGAATGTCAGGTCTGGCCAACTCCAGGTCAAAAACTCTCCCAAGTGGAGCCACAAAGTTGGAAAATCTGGAGCAATTAAAGAACAACTATTATAGAGTGATTTATATTTGTGGTGATTCCTCTTCAAAATATTCTTCCTCATCTTTCTTCACAAAAAAATCTATTGCACTGCTCAGGGTGATGCTCTTGCATGAATATGTGCAATTGCATTTACTACACAGAGGTGGGGCTGGTGTTTGTGGTGGGACAGGTCCCATGCCATGCCACAGTGCAGTTTCACAAATGAAGGTGAACAGGTAACATTTCCAATCTTGGTGTCAGGATCATTCATCACAGTGCTGTCACCTTGGCAGGTAGGTCGCCTGTCACCTTGGCAGAAAATGAAACAAAAAGTACATGCCGGTTCGAAGGATGTGGCATGTCATCATTTGGCTTGATATCTCGTTTAAATACTTCCTCAAGACAGGTACCAACTGTACTCAGGAAACGATTTTGTTAATGATGCATTTCCGTGGCTGTGCTGGAATCTGCAGTGAGCAAAAGTCAAAAATGTCATTGATAAATGTGAACCCTGATAGATTCTGTTTTGCTTTTAACACTGTTTTGTTTAAGACAGGTTTGAAATCAATTGAACTACTGCACATAGTTTAGTCCAATATATTGTGAGGTTATTGTCCTAACATGTAATAATACCTCAGGTGATAAGCTCTTCTCTGAGCCATTGTCACCAGAAGCTTAAAAAGTACATGTACAGTATATATATATATATATATATACAGTGAGTATCAAAAAAAAGGTAATCCGAATTCAAGGGGTTAATATGCAAAGGTTATTTAGTTTGACAATTTACATGTGGTTTGCCAATTATGAGGAGATCCTCAGCTTTCCATTGATGCCTTTCATGCATCATTGCAGTCACACATGACCGAGTACATGTTCATTGAAAATGACAATTTCAAATCGCATTTTTACAATTTTGGCTAATCGGTGCAAGACAGTTTGAAATGGACGCATTACTTATCGACTGCCAGGTTGATTATGTAAAATTGTTAAGCTGGTCTGGTAATCGTCGGTTGCGTCATCCTTTGTTTAAGATGGGTATTTAAGATGGGCCCTACAGTGTATGGGTTTAGAGACAGTCTGAGTCATTGAAAAGATGGTTCAACTTAGGACTGAACAGCGGACCTTCGTGGTTACAACCTTTCACCAAACTGGAAGTTTGCAGCGAACTCGTGATGCGTTCAGGGAACGTTTCCCAGAACGGGAGCCTTCAGCAGCCAAAACCATCTGGGCGAATGTTAGAAAATACCAAGAGCATGGCACTAGCCTCAACCGCAACAAGGAGAATTCTGGTCGGAGGCGCACTGGGCGATCGGAAATGAACATTGCAGCAGTAAGGCAGCCAGTTTTGGAGCATCCTTGGGATACCAGCGCAAGACAAAATGGGACGGGATTGCCTTCGGCAACATTCAACCGAATCACAAGACTGGACCTCCACCAACATCCATATCGGATTCACATCCGGCATCAACTTATGCCAGGGGATTTTGCCAGGAGGCTGGTGCTTGCCAGGTGGTTGATAGCACGTTGCGAAGCAGATGTCAATTTCCTGCGGTATCTCGTTATCCGCAACGAAGCTGTTTCCACCATGGATGGCAAGGTCAATACCCATAATGTTCTTGAATATGCACCGACAGGACAACCCCCGGAATTTAATTTTGACACCAACATGAATCGACAAAAGTGGACTGTGTGGTTGGGACTTTGTGGAAGTGGTCAGGTGATCGGACCATTTTTCTTTCAAAGGAATGTCAATGGTAACAGGTATCGGCAGATGATCAATGATGAAGTTTTACCACAGCTGGAGGAGAACTTTGAGCGACAGGTTCGTGTTGTCTTCAGATATCTCTGGTGGGCCCAAGAAGGTGCCCCAGCACATCGCTCTTTGGAGACTGTGTCATCGCCCTCAACAATGCAGTGGAATGGCCGCCAAGATCACCTGACCTCACACCATGTGATTACTCCATTTGGGGACATTTAAAGAACAAGGTGTTCGTAACTCCTCCCCGTGATCTTGACGAATTGCAGGGCCGTATTCGACATGAAGTGGATGCTTTGTGCAATGACCCGGCCATGGTGAGACGAGCAGTTCAGGGCATGCTCCGCCGCTGTGAGCTTTGTGTTGAAAGGGGAGGTGGACATGTTGAAGGTGTGGGTGCATAAAAGCCAATCATTCCTGAGAAAAGTTCACATCTGACGTTCATTTTGCACCAATTATCGTGACTTCCATCTATTAGCCAAACTTGTAAAAATGCGATTTGAACTTGTCATTTTCAATGAACATGTACTTGGTCATGTGTGACAGCAATGATGCATGGAAGGTATCAATGAAAGCTGAGGATCTCCTCTTAATTAGTAAACCACATGTAAATTGTCAAAATAAATAACCTTGGCATATTAACCCCTTGAATTCGGATTACCTTTTTATTGATACGCACTGTATATATAAAATATATATGTATATACACTCAACCCTCGGCTATCGCGCCTAATTGGTGCCGCCATCGGTGCGCGTTTGCCGAAATCGCGATAGCCGAACTGAAGAACGTATGGTAATTATTCTAATTGGTGCCAGGACCCCCAAGTTGACCACATATTTAACCTATTTTTGCCACTTTTTTACCAAGTGTTTCTACCATATAAAGAAACATTAACATATAAAGAAACATTAAAACAAGAATCACAATATGTAAATAAAAATAAAATGGTAAAAAAGTACTTATTTTTACCATTTTATTTACCTTTTGGGGACGATGAGGGGCTTAGGTGGTTGGGTAGGTTCCGAGGCTTGGATGGAGTCTTATTGACCACCCTTACGTGCCTCTAACTCGTCCAGGATTGCGTCAGCTGAAGCACCAGAGAAGCGCTCAACGTCAGAGGGCTCGTCAAAGACAGAGGGCTGTGCCTCGTTGCGACGCCGTAAGCAGGGTCGGCGTCATGGGGTGGGCATTCGTGGGCCATGCCCACCCAAATGAGTTATTGTGCCCCCCCCCCTCCCACACCCACCCGCAGGCCAAGCCTTTGGCGCCAAACGCACGTCGGCGATATTTTGTGCAGTGTGTGTGTGTGTGTGTGTGTGTGTGTGTGTGTGTGTGTGTGTAAGAAAGAGAGAGACTTTGCAGCATGTTTTTAAATTGGAACTGGGTTGGTGTGTTGGTTGTTGACAGCAAACTCTTATTATCAAGCATTTACATCATAGATTGAGGTCTCGAACGGCAGTTTGTGCCCCCCCCCCCCCTGCGGTTACCCTAATGTCCCCCGATTAGACTTGTTCTGACGCCGAATCTGGCCTTAAGAATTCGTTGATCTGGCGTTGGCGGAGGGAGTTGACTTGGGCATGATACTGCTCCTCGTAACCTGCCAGTGCCGTATTAATAAAGGAGCACATTGCTTCACTGTGAATCTTAAATCTTATCTACGTTTCTACGACAATCACGGTTTTGGTAAATACCTCGCACTGTTGACTCATTTATCCCAAATTTCTTTCCAACACTTCGCTTTGTTTCACCATTGTCTATCAACTGCACAATTTCTAATTTCTGAGCGTAAGTTAAGTTCTTCCTCTTCTTGATTCCCCTTGATTTCTCTTTCCCCACGCTCGGTGATGACGTAGCACCATTTCCACCATTTCCGGTGCGCTATAGCGCGTATTTGGGGCGCGATAGTCGTGTGTTGTGCAGTTTTTTAGGTAGCCATAGATAGCAAAGAAACGCGATAGCCGAGTTCGCGATAGCCGAGGGTTGAGTGTATATATATATATATTTTTTTAGCCGCGTCGCAGACGCTGCTCATAGACTGCACTCTGCTGTTGTTGTTGTTACCACCTCTTCTTCTTCTTCTTCTTCTTCTTGTTGTTGTTCTTGCAGAGAAGACAAAACCTCAAAGCTCCACCCATTCTGGGAACCATAGCTCCACCCATTCTGGGAGAGCCTTCATATAAACAAATATCCACCATTTTATTAACTCGCATAGCTTTGAGGCCTGTTTTGTAGGCCGGTGGTGTCTTCCTCTCTCACACAGTTTTATTTCAAATCAAATTCGATATATCATTTCATTTTTCACAGTCGCCAACATAGTTTTAGACTCGGTTGAAAAAAAACGGGAAGAAAATCCGATGGAAGTTGCCCTTTATAGAACGAAATGAATTCTCAAAGGCCTGTAACTTCAAGTCCATTGACATATTTTTTTTTTTAATCGCGGCATGCTCAGTCATACACCGCCCGAAATAACAGACGGGAAAATGCCGAGATATATATATTTTGTTTAAATCGCGGCATGGTCAGTCATACACCGCCCGAAATAACAGACGGGAAAATGCCGAGATATATATATTTTGTTTAAATCGCGGCATGCTCAGTCATACACCGCCCGAAATAACAGACGGGAAAATGCCGAGATATATTAAAAATTCGTCCATTTGATGACAATCGTCACGATGAAATATTTAATTTATACGTCGTCACAATAATGTGGACAGAGGAGCATAGCTTCGTTCACGTGTCGCCACACACGGGAAATTGCCGAGATATATATTTTTTTACAATCACGGCATGGTCAGTCATACACCGCCTGAAATAACAGACGGGAAAATGCCGAGATATATTAAAAATTCGTCGCCACACACGGGAAATTGCCGAGATATATTTTCACTTTGCACAAAAATAACATCAAGTAATCGAATCAATAGGAATGTCCTGTGCTTATAACATCGACGTTATAGGCACAGCTGCATCTAGGCATTGTGTAACATCGACGCGGCTTTTGTTTTAATTAAAACTTTTTGTACTTGTTATATATATATATATATATATATATATACATACACACACACACATACACCAGTGAGGTATGCTTACACATTGTGTAGGCAATAACAAACCATGCTTATTACGTCGGCACATAATAAATGGAAGATTTATGATTATAGGCCAGCATCACCGACCTACTGCTCGATATCAAATTAGGTTGATTTATTATTTTATTTTACGGACTATTTCACTTTACACTTATAAAAATTAAAATTTTCAAATGCTAGATATTCATTGAGGTTTGGTTTTTTTGGCTTTTCTATGTTTGACTGTGTTTACGGTTTTTATGTAAATTTTCATTTCCGGATGCTTTCCAAAAGTTCTGTGGTTTTTCCAGGTGAACCGGCTTCAATGTCCGTCGGCCTGCCAAATTTCAGTTTTCTAGGAAACCCGGAAGGTACCAAACATGAATATTGGTCAGTGGTTAGAAATATATACATATACTCAAACATACAGTTCCTATAGAAAGTCTCCACCCCCTTTCAAAATTTTCACCTTTTGTTACCTTATAGCCTGGAATTAGGTTGCATTAATCAGACTTTTTCCTCCTTTATTTACACACCGTAACCCACAACTTCCAAGTCAAAAAACAAATTCTACACATTTCAAAAAATGATTTAAAAATACTAAACTAGAATATCTTGGTTGGATCAGTGTCCACATCACAGACACATTGAGCATGGAGAAAAGAAAGAAAACCAGACAATTGTCTGAGGAGGTCAGAGACAAGATTGTGGCCAAGCATGGACAATCTCAAGGCTACAAGTCCATCTCCAGAGACCTTGATATTCCTGTGTCCATCATATGCAATCTTATCAAGAAGTTTAAGGCCCATGGCACTGTAGCCAACCTCCATGGACATGGCCGCAAGAGAAAGGTTGATCGAAGATTGCAGCAGAGGATTGTTCGAATGGTGGAGAAAGCACCTCGATCAACTGCCAAACAGATTCAAGCTGACCTTCAGACACAAGGTACGACAGTTCCAACTCTCACCATACATCGACAACTCAATGAAATGGGGTTCTATGGTAGGAGACCCAGGAGGACCCCACTGCTGAGAGAGAGACATAAGAAACTAGAATTTGCTAAAACACCTGAACAAACACCTGAACAGACACAAGGTACGACAGTTCCAACTCTCACCATACATCGACAACTCAATGAAATGGGGTTCTATGGTAGGAGACCCAGGAGGACCCCACTGCTGAGAGAGAGACATAAGAAACTAGAATTTGCTAAAACACCTGAACAAGTAAAAATCCTTTTGTGGACAGATGAGACAAAATTATAACTTTTTCGTAAAACACATCATCTCATGTTTATAGAAAACAAAATGAAGCCTTCAAAGAAAAGAACACCTTCCCTACAGTCAAAAATGGAGAAGGTTCAGTGACGTTTTGGGGTTGCTGTGCTGCCTCTGGCACTGGGTGCCTTGAATATGTGCATGGCATGATGAAATCAGGAGATTACCAAGGCATTTTGGAGAGCAATGTACAACCCAGTGTCAGAAAGCTGGGTCTCCGTCGAAGGTCATGGGTCTTGCAGCAGGACAATGACCCCAAACACACTTCAAAGTGCACCAGGAATGGTTCAAGACAAAACGCTGGACTGTTCTGAAGTGGCCAGCAATGAGTCCAGATCTAAATCCCATTGATCACCTGTAGGGAGATCTGAAAACAGCAGATGGGAGAGCGCACCCTTCAAATCTGGGAGAACTCTAGCAGTTTGCACAAGAAGAGTGTGTGGAAGTGTAACTCAGTGTAACTTATTAATTGGCACTGGTAACTTATTAATTAACACTGGTAACGAAGCAGATACATTTTACCTGCAAACTCTGTGAAAGACGAGTTCGTAATTGAGTCAGGAATGTGCCCGAACATGGTAATCTCTTGTCCACCTGGTCACAGCCCCTGGCTGGAGCACCCCCCTATCGTTTGGTAAACGGAACTCACAGCAGGAGGGGAGCGAGCTGATGCCAGGACTTGGTGCATGCATGACCTCGGGGCATTAGCGGAGAAAGGATTAACGTTCAGCGGACAGGGGATTAAGTCCAGTTTGTCCATATAAACGAGAGCAAACGTTGAGTAAAAAGAACTTGTGAGCAGAAGCTCTGACCGACGGGAGTGGCGGAGGAACATCGGCTGAACGAGAAGGACCATGCGAAAAGAGTTAACCTGGTCCATTGAATTAAGCGGTATTATTTAGTAATTGGAATGAAAGTGAACAACCAGTTAATAAACCAGACCTTTTGTAAAACCTGTGTCCGGTCATTGGAGTCTTGAGTCTCAGCTACAAATTCCCCTACAATCTGGAGGCACCGCTGGAATTTCGAGTGGACGTCGTCAAGGTAAGCATGACGTCTTGGGGATCTGTCCATTATGAAATATGAATTCTGAAGATGGAGGATTTGGTGTGTGGGACTTGCGATTGTCCATAGGTAATACAAGGATGAAACGTTTTAAATGATTCTATTTATTCGTGTGCTTGCGAGGATATGATTTATTATACGCTGGGTATTAAAAGCCTTACTCTGGTCTGCAGGCAAATCGGCTCATGAAGTGCACCATGAGACAATTTGTTTGCCGGTTCGGTAAGGTTCGGTAAGGTCCGTACACGTGTACAATCGTGTACACCCGTTTTAAATAGAGAATTTTTTTTTTCAGTTTTCCCGCCATGTCTAAAACTCGTTCGATCAACAAATAAATTCATGACAGACAATCCCACCTCATGCCGGTCCAGAATTATTGTGAAAGATGGCGATTGGATAAAAATTGCATACCAACACTCCCTCACTGTCCCTCATTGTCCCTCATGTCCATTCCGGCACCCTGTCTCTTGCTCCCGCTCCTTCTCCCTCCCCTCCCTCTAGTTCTCATAGGCGGACGTTTTGCGAGAAGCAAAGCATTTTGCAGGAAGCTTCCAGGAAGCAAAGCCAGGGCTGTTGCTTTTTGTGTATTTTCTCTGCGCCCCATACTCGCAGATTTGGTTGGTACAAATATTTTATTGAAAGGTGAAAGATGCTTTTGTGGAAGAGCAATGGCAGACCACCCATTGTCACCACTTTCATGAGCTCAGAGAAATAAAACAGCTAGTGGAAATCGGCAGCAGAGTGGGAATCGGCAGACAATGGAACAGCTAGCGACGAGTGTTTGTGAGTAACAACCACCCTCTGGTCGAGGCTCATAGGAGGGGTGATGCTTACTGATTCGGCACGCTTACAATAGGTGTTAATGGTGGGATGTCAGAGGTTTTGGTGTGGTTTAATGTTCACACTGTTTTGGAAAATAATGCTCGATGCAACATGATCCTAAAAAGAACCCATCCCTACATCTGATGATCAAGGAGATGGAAGGAATGGAAAATTTGAAGTATTAAAGTTACGGAACTCAAAATGTCTGGGTTTGGATGTAGTCATTAAAGGATTGAGTCATTCATTGGTGTGATGATGGTCCTAATATTTATTTATCTGGTCAAGTGGGTCCCAAGGTATGGTCACCGTACTCGCAAGCCGTTCGCTTTGGCTTTGCGAATGGACCAAACCATTTCATGTAAATAGAGGGGGGGGGGGGGGTTCTGTGGTCGTTACTGCCACGTGGTTTGAATAAAATAGTTGTTGATTGAACTAGTTGACGGATATATAAATCCCATTCGAATGTCAAGTGAATCGAATGAAAATTAAGGATTTTTCAAATTGTTGTGGACTTTTGGCCTATGTTAAATAAAATAGTTGTTGATTGAACTAGTTGAGGGATATATAAATCCCATTCGAATGTCAAGTGAATCGAATGAAAATTAAGGATTTTTCAAATTGTTGTTGACTTTTGGCCCATGTTAAATAAAATAGTTGTTGATTGAACTAGTTGACGGATATATAAATCCCATTCGAATGTCAAGTGAATCGAATGAAAATTAAGGATTTTTCAAATTGTTGTTGACTTTTGGCCTATGTAAATTTGACTACACACCCATTAACACCAGAAGCGATGTTTTTTTTAATTGAAAGGATGTAATTTAATTAAACGTGGTAGGTGGGCAAAACCGCAAAGCATACCTCTTTTAAGGTGTGTTCAAACCCATGAACATTTCAGCAATCAATACGATGCTGAAAGGATGTAATTTAATTAAATGTGGTAGGTGGGCAAAACCGCAAAGCATACCTCTTTTAAGGTGTGTTCAAACCCATGAACATTTCAGCAATCAATACGATGCTGAAATGGTGTAATTTAATGAGTAATTTAATGTGTAATTTAATTGTGTAATATGGTCGACCTTGGTTTTGTTTGGGTTTTGTTGTTTATTTTTGTGGGTGGGTATTTTTGTGTATTTTGGATATATTTTCACGGCTAATTCCAGTTAACATCCTGCAAAATTTGCTCGTTTTCTGGCCGAGTCGAAATTGCGTTGAGGTCCTATGGCATGCGCCATTAAAAGCGCTGTGTAATGGTTGAGCTCCCTTTATTTCGTTTTGGTCATGCGGATGAGCAGACAAAATGACGGATGCTGCGGCTGGAGCAGTGGAAGCGATTTTGAATTGTTCAATGATTATTCGATATTGTTATGACTTATTGTCAATAGGTATACTAAGTGGCCATGAGGTAGCCTGTTGCTATGTACAGTTTTATTCTATTGTTGATTATACCACATAGCTGTGGTGATAAAGGAAATGTTCGTTTTAAATAGATGATTATGATAGGACCATGACTATAAAATCATGATGATTATTATGAATGATATCATAGGGTTCAAATGTAGAATGATTGCACGAACTTGGAAAAGAACTTTCAAGCCCTATGGGATAAATTGGGTATTACAAGCGATGGAGTTTCAAATTTAGCATGATTGAAGGAATGTTACAGTCTTATTTCAGGAGTTTTACGAAATTTATATTGCCAAGAGATTTTGGGTACTATTAAAAGAAAAATGATAAGATATTTTTCCAATGAACTTTAATATCTGCCATCCATGTTGGCTGTCTCACGAATGAAGGATGAGTTGCCTTTAGTGGTTGCAAAGAAAATTTGTGGAGACCAGGCAAAATGGGGAAATATGTCAGATATGACCCTAGGACAGGACGGTGATTCATCAATTGACATGAGGTACGAACCAGAGGTGACGACCGATGAGATTCGATCTCAGTCAATGGATGGACCTGTCCTGACATCATTGGGGAAAGGGCTTATGCAAGGAGTCATCCAAAATGATTAATTTGATTTATTGATGAATATTGATGAATTAATTGAAATTGAATAATTGATTGAATTGTTGATTGATTGAATCTAATTGATTGAATTTAATTGAATAAATTTAACTGAATAAATTGAACTGAATAAATTGAATTGAATATATTGATTGTTCGATTGATGAAAATGCGGTCTCAAGAAAGAAGCTTTGATATCTTTGTGAGATATTATCAATGTGAAGACAACCTTGGAAAATTGAGCAAGGTGGTGAGCTTATATACAGATATATATGTGCGGTTACCATTGTGTGATTTCCCCTTCAACAGAGCGGACACCTGAGGATTCACCCATTTCATACTGACCCTCTGGCTCATCTGCAAATACTGATCTGTGAGATTGGATTGTGCAAAAGCCACAGGTGAGAGAGATTCTCTGGAAATCACCGTTTGAACAGGTGGAGAGATCCTTCCTGGAGGTACGAGTGAAGCTTTAGAGGAACAAACTACAACACATCCAACGCTACTTTGATAAAAGGCAGAATGGGAAATGGAGCCTGCAAGAATACACAAGGACAACCAGAAATTCCACAAAAAGGTACTTGTACACATCATATGTACGACCGTTATGGTGCCGAAGCTATAAGGCAGGTCGAGAATTGGTATTTGTGGACAAAGGGACATGATGAGGAGTTTCCAAGAGATGGCACATTTGAGCGAAGTCGATTGGAAAGATTGGAACAAAGATTGAAAGCCAGGAAGAGACAGAATCTAACGGTAGACTGGCTTGCATTCCATCTTTGGGATGGTGAATCCAGACAACGGGAACAGCAAGAACGGATAACGGATCTAGAACTTAAAATAAAAAGGATACAGGATACAGTGGAGGAGACAAATGCACAACTGCCCTCGAAATTAGGAATGAAAGTGACAGTTGTCCCATCAGATTTCCAGTTGTCTCCCAAAAAAGAACGGTACAGAGAATTTTTTCGTGTTTCAGGAGATAACGAGAGATTGCAGTGGCAACTCAGGGATGTAGAGATGCAGCCCAGCAATACAAGTGCACAGGTGCACAGATCAGACAACGACAGAAACCGGTGTTTCAAGTGTGGACGGATGGGACATTGGAAAAGAGGATGTCCGTATACCAAAAGGAAGACAAGTTAATAGGGTAAACCAAGATCAAGGGTACCAGTGCTGACCGATACCTCAGACAATGATTAGGCCTTCATTGCGACAAATCCCAAATGACGATTGGCCTCAACAAATTAGATTACTGGACAAACATGAATAACTGTCGATGATTCTTGGGTCTGAAAAGTTTTCGGAGCAAGAATTATTCATTTTTTCTTTTGCTTGTAAGCAAATTAGTAATTAATTGATCACATGCCGAAATTGGATCTTTTATGTTGGGCACACAATTTTAAATTTACAAAGTTGGAACAATTGCTTTGCAAATTTTTGAAACCAAGTGACAAGGGTCACATCATGATCAGGTGGGAATTTCGGACTAGTGTTCCGCATGATTGATAAGTCAGTGGTCGACTGACATGTAAATGGGTGTGTAGTCAAATTTGGATAAATTATTGTGGGAACTGAAAGGGTAATTTCAATGTGACATCATAGGGGTTTTCTAAGAATAAACTTTTTGGTCCATTTGTGTATTAGCATTTCTAAAATTGAAGGACAAATTTTATGAAATTGAAATAAAATTGACACCCATCTTGATCTGTAAATAATAGTTCCAACGCAAACAAATACGCATAATGCATGTGTGTGTGTATTTTTGTGTGTCAATGTTAGTGTTTTTTATTGTTTTGTGTATCAATCTTACAAGATTGTTGACACCGACAGTGTGCCTGTCTGGAAATGGATAGTTTTATGTGGATGGGATTGAATATGCAGAGAATCCGTAAAATAAAATAGAAATATAATTTGATTATGAACATTATCTCTTTTGTCAAGGGAGATGGAATATAAAGATTTGATGTGCTGGGTTATGAGCAGCCATTAATTAATAGTAAAATTGTGAGTAATTTGGGGATTCCATTTTGATAGAATTTATATGAGAATAACAGCTATTTATGGATATGAGCTTCATAAAAAAGAAATGAGGGAGTACAAAATTAGCCAAATTTGGGAGAGGTCTTACACTGACTTCCCAGAATACTCTGCTCACGGATTTATATATATATATATATATATATATATATATATATATATATATATATATATATATATAAACTTGAATTTTATCAGCATATAAATTGTGCTGTATGTATGGATGTGTATTAGGCATAGATGATATGGGAAAATAGTAAAGAAAATCTTGCTGATTTGAACTATTGTGAGTTTTAAAACGGAATGCATTGTGAATCTTAAACCAAGGGGCAGACATGAACGCGCTGTTACGTTATTTATACTCAGAACGCGATGTCACGTGTACCTGCAACATATTTGTTAAACTCGCACACCTATATTGGCATACTGGTGTCAGTAGTACTCACTGGGTGCATAGAAATGGATGAGCAACAGTTAAGGGGGTTTAAAATAAAAACACTTACTTGGATATTTGCTACAAAAGTATGGGTTTCAATAAGTGGTAGCTGTACACATGGGATTCATCAAATTAAGTTTTGGAGTTCAAACAAAGTCACTGGTTAACAGATGGGAATGGATAGTAAATAAATTCTTCAATGCTGGGTAAATGAAGTGAGATATTACAAAGACTTATGAGAGCTATTGTTCTTCCTTGCAGCAGTGGGAGAAAATTTAGATCCAACATAATGAATCTATAAATGAATGTGATAGGGATAATATCCTCAATTTGTACTAATTATTTGATTGTGGGTAAAGGAATTAATTTATCGTAGTGGATTGCTAACAAGCAGCCTGAAATGTCCTGAGAGTGTGCATCCATGTAATCAGAAATCCCAGATTTGTTTTTTACAAACAACATTTTGGTAGAGATCTTATGTGGACGAATACTTGCTTGGTAGATAAAAACGGTACTGCATGTTGGCAGCCACTTCGGTGGCCATTTAGGCCGAACAAATAGGGAGAAACTGTAATTGAATATGTAATTTACAGATGAGTATTTGGGAAGTAAAAAGGGAATTTATTGATTTGGGAGACATTTTTCGAAGGTTTATTAAAGTGTTGCAATATTACATTTGGCAAGGAAAATTATTGGATGGAAAAATTAGATCTGTTTATAAAATGAGTTTGTTGACCCATTGAAGTTAATTCTTTGAATTGTTGTTTAATTAGCATTTTGAGTTCAAATTGGAAATAGTTTGGTAGAGCTTTGGTTAAAACCTTTGGTTGCAGTGTTTTGGAATAAATTGATAAACCGTAGGAGGTTGATAAGAATAGAAACAAATATGGACCTAAAATAGAAAGATTGTTATGATGATATGAATAATACCGAGATTAAAAGAATGAATCAAGTGATGTTGCAAATGAATAGTGAATACAGTAGAATTAAGATAATGGCATAACGACAATGTTATGAGTTGTGTCAATTACAATATCAGTGAACTCATATCACCACGAGTGACACACTGTTAGGAAAAAAAAAAAGAGGGAAAAGAAAAAGTGGAGAGGAATTATGGTAATAATACATTATGCTTAATTTGTTGGTTTGGGAAAATTGTTGTTGGGAATTAGGTATTCCCGTTTGTGATTGTAATCATATACAATTTATTTTCTTAGAGTAGTGCTAAAATACCTGCATGAGTTAATTTTTGAACTATATTAACCTGAAAGCAATTGTGGATGCTATTCTTAGTTTAGTAATAAAATACATACCTGATTGAATATTATTTGTGTGACGCATATAAATGAATATAACTTTTTGAATGTGTTAAGGAAAAACAACAAATTGTTGAATGTGAAACTGTCGGAAGATATACATGATTATGCTGATTTCATGGTAAGATGTACCCTATCTGATTCAGTGTGTGCGGAAAGCAGATTCAGATGTGACTGAGCATAAGGATAAGACGAGATCACATTTTGAAGGGAGTGCTAACGGAATTGGGAAGAAGTTCGAGAAAGAAAATTTGTGGCTAAAAATGAAGTTAATCATGGCATACACCCTCTTTCTCAAAGAATGATGAAGACATTCTCCCGTGTAACTTGGAGATGAATGCTTACCTTCACCAAGGAAATTTATGTGACCATTTGCCTGGATCACACTGCAACATATGAAAGAAAGGCGATCACTTACTCTTGTTCGAAGGCTTCAAACATTCATCACATCAGAAGTTGCAGGACAACGACATTTTACCTGCAACCTCTGTGAAATGCGGGGACATATGTTATTACTTCACCAACGTCCGGGGAACCAGCATGGAGCTGCAAACCAATGGCTGTGCCTTTTCACAACAGCTGTGCGCGATTCTGCGGGCCACTCCTGGTATGGACCATGGATGACCTGAACACCATGGTCCCAACATCATTGTGGATGCATCCGGCATCCCTGTTCCACATCTTGCTGGCCAATCAACGTCACACCAATACTTGCTGCCCACTCACAATGAGGGAGGAGGCAAGTCGACTACAACTGGGTGAAGGCCTTGTTCAGGAATTACAATGGTTTACAAAAAAAGTGGCAAGAATGCTACAAGGAGAGCAGGGTCAGTCTATGACTCCGCAATGTTACCACAACAGCGAAATCCTACACGAAGTAGTGCAGGAGCTATGAAGACATTAGAAGAAAATGTTTCATACCTGAATTCAAACACAAGTGATCAGCCCTTCCTTTCAAACAAAGTCAAACATTTGTGTGGAGGCAAACGTTTTTGCCAGATGGTGCAGATGCTTTAAAAAAACTTGAAAATGAAGTGAAATTGTTGTATCTTGATGATGGTGAAGTGTTGTTTTGAAAATATATTTGTGATGCAAATGCAATAGATTGAACAATATGGAAGGAGTCAATGACCAACGAAATGTTTTGTGATTCTTGCAGGATGACGGTGTATGCCTAAGGGAATTGGATTACCAAAGTTATGATTATTTACTTATACTCGTAATGATGTTTACTTGCAGTGATTGATTATTTACTTATACTTGTAATGATGTTTACTTGTAGTGATTGACTGTTTACTTATATTGATGTTTAGATTAATGGTTAATATAAACAAAAACAAAAAGATGAGGGAATTGTGGAAGTGTAACTCAGTGTAACTTATTAATTGGCACTGGTAACTTATTAATTAACACTGGTAACGAAGCAGATACATTTTACCTGCAAACTCTGTGAAAGACGAGTTCGTAATTGAGTCAGGAATGTGCCCGAACATGGTAATCTCTTGTCCACCTGGTCACAGCCCCTGGCTGGAGCACCCCCCTATCGTTTGGTAAACGGAACTCACAGCAGGAGGGGAGCGAGCTGATGCCAGGACTTGGTGCATGCATGACCTCGGGGCATTAGCGGAGAAAGGATTAATGTTCAGCGGACAGGGGATTAAGTCCAGTTTGTCCATATAAACGAGAGCAAACGTTGAGTAAAAAGAACTTGTGAGCAGAAGCTCTGACCGACGGGAGTGGCGGAGGAACATCGGCCGAACGAGAAGGACCATGCGAAAAGAGTTAACCTGGTCCATTGAATTAAGCGGTATTATTTAGTAATTGGAATGAAAGTGAACAACCAGTTAATAAACCAGACCTTTTGTAAAACCTGTGTCCGGTCATTGGAGTCTTGAGTCTCAGCTACAAATTCCCCTACAATCGGGACAAACTATCAGTAGAGAGGTGTAGGAAGCTCATTCCCATGAAGCTCATTCTCATTCCCTATAGGAAGCTCTTGACTGATGTTATTTTGTCCAAAGGCTGTGCTACCAAATATTACGTCTAGGGTGTCAATAATTTTGTCAATGCCATTTCTTTTTATTTTCTGATTTAAAAGGATATATTAAGTTCTGAATCAAAAACAAAGATTCTTAACAGTGAAATAAAGAATTGTGGAGACCAAATACTTTTGTCAATTTCAACTTCTTTTTAGAGAGAATTGTGAGTTATTTGAAAAAAGTGCAAGGGTGCCAATATTTTTGGCCACGACTTTTTTGTCGGCACAAACTTGGAGGTGAGTTCTATGTATTTTGACCATGATCCTGGCTTCAAAATAAAACCGTTTATTCCATGGATACACAAGGATACCTAACTCCTCCCTGATTGATGAGAAAAAGATAGATCTAAGCCTTCAGTTCACCCCCCATCCAAAACAGTGATCTTATCTACTCCTGTTAACTCCCAACCCCTTACACACACACCAAACACACTCAAACACACACACACACACACACACACACAAACACACACACACACACACACAATGGCGGAGCGAGAAGGACTCCTCATTTCTCCCTCCCCGTCTCTCTCAATGGTTCCACCGCCTGAACCCATCTGTGATGATTCACGTGCTTCCATTCCGAAGGAAAGACGTCAAGACCTTGAAGGGTAGTGGAGGGAGTGAAGGAGATGAGAATGGCATTGAGAGGCTGAAAAGCACGAAGCGGTGTGACATGGAGTAAGCCTGCGCTGAACCACTGACATGGGAACATCACGGTGAGCTCACAAAATGTGGAGTGCTCAAATAGATACTGCTGTCCAGAGCAGAAAGTGAGTGGCGCACACGCCTCGTAAGAGCAGGCTATGCTGCCCAGAGAGAAGCGGCGCCGCTACCATCTCGGTCGGGATGTTAAACGGTCCCTGTGGCCACATGACCCGAAGAAGGAAGAAAGCGAGCGAGAGTGTGACCATCGTAGCGAAGATAACATATGGTGCAAACGGCTGATGGAGCTCCAGGAAGGCATCAAGTGGGTCTTCAGAGACAGTAATGAATGTGAGCATCGCAGCTGTCGAGTCGGAGAGAGGTCACCACACGAAGCTGAAGGTCAGATAAGTGGGCACGGCTCGTAACAGCAGGCTATGTGGCCCCGAGAGAAGCTGCAAGACTAACATCTAGGTTGGGATATTAAACGGTCCAAGTCGTGGCACCTGGAGAAGGAATAAAGCGAGCGTGAGGGGGACCAGAGTGGCGGAGATACCGCATGGTGTGAAGAGCCTCCCGGAAGGCCTCGAGCGGCACAATGGAAGTATCGTGCGTGACGCACAATGGGGCGTGTGTGTTGGAGGGTATGAAAAAAAAACCCCGAACAAAGTGTCGTAGGTCCCAACAGAGTGAAGGAAGTGAAGTGAAGTGAACCTCTGTGCGGACAGACGAGGCACCCGGGCCGGGGTGTGCTCTGCTCGGATAGACGGTTAAACCTTCCCCAAAAAGAGGCACAGCCCTGCATCAAATCTTAAAGCTAGAACGATGCTGCCTGTCTCTAAGGAAAGACCTACATAGGACAGCAAACAAACAAAAAACAATGAAAGCCGAGATACTGAGGAGAGGGAGGATATCCTCCCACGCAGAACATGCTCTGCGTTTGAAGTGTGGGGGACGGCAGTGGAGGAGACCAATTTATGGCTACAACACAAACAGATACAAATGATAATGTGGCAGAAGGATGAAGAGGTGAAGAGGTACAGAGGGACAGAGGGAGGGCGAGAGGAGAGGAGGAGGGGGGACGATGATGAGGAACAACGTGATCTGGAAGAAGAGCTGGCTATTAAGATAGAGGAGGTGAAAATAACACCATCTGAAGAAAGACCATGACGAATTCCACTACATAATAATAAACGCACAAAAACACTAATGAGCAGAACAAATAAATCTTTTTTTAAAATACCAAAAGCATCCTCCCTGAAGGAAATAAACAATGAATTTTGCAGCGGCATTATTCATTCAGGAATAAATAACAACAAAACATCACAAGAACAGAACAGGTTCCACAAATAAAAAGCAAGCACGACCTTGGAAGCAACGACTCGAGAGACGGAGGGAGATGCTCAGAAAGGAGACAGGACAAATACAGCAATTCAAAAGAGGAAATCAAAGCCCAAAACTCAGGAGGAGAATCCAGAAAATAAAATACAAATATGAAATTGAAGACAAAGAGCTACAGGTAATGGTTGCTGAAAACAAACATGAAATCGAAATGATAGCAAGGAAGTAAAAAACTATGGTGACGACAACATGAGGAGAAAGCAAGGTGAGATGTTTGAAACAACCTGAAAAGATTCCACAGTGAACTAGGGAAACGGGAGCAGAATGTGTCATCCCCTCCTAAAAAAGATGAACCGGCACGATTCTGGAAAGGAATTTATGAAGATCGAAAATAACACAATAAGGAGGTGGAATGGATCAGAATCCTGGAAGAGAAAAATAATCATCTTGAGGAAATTCCTTCAGTAATAATTGATGCAGAAAAGATAAGGCAACACCTGGAAAAGATGGTAAACTTCAAAAGCCCAGGCCCAGATGGGATCCCAAACTTCTGGTTAAAGAAACTTGATGATCTCCACATTCACGACACTCGAGCATTCAATGAACTTATCTAAGGGGATCAGGAAATGGATGAATGGTTCATAGAAGGTAATACCGTCCTCATCCCAAATCTGAAGAGACCCAAGTACCCCACAAATACCGTGACAAGAACCTGTCGACCAACAACATACAAACGTTGAACAGGAATCATCACAGACACGATGTACCACCACCTAACATAACAAAGAGGCCCGGAGGCACAACAGAAGGGATGCCAGAGAGGATGTCACGGAACAGACCACCTATTACTAAACAAGGCCATACTCGAAAATTGCAATACGAGAAGAACCAAATTGTCCACAGAATGGATAGACTATAAAAAGCTTTTGACAGTGTCCCACATTCATGGATGATAAAGTGCATGCAAATGTACAAGGTAAATCCCCAAATAATCAAGCTGATGGAGAAAGACGTGGATCTATGGAATTCCCATGGATGATAAAGTGCATGCAAATGTACAAGGTAAATCCCCAAATAATCAAGCTGATGGAGAAAGACGTGGATCTATGGAATTCCCATGGATGATAAAGTGCATGCAAATGTACAAGGTAAATCCCCAAATAATCAAGCTGATGGAGAAAGACGTGGATCTATGGAATTCCCATGGATGATAAAGTGCATGCAAATGTACAAGGTAAATCCCCAAATAATCAAGCTGATGGAGAAAGACGTGGATCTATGGAATTCCCATGGATGATAAAGTGCATGAAAATGTACAAGGTAAATCCCCAAATAATCAAGCTGATGGAGAAAGACGTGGATCTATGGAATTCCCATGGATGATAAAGTGCATGCAAATGTACAAGGTAAATCCCCAAATAATCAAGCTGATGGAGAAAGACGTGGATCTATGGAATTCCCATGAATGATAAAGTGCATGCAAATGTACAAGGTAAATCCCCAAATAATCAAGCTGATGGAGAAAGACGTGGAGCTATGGAATTCCCATGGATGATAAAGTGCATGCAAATGTACAAGGTAAATCCCCAAATAATCAAGCTGATGGAGAAAGACGTGGAGCTATGGAATTCCACAATAATCCTGCAGCACTCAGAAGGAAAGATTGAAATACCAAGAGTAAAGATACAACGGGGGATCTTCCAAGAAGACGGCCTTTCTCCTCTCCTGTTTTGCCTGGCCCTGGACCCACTAAGTAACCTCATTAATGAACAAGAACACAGATACACCTGAACATCCAATAAAATAACATCCAAAGAAACAACAAAGGTGACGCATCCACTGTATATGGATGATTTAAAACTCTGAAACAACTGAAATTAGTGAAATAGTTATTCTTTGACATCCAAATTGAATTCGGCCTCGTTAAGTGTGCCAAGTGCACATTCGTATTAGGTACAACAACAACAGGCATTTTAAGGCCATTTTCCCTGCTGGAGCCAGGGTTAGACTTGCGGTCCCCATGACAATCTTCTCCATTTTGCCCTATTTTCTGCATCTCTCCTTGTTAACCCCCTTGCCCGCATTTCTTCTTCCACCACCTTTAGCCAAGTCTTTCTCGGTCTTCCGCGTCCTCTACTTCCTTCTACATTCATTTCCATCACTCTTCTCAACCAGTCATTTTCATCCTTCCACAACACATGTCCAAACCATCTCAACCTTTTTCTCTTCACAGCATCAATCACAGGCTCTATTCCCATCATCTTTCGCAATTCATCATTTGTCTTCCTCTCTCTCAACGATAGCCTTCATTGCTTTTATCGCTTCCTCAACTTCCTTCTCAGTTATCTTCTCTGCCGGTCCTAAAACTGGGTTACTCTCTATGTTGCCATCCCATTCATTCTCTGTATTCAACAGTATTTCCATATATCTTTTCCATCTTCCTTTAATTCCATCTGGGTCCACAACGATTTGTCCCACTTCATCCTTCAAGCAACTCACCCCCATCACATCACACCTCTCTTTCGCTATCTGCTTTGCAATCCCGAATACCGCTCTCTGACCCTCTTCCGAATCCAAGCGTTCTCCGAACATTTTCCTACATGCCTCCTGCACCTTTGCTACCTCTTCCTTGCAGCCTTCTTGGCTGCCTTAAAACTTTCATGCTCTGCCTTTTCTGCCCCCGTACCCTTCGCCTTCTGCCACTGCTTGAACTTCTTCCTCTTCTCATCAATCCTTTTTCCAACTTCATCATCCCACCACCATATTTCCGAGTGCCTCGGTGGTCCTTTTGTCCATCTACATACCTCACCATCGGCTCCCAACAGACTATCTTTCATTGACATCCAACCACTTTCAAGCTCAACCACATCATCCTCTACCACACTCATCCTCTCTTTTAATGCCTCCCTCACTGTCACCTCTTTCAACTTCCACACCTTCATTCTCGGTTCATACTTCACCCGCCGAGCTCTCCTCGCACCTTTCACCCTGATGTCGCAGACAACCAAGTGGTGCTGTGAAACAGCATCCTCCCCCGGGATCACCTTTGTGTCCCGGAGGTGCCCCCTATCTCGTCTATGCACCATCAGGTAGTCAACGGTTGTCGTCGACCCACCTGACGTGTATGTAACAAGCTTAACCTCTTTCTGGAACTGAGTATTGCAAATCAACAATTCAGCTCCATCAGCAAACTCCAAAATCCTTTCACCTTCTCCATTTCTCACACCATATCCGTAACCCCCATGAACTCCCTCAAAACCATCCATACTCCTTCCCACATGTCCATTTAGGTCTCCTCCTACCACAACAACTTCCTCATCTTTCACGTTTTCCATCAGCTTCTCTAATGCACACCAGAACTTGTCCTTCTCTTCATCGCTCCGACCAACCTGCGGAGCATATCCCGGGAGGACGTTCACCAAGAGCTTTCCAATCATCATTTTCACCATCATCAACCTTTCACTCACTCTAGTCACACTCACCACACTGTCTACAAACGCCTCAGAAAACAGGACACCAACACCATTCATGCCTTCCGGGCACCCTTGCCACACAAACTTGTATTTCTGTCCCTGCCTACCCTTCACCATTCTCACACCACTTCCCTTCCATCTCATCTCCTGCACACAACATATGTCCACTCTTCTTCTGACCAATACTTCCACCACTTCTCCTGATCTCCCTGTCATTGTCCCTCCATTCCATGTCCCAAACCTCAGAAACCGATCTCCACGTCGGGCGTCAGACGTTTCGTCGTCACAAATGGAGTGATTTCCACCTTTGCTTCGATCGGGTTCACCACCTTGAGTTTTGACAAGAGGGAGTACTTCGGGGTACTTCGGGCTGTACCCTGCCCATATGTAATTGTAATTGTCATGTTCTCTTTTTGAGGCAATGTTTTTCTGGCCGGATGCCCTTCCTGACGCCAACCCTTTTTAGTCGCCACTTATGACACGCAGGGATACGGTGTACCTATTCTAAACCGGGGTACACACCGGTAACCCCAGGGACTCTGAAGACTCAAAATACCCTAAAGACCCAAAATACACCAAAGACCCAAAAGACTGAAAAGACCCTGAAAACCCAATGGACCCCAAAGATCCAAAATACCCAAAATACGCTGAAGACCCAAAATACCCAAAATATCCTGAAGACCGAAAAAACCGCGACGAACCAATGGACCACAAATGCCCAAAATACCCTGAAGACCGTTAAATATAGAAAATACCCCAAAAACCCAAAATACCTCAAAGATCAAGTAGTAGAGAGAGTAAAACATCAAGTAGAGAGAGTAAAACATCAAGTAGAGAGAGTAAAACATGCAAACCGAGGTAATTTCATGTGAGATATGTTTGATATGAGGACAAACAGCCAAAATAGCCTTGGAAACTGTGGGCACAAAGAAGAATTTAAAAAAAGTGTAAAACAGAAGGCAACAGGTTGTGAAGTCGGCGCAAACGGTGAAATGCTGACTTTTGGCAGAATCCTCACTGCGCACTCTGCTCCCTCCTCTGGCATAGACGTTGTATGTTCCAATGGGAGCATAACTCGGCCCGAATCTCGAAGATTTTTCCTTGCGCCATCTGACTGGCAAAGAAATGACCTTTGATGTTGACGGTGATGTTACCCTGTTCGGATTCGGAAGACGGTCAGAGAGTGGTATTCAGGATTGCAAAGCAGATAGTGAAAGGGAGGTGTGGTGTGATGTGATGGGGGTGAGTTGCTTGAAGGATGAAGTGGGACAAATCATTGTGGACCCAGATGGAATTAAAGGAAGATGGATTCCCAGAGATATATGGAAATGCTGTTGAATGCAGAGAATGAATGGGATGGCAACATAGAGAGTAACCCAGTTTTAGGACCAGCAGAGAAGATAACCGAGAAGGAAGTTGAGGAAGCGATTAAAGCAATGAAGACGAGAAAAGCGGGAGGGCCGACGGGAGTTGTGGGAGATATGTTGAAGGCAGTGGGAAGTTGGGGTGTGAAGAGAATGAAGGAGATCTGTAATCTGGTGGTGAAAGAAGGCCGCATTCCAGTGGATTGGGAACTGAGTACCCTCGTCCCTCTATACAAGGGGAAAGGTGACCCCCTGGACTGTGGCTCATATCGAGCAATAAAGTTATTGGAGCATGGAATGAATGTATTGGAAAGGGTGTTCGAGAGGAGGATACGGAAGAAAGTGAAGATCGACGAAATGCAGTTTGGATTTATGCCAGGAAGGGGAATGACAGACGCACCCTTTATTGCAAGGCAGTTGCAGGAGAAGTTCATGGATAAGAGGAAGAAGTTGTTTCTTGGGTTTGTTGATCTGGAGAAAGCATTCGATGGGGTTCCACACGAAGTAGTGACATGGGCATTGAGGAACTTAGGAGTGGAGGAATGGTTGATCAGAGTAGTGATGGCAATGTACAAAAGAGCATGCACAGCTGTACGGACGAAGGACGGGAACAGTGGTGAGTTTGAGGTGAAGGTGGGAGTGCATCAGAGGTCGGTACCAAGTCCACTACTATTTGTCGCTGTGATGGAGGTGCTGGCTCGGAACATGAAGGATGGTTTACCGTGGGAGTTGATGAATGCAGATGAGCTGGTATTTATTGCAGAAAGTATGGATGGACTGAAGGAGAAGATGAACAAGTGGAAGGAATGTATGGAGACAAAAGGTCTGAAGGTGAATATCGGAAAGACGAAGGTGATGGCAAGTGGTAAAGCATGTGGTGAGGTGGAAATAACTGGGAAGTGGCCGTGTGCTGTGTGCAGGAAGGGTATCGGAGTGAATTCCATTCAAAGTAAAATGTGCGCTGAGTGGGTTCATCAAAAAGGTAGTGGTTTGAGAGGGTCATTAACCAGTGTGGCAGCTACATTCAAGTGTAAGGTGTGCACAGAGGGAGCTGCAGATGGAGGAAATGCTGAGTTGGATCTTGGATACGGCGTGAAGCTGGAAGGTGTGAAAACATTTTGCTACCTTGGAGACATGCTGAATGGAGAAGGTGGATAAGACTCGGCAACGGTTGCTCGAGTGAGATGTGCATGGAAGAAGTTTCGGGAACTGAGTGGCGTGCTTACGAGGAGGGGAGTGTCGTTGAAGCTGAAGGGAAAGTTGTATGCTGCATGTGTGAGAAGTGTTATGATTTATGGGAGAGAGACATGGGTAATGAACGTAGAGCAGCAACGAAGGCTGGAAAGGGTGGAAATGTGAATGGTTCAGTGGATGTGTGGAGTATCGTTGAGAGAGAGGAAGGCAAATGATGAATTGCGAAAGATGATGGGAATCGAGCCTGTGATGGATGCTTTGAAGAGAAACAGGTTGAGATGGTTTGGTCATGTGTTGAGGAAGGATGAAAGTGACTGGTTGAGAAGAGTGATGGAAATGAATGTAGAAGGATGTAGAGGACGGGGAAGACCGAGAAAGACTTGGCTAAAGATGGTCGAAGAAGAAATGCGGGCAAGGGGGTTAACAAGGGGAGATGCAGAAAATAGGGCAAAATGGAGAAGATTGTCATGGGGACCGCAAGGCCAAACCCCGCTCTAACAGGGAAAATGGCCTTAAAATGCCTGTTGTTGTTGGTGTTGTTGTTGTTGACCCTCTTCCGAATCCAAGCGTTCTCCGAACATTTTCCTACATGCCTCCTGTGCCTTTGCTACCTCTTTCTTTGCAGCCTTGTTGACTGCCTTATAACTTTCATGCTCTGCCTCTTCTGCGCCCATACCCTTCGCCTTATGCAACTCCTTGAACTTCTTCCTCTTCTCGTCAATCCTCTTTTCAACTTCATCATCCCACCACAATGTTTCTCTTGTGCCTCGGTGGTCCTATAGTCCATCCACATACCTCACCAACGGCTCCTAACAGATTATCTTTCATTGACATCCAACCACTTTCAAGCTCAACCACATCATCCTCTACAATACCCAGTCTCTCTTTTAATGCCTCCCTCACTGTCACCTTTTTCGTGTTAGGTAGATCAACAAAAACGGACAACATAAAAATCGACCTAAATACAACAATACAGGAGCTAGAAAAGGAAGCATCTTACAAATACCTTGGAGTCGAAGAGGGCCACCAAATTTGTCATTTAAAAAATGTGTGAAACAATTACCAATGAATACCTGCATAGAACAACGCTGGTCCTGAAAACATACCTCACCCCAAGGAACAAAATATATTTATATGTATAGATATTTATGGAGGTGGGATTAGAAATAATGCACATTTTTTGCATTCCTTCAGGTTTGTGTGCTGCAATTTTTGCAGTATACCTATGGAAAAAGAGCTCTGTGACAATGTAATATATATATATATATATATATATATATATATATATATATATATATATATATATATCCAAAATGGCCGCCATTAGGACGTCAGGGTCCCGTTATCTTGCAAAAGAAGCAAGAAAAAAAGCAATCAGAGATTGCAAACCCTCGCCAGGATGTATTTTCAGTGGTTTATAAGGGTTTTGTGTTAAAACAAATATGGCGGCCGAACCACGTGACCGATGACGTCATCATTATTTTTTTTTCTAAAGTAATTTATTCCTAGATTATTCTCAAGAAATTTCATCTTGATTGGATGAAGTTTTGTAATTGTCGAATTATGATGTCATAATGGAGGCACCTATGACATCATCATTAACATATTTTATTCCCCATGGAGAGTTCTTTACAATGAGCCATGTCTCAATTTTTTCTATTCAGCACTTTCGGAGATTATCGAGGTGCAACGTTTTTCGGTTTTTCCAAGATGGCGGCCGAACCACGAGACCTATGACATCATCATTACTTTTTTTTCTCCACCAGTTCATGCTGACATGGTGCTCAAGAAATTTCATCTTGATTGGATGAAGTTTTGTACGACATCACCATTATTTTTTTCCTCCACCAGTTTATGCCGACATGGCTCTCAAGAAATTTCATCTTGATAGGATGAGGTTTTGTAATTGTCAAATTATAATGTCATAATGGAGGCACCTATGACATCATCATTAACATGTTTTATTCCCCATGGAGAGTTCTTTACAATGAGCTATGTCTCAATTTTTTCTATTCAGCGCTTTCGGAGATATAGAGATGCAATTTTTTTCGGTTTTCCCAAGATGGCGACCGAACCACGTGACCTATGACATCATAATTATCATTAAAACATTCTACAGGTGGAGTTTCACCAATGGTGAAAATTTAATGTCGACCGGACCAACGGTTGCAGAGAAAATCATATTTATTCTGTGCGGACAAACAGACAGACAGACAAATGAAAAATCGGTCAGAGACCGAGGACTTGCCGGAATGCACTTTTTTATCGGCCATTTTGGACAAATATGACGGCCAAACCACGTGACCGATGACATCATCATTATTTGTTTTCTAAACTAATTTATTCCTTGATGATGCTCAAGAAATTTCATCTTGATCGGTTTGTACTCGATGATCGATGAAGATCGATGAAGTTTTGTACTTGTCGAATTATGACGTCATAATGGAGGCACCCATGACATCATCATTGACATGTTTTATTCCCCATGGAGAGGTCTTTACAATGAGCTATGTCTCAATTTTTTCTATTCAGCACTTTCGGAGATATAGAGGTGCAAAGTTTTTCGGTTTTTCCAAGATGGCTGGCGAACCACGTGACCGATGACGTCATCAATTGGGCACATTCTATTCCAGGGCAAGACAAATATGTGTGTAAAGGTTGGCGATTCTACGTGCAACGGTGTAGACGTAGTACTGCAAACAAACAGACAGACAAATGAAAAATCGGTCAGAGACCGAGGACTTGCCGGAATTTACTTTTTTATTGCCCATTTCGGACAAATATGGCGGCCGATCCACGTGACCGATGACGTCATCATTAACATATTTTATTCCACATGGAGAGTTCTTTACAATGAGCCATGTCTCAATTTTTTCTATTCATTACTTTTGGAGATATGGAGGTGCAAAGTTTTTCGGTTTTTCCAAGATGGCGGCTGAACCACGTGACCGATGACGTCATCAATTGGGCACAGTCTATTCCAGGGCAAGACAAATACGTTTGCAAAGTTTGGCGATTCTATGTGCAAAGGTGTAGACGTAGTGTTGCAAACAGATAGCCAGACAGACAAACGAACAGATCAACATACTTGCCGGAATCTTTTCCGGCAAGTAACAAACAAACAGACAGACAGACAGACAGACAAACCAAACGATCAACATACTTGCCGGAATCTTTTCCGGCAAGTAACAAACGGACTCAAATGCAATACCCTCTCCTCTGGCGAGGGTAAATATATCCTCATCATGCATAGTAGAAAGTATATCATGGTGGGCTTCCCTATCCTTGGAATGGTCAACATCATGGACCTAGGAATATAATCCTAGGTCTGTCTACCTCGGAATATAATCTGGTAAAATTGACCCATGAGCATGTCGAACAACACTTCCAAAGTGATGGTAATGGCGTTCTGAGCTCTTTTCATGTGTTTGCCCTTCAAGATCTGCCGAGCATTTCCTGGTCTGTAAAGTCCAGACTCAAACCAGGCATAATCGATTGGTCTATTTTCGATCACAGACCCCAACGTGTGGCACACCGCACAGCATGGAACTCTCCTATGCTAAAGATCCATTTGTCTTGATATTCTGGTGTTCGGCTTTGGAGTTTGACTGCCCCCATGTGAATCCATATGCTTTGTGATAATCATAATCTTTCGAGCCGGTCCAACAACCTCAGAACTGACATGCTGAGCGTGTTTGAGGACCGTGAACAAAGCTTGCCATTCGTGGGCCTGGGCTGAGACCAGTGGCATAACATGGACATTTGTGAGCGGTCTTTCATGAGACTGAATCACCGAATTGTATCCCGCCAATGGTGGAAAACCCAGTAACGAGTTTGGGACATTTGACAGAGGCTTGTCAATGTACAGAAGATCAACCGAACGCAAAGTGCGACTCAGTTCGCCCGTATTCGCAAGATATGCCTGAGTTCACAACATGCGTGTCGGTGTGTTCGTTCCCAATTTGTCATCATTACTTTGCAAAAATTGTTTTAAATGACAAGTTTGTTGTTCACTCCGGTTTGTGTGTGTGTTTGTCTGTCCGCTCACTTATACTTGACTACAGGTCACAATTTTAAACCGATCTTCACGAAACGTCATCAAATGGTAGAGTTCGTGGTCCGACAAAATCCTATTTATTTTTTTAGGTCAAAAGGTCAAATGGTCAACATAGGCCAAAGGTCAACCACTTTTTTCAAATTTCTAAACTCCTCAATTTTTATCCGATTGATTTGAAATTTGAATAGGATTTCCATATCAGCAAACTCAATTCAACCACCAACTGTTTTTGAGGTCAACTTAGGCCAAAGGTCAACCACTTTTTTCAAATTTCTAAACTCCTCAATTTTTATCCGATTGACTTGAAATTTGAATAGGATTTCCATATCAGCAAACTGAATTCAACCACCAACTGTTTTTGAGGTCAACATAGGCCAAAAGGTTAACATCGGCCAAATTTCTAAACTCCTCAATTTTTATCCGATTGACTTGAAATTTGAATAGGATTTCCATATCAGCAAACTGAATTCAACCACCAACTGTTTTTGAGGTCAACATAGGCCAAAAGGTTAACATCGGCCAAATTTCTAAACTCCTCAATTTTTATCCGATTGACTTGAAATTTGAATAGGATTTCCATATCAGCAAACTGAATTCAACCACCAACTGTTTTTGAGGTCAACATAGGCCAAAAGGTTAACATCGGCCAAATTTCTAAACTCCTCAATTTTTATCCGATTGACTTGAAATTTGAATAGGATTTCCATATCAGCAAACTGAATTCAACCACCAACTATTTTTGAGGTCAACATAGGCCAAAAGGTTAACATCGGCCAAATTTCTAAACTCCTCAATTTTTATCCGATTGACTTGAAATTTGAATAGGATTTCCATATCAGCAAACTGAATTCAACCACCAACTGTTTTTGAGGTCAACTTAGGCCAAAGGTCAACCACTTTTTTCAAATTTCTAAAATCCTCAATTTTTGTCCGATCGACTTGAAATTTGAATAGGATTTCCATATCAGCAAACTGAATTCAACCACCAACTGTTTTTGAGGTCAACATAGGCCAAAAGGTTAACATCGGCCAAATTTCTAAAATTGGCAATTTTCATCCAATTAACTTAAAATTTGAAGACGATTTGCATATCAGGTCACAGAATTCAACCACCAATGGTTTTTGAGGTCCACAGGATGCTCTACTGAGTGCCATGCTACTTTGTTCTCTTTTGCCAAGTGACTGTCTGTGAGTGATTTTTCATTGCTTTGTTTATCTAAGATATCGCCATGTCGACCTTCTTGGCATCTTGTAGTTCACCATGATGCAGCGAAAACCTTGCACTGTTCGTATTTCGGACTTTTCTTTGGCATAGGAATACCTTTTATATGACATGGAAACAAGTCAACAATGTTACTCGGTAACTGCTTCAAAGTATTGTGGGTAGTTGGACGTTCAAGCTGCAGGTGTGAGTACATCCCATCTTGCTGAAAGACCACCAAAACTGTGCCATGTCGGGTTTTCTTACCATTGCCCATATCCTCAGCGAAATGATTGTTATCCCAAGCGTAAAACATGGCTTTCCCTCTAGCAGAGTAGGCGGGATGAACACAACACTGCTCGCAGACATCTGTTGAATGACGTTTCCAGTCGCCAAGGTCTCGCATAGTCTACACTGACACCGATTGCATGTAAGAACGTCACCAACTTCTTGCTGCGAGTGAAAGAATGGACCTTCGGTCCAAGGCCAAGCATGTGTTTGCTTTCGTGCAAGCTGGAAATATGTCTGAAGGAAGAGTCTAATTTATTTGGCTTGTAAATCATCTGCATTCTTGACTTTACTTCATACATAACTGTGTGTGCAATGCTCAGCGTTGTTCTGTGTAGTTCCTACGATTTGGGCTTCCAAAGAGTCACACAACATTTCCGTTTGGAAACCCCCAGGTATCCACCTCACCAAATTGTATGGGAGGCTAGGTACTGCACACACTCCTTTAGGAATGACGTCTCGAGCTACTAGGACATTCGTACGCACAACTGTGGCCCAGTCAAGTGCTGTTCGCTCAATCTCATTCGGACCAAGTTTAGGGGCCGCGGTGTTCACAACTGTATCTTTTGCAGATTTGGAACACAACCTCGGGGTTTCTTGGAGATGACCTGCTGGATTCAACGTCAGACAAAGTTTCTTTCATTTCTTTTCCTTTA
>NC_136264.1:6129476-6191976 GCF_964187855.1 Myxine glutinosa | reverse complement strand
GAAACAAATTTGAGGGTTTAGACAATAAATTTGAGGGGTTAGACAACGGGATAAAAGGGGTGAAGAATGGGTTAATGGGGCTAGAAGATAAGATGGAAGGCAAATTGTGGGAAACAGGGGAGCAATCCGCCCGGGAAATCAAACAGATGGGGAACCAGATAGAGGAGGTGAAAATCGGGTTGGAAGGTAAACTGGATGCTCAGAGGGATGAATTGGGACAGATGAGGGCGGCATCTACTAAAGAAATGGAGGAGATGGGGGAAGAAATAAGACAAGGTGTAAGCGAGGAGGTCTCGGGGGTACGTGAGGAGGTCTCGGGGGTATGCGAGGAGGTAAAGCGAGGTGAGCAGCGTATGGAGAAAGAGGTGAGAAATAGTACGGCTAGGTTACAAGGGGGCATAGAACATCTGACGCAGGAGGAGGAACAGCTGACGGTGGGACAAAAGGAACTAGTGGAGCAGGTGGAAAAGAACACTGCGGTACTAGGAGGGTTAAAGGCAACACAAAACGAAATCAAAAATGACTTGATAGCGACATAGAGGGAATGTCAGATGGTACGTGAGGGACTGACAACGAGGTTGGACGAGGTGACGGAGGCAATGGAGACAAAGGACCGGGAGGTGAGGACGCACATAGAAACGGCAAAGGAAAAATTAGAGGAAGAACTCGAGGAGACGCACCGGGAAATAAAAGAGGTGAAGCAAAAGTTAGAGGAAGTGGAAGAGAGGGTGAGTGAAATTAAGAAGAGACGGAGGGAAACTAAGAGGGAGATAAAGAAGGAAGTGATGGAGTATGTACAAGGTCGGTGCTCAAATCGTGATGGTGTAGGAGCTATGCTCCAACGTAAATCGAAAGAATGGATGCGACAAAAAGCTGGAATTCGTCCGAGTTTCTTTATTGTGTCAAATCAACTCGGGAACTCTTAAAACGCCCGTTTATCGGGCAGCCATAATATATACACATTATCCCGGAGCGTTGCCCGGGAAAGGCGAGAGGGGGCGTGCCCGGGCGTCCTGGACGCGGCCTGGCAAGTCGAGAGCAGGCATGCCCGGGCGTGTCTGGGCATGCCCGGGCGTCCCGGACGAGGCCTGGCAAGTCGAGAGCGGGCATGCCCGGGCGTGTCTGGAAATGCCCGGGCGTCCCGGACGAGGCCTGGCAAGTCGAGAGCGGGCATGCCCGGGCGTCCTGGACGAGCCCGGCATGGTGATCGCTCCGCATCCTCGGTAGGTGCAAGGCGATTGTGTATACCCACCGGTAGCCGCTACACATGTCCCCCCAGAATCGACTTGCACCGGTAGGGTCAATTTAAGGGGGGTCCTGATGACCCGGCCGAAGCGACCCCTGGCAGGTCGTGGGGGGGGGGGGGGGGGTGGGGTCCGCTGTGGTGGTGGGCGGTCGAGTGGGGGGCACCGTGGACGGGGGGCGGCCTCGCCGCGGCGGAAGGGCCAACCGTGGTGGTTGGTCGATGTCCACGTGCGCCGGCTTGAGGCGGTCCACCGCAATCCGGTCCGACCTGCCGCCGATGTCGATGACGAACGACTTGTCGTCCCGTCACAGGACACGGAAGGGCCCGTCGTACGGTGGCCGGAGTGGCCCCCGATGTGCATCATGACGCACAAAAACGTACTCCGCTGTGCGAAGCACTGGGGGGATGTAGGACTGGGGTCACCGTGGTGGGACGTTGGCACGGGGGCAAACCGTCGAGCGGTCTCCTGGAGGTCCGAGCCCTGGTGAGCTGCGGACCAGGGACTGGTAGCGTCGGGAACGAATTCGCCCGGGACGCGTAGCGCCTGGCCGTAGACAAGCTCGGCGGTCGATGCCCGGAGGTCCTCCTTGGGGGCCGTGCGGAGGCCCAAAAGGACCCACGGCAGCCGGTCGGCCCAACCGCCGTCCTGAAGGCCGGCCATGAGCGCGGCCTTCATGGAGCGGTGGAATCGCTCGCACAACCCGTTGGCTTGGGGGTGGTAGGCCGTAGTATGGTGGAGCTTGACCCACAGGTTGCGGGCGACCGCGCCCCACAGCTCGGAGGTGAAATGCGGTCCGCGGTCCGACGAGATGTCCGCCGGTGCACCGAAGCGGGCGACCCAGGTGGCGATGAAAGCCTGCGCCACGTCGGCGGTGGTGGTGGAGACGAGGGGAACGGCCTCCGGCCACCTGGTGGTCCTGTCCACCATGGTGAGCAGGTGTGTGAAACCCCGTGATGGGGGGAGGGGGCCCACCAGGTCCACGTTGACGTGGTCGAAACGTCGTTCGGGCACGGTGAAAGGTGCCAGCGGGGCCTGGGTGTGTCCGTGGACCTTGGCCTGTTGGCAGGCTGTGCAGGTGCTGGTCCAATCGCGGACGTCCCGTCGAAGGCCGTGCCAGACGAATCGCGCCGACACCAGCTTCTGGGAAGCTATCCGGCCCGGGTGGGAAAGGCCGTGGAGGGAGGCGAAGATGCGGCGTTGCCAGGTAACAGGCACGATGGGGCGAGGCTGGCCTTGGGAGACGTCGCAGAGCAGGACAGTGTCCGCGAAGGGGATGTCGGCCAGGCGGTGGCCCGTGTCCGCCGCCCGGACGGCTTGCACTGTGGTGTCGGTGGTTTGGTCCGCCGCCATAAGCGCGAAGTCCATGCCGAGGTGGACCACGTTCACGCTGGCCCGAGAAAGACAGTCGGCCACGGCGTTGTCTTTGCCGGCGACGTGTCGGATAAAAAAAAAAAAAAAAAAACCACCTTTAGAGGCCATTTTTCCCCGCAAGCGGGGGTTGGCCTTTTTCGGGAACCGTGGTTGTTGTTCTTTTTTTTTTTTGGTCCCCTTTTTGAAGCAATGTTTTACGGCCGGATGCCCTTCCTGACGCCAACCCTTTTTGCCGCCTTTGGCGACAAACAGGGAATTACCAGTGAACTGGTACTCAATTAGCCGACCTCGGAAGGATGACAGGCTGAGTCAACCCCCCTGGCGTTAATTCAGCGATCGACCGGGATTCGAACCCAGGATCCTGGGATCCTAAGCCGGCACCCTAGCCGCTAGCCCAACACCAGGCACCAAGTGCCGGATGTCCGTGGTAAACTCCGACACGGCGGAGAGGTGGCGCTGTTGGCGGGCCGACCACGGCTCCATGACCTTGGCCTTTGCGTAAACCAACGGCTTGTGGTCGACGAACGCCGTAAAGGGTCGGCCCTCCAGGAGGTGGCGGAAATGGCGAACGGCCAGGTGTAGACCGAGGAGCTCACGGTCAAATGTGCTATATTTGAGCTCGTTCGGCCGGAGTTGCCGGCTGAAAAAAGCGAGTGGCTACCAAACCCCATTCACCCATTGCTCATGTACGGCGCTCACCGCGTAGTCGGAGGCATCCGTGGTGAGGGCGATGGGAGCATTGAGCACCGGGTGAGCGAGCAGTGTTGCGTCGGCGAGGGCCCGCTTTGAGCTTTTAAAGGCCGCGTCCATTGGTGCGGACCAGACGACGTCGTGCTTGGCCGGCTTGCCCCGGAGGGCTTCGTAGAGGGGCCGCATGAGTTGAGCAGCACGGGCACGAAGCGGTGATAGTAATTCACCATTCCCAGGAATTCCTGCAGGGCCTTTATGGAGCAGGGACGCGGAAACGTGGTGATGGCCTCGACCTTGGTTGGCAGTGGCACGCCCCGTTCTTGGTGATGTGGTGGCCCAAAAAATCAACGGCCGTCGTGCCAAAGTGGCATTTGGCCGGGTTGACGATGAGGCCGGGCTCGCTGAGGCACCCGAACAGTGTTCGGAGGTGGAGGAGGTGCTCGGCCCGGGACGTGCTGGCGACGAGGATGTCGTCCAGGTAAACGAAGAGGAATGGCAGGTCGCGCAGCACGCCGTCCATCAAGCGCTGGAACGCCTGAGCCGCGTTCTTGAGGCCAAACGGCATTCGCAGGAATTCGAATAAGCCGAACGGTGTGATGATGGCCGTTTTTGGGACGTCGGCCGCCCTGACAGGTACCCGGTGATATCCCCGTATTAAATCGATCTTTGAAAAAATGACCCGTCCTGCCAAACGGGCGGAGAAGTCTTGGATGTGCGGGATCGGATACCTGTCGGGGGTGGTAGCGTCGTTAAGGCGGCGGTAGTCGCCACATGGGCGCCAGCCGCCCCCTGGTTTTGGGACGATGTGTAGTGGCGAAGCCCACGCGCTATCGGAACGCCGCACGATGCCGAGGTGTTCCAAAGCGTCGAACTCGGCTATGGCCACGGCGAGCTTGGCTGGGTCAAGGCGGCGGGCTCTGGCGTAGACCGGTGGGCCCGTGGTTGGTATGTGGTGCTCGATCCCATGTCGTACTGCGACGGCCGAAAACGTCGGCCGCGTGAGGGCCGGGAACTCCGTGAGCAGGCGAGCAAACTCGTTCGCCGCCGGGAGGGCGCATGCCAGCTCGGTCGGAGCGGAGCTGCTCAATGTGCATTCCAGGGAGCTGAAGGTCTCGGCGTTGATGAGGCGACGCCATTGGACGTCCACCAGCAGTCCGTGTGCGCAGAGGAAGTCGGCGCCTAGCAGAGACATGGGCACGCTTGCGGTTACAAAAGTCCAATTAAAGTGTTGGCCGCCGAAGCAGAGGGTGACGTTGCGCGGGCCGAAGGTGCGGATGGCCGATCCATTGGCCGCAACCAAGGAGGGGCCGCAAACCGCGGACTGCCTGTCCTGATCGGAGGCGGGTATGATGCTCAGTTGGGCGCCGGTGTCACACAGGAAGCGCCTTCCGGACGCTTTGTCCATGATGAAAAGTAAGTTGGCCGTGTGGCCGGCGCTCACGACTGGTAATGAACGCCGGCCCGGCCGTTTCCCGGCTTGCCGAAGGTGCACGGGGGTCGGCATGTCCAGGCCTTCTGTCCGAACCTGGCATGATAATAACACCACGCCTGGTCAGGTGGAGGCTCCGGTCGTCGTGCTGGAGGTAGTCGGCGTGGCGTAGCGGCCGCCAATTGCGTCGGCAGTTCGGTCGTCGACCGCGCCGGGTGCTCGGGCGCCATGGGCTTTGCTTCGGACGGCAGTGGGCTCCAGGTCGCTGCTCCAATGCGTTGGTCTGCCGCGGAGATCTTGTCGGCTTCCCTGGCGAGGGCGCGGGGATCCGTGATCGTCGTGCTTGCCAGGGCGAGGCGTACCAGGCTAGGCAGCTGACGGAGGAACAGCTCCCGGAACAGGAATGCCGGAGAGTGCTCGCCGAGCAGCGAAAGCATGTAGTCCATTCGCTCGGATGGGCGCGTGTCGCCAAGCTCGGGCAGGTCGAGCAGGCGCCGTGCGCGTTCCGCTGATGAGAGGGCGAAAGCGTCGAGGAGGAGCTTTTTAATCCCGTCGTATTTGTCAGCGGCTGGCGGGCGCTGGAGGAGGCTGAGGGCGCGGGCCGCGGTGGCTGAGCCGAGTGCTGCTACCACATGGTGGAAGCGGGTGTCGTTGGCCGTGATGCCTCGCAGGGCGAACAGGGAGTCCGCCTGGGCGAACCAAACCACCGCGTGAGCCTCCCAGAAGGTAGGCAGTTTGAGGGCAACTGCCGTGTCCATGTCGGGTCACCAATGTAGGAGCTATGCTCCAACGTAAATCGAAAGAATGGACGCGACAAAAAGCTGGAATTCGTCCGAGTTTCTTTATTGTGTCAAATCAACTCGGGTACTCTCAAAAGCCCGTTTATCGGGCAGCAATAGATATACATATTATCCCGGAGCGTTTGCCCAGGAAAGGCGAGAGGGGGCGTGGCCCAGCGTCCTGGCTGCGGCCTGGCAAGTTGAGGGCGGGCATGCCCGGGCGTGTCTGGAAATGCCCGGGCGTCCCGGACGAGGCCTGGCAAGTCGAGAGCGGGCATGCCCGGGCGTCCTGGACGAGCCCGGCCTTTGTGATCGCTCCGCGTCCTCGGTAGGTGCAACGTGATTGTGTATACCCAGCGGTAGCCGCTACAATGGTGTGCTCGCTAACCAGATAAAGAGTTTGCAGGTGGCGAAGGAGGTGCGGAGACGAGGTGCCAAGGTGAGTGGTGATATACGCGGAAATGTATATGGTGTGAGGAAAGCTTCAGTCGGCTTGGGGGTTGATTTGGATCCGGGTGTTCGTGAGAGGCCGTTGGTGAAGTGTGCGACAGGTACGGTGTGCGAAAGAGGAGGTGTGCGAGAATCTCCGACTCTGGGGTGTGTGAGGAAAAAGTGCGCGCCGAGGAGTGAGTGTGCTGTCGAGAGTGAGTTGGTCGTAGCGCGTGTGCGGGGGGGGCACATGGAAGCGCAGAGTGGGGAGTGTTACAGGGGATGTGACGGAAGCATGCACACCTGTGGTGAGTGTTATGGAGGGTGTAATGGGAGAGTGTGCGCAAGAGGATGCGCGAGAAAGGTGTGCAACAAAGGAGTGCATGAGGAAAGAGTGCGCTGTCAAGAGTGAGGGTGAATGCACGACCGAGAGTGGTGGTGAAAGTAGCAAGAGTGACACAGAGCGTGAGTTGGTTGTGGCAGGTGAGAGAGGATGTACACCTGGAATGGAAGGATGCACACCTGGAATGGTAGAGCGCATATGGGAATGCACACTGGAGTGGTAGTGAGGCACGTAGTTGGGTGTGCAAGTGAGAGCACACCTGTGGTTGTCACAGAGGAGGTGACCGAGGAGGGGGCGCGAAGAGGTGTGTTGGTGAGGTGTGCGAACGATGAGTGTGTGCAAAGGTGTGCGGTGGTCAGGTGTGTGACCAAGTCTGTGAGCGGAATGAGTGTACCTGGGTGTGTAAGAGAAGGTGCAATGACGAGGAGCATGGGAACGGCTGGATGTGTGAGCAAGGAACGGAACGCGGGGTGTGAGCATGCAAGTGGAGCATCAACGCTAACCGGGTTAGCGGTTAGATCGACGTTTAGCCGAAGCGGGCCCTCGGTTCGTGCCGGGTAGCTTCGTGTGCCGCGGGGACCAGCGGGGATCGTGACCGCGGCGGTTTCGAAAGAGGGTCGTCAGGTAGGAAGGGTCGTCATGGCGACCCCTTTTTGTTGAGGCGTTCCGGCAGGGCGAGATCGGGCCATTGGACGGCTCAGTGCCGAGATGGTGCGTGGGATCTCGGCCCGGGTAAACCTCCTTCCCTGCACCGAGTGCCGGACGGATCCAACCGCCGGCACCAAACAACCCGAATTCATTGCTCGGCTTTGCGAAGCCGAGCTTTAGAAATGAATTGGCGCACCGAGAGGCTCAAGTGAGTAGACATGTGATGATGACAGTGTTTTGGACCCGAAATTGAAAAGAAAAATTTGATGATTGGCAAGGATTGGCAGAGTGATGATTGGTAGTGATTGGCAAATTTTTAATTGGCTGAAATTTGATGTGCCAAATTGGTAGTGAGAGATCCCCGATGTAGAGGGATGGCAACTCTGCCATCCCTCACAACAGGGGGCAAAGGAGCAGTATGTTTATGGGGTTGGCAGTGAAAACTAGCCCGGGATGGTTAGGATATCGTGTGTAGAGACCTAGAGATTGACCATAGGTAACGGTAAGGTTAGGTAGTGACAATGATACCTGTAGTGGGGACGCAGGTAGATTAGTTGGATAATAATGACGAGGGAGCGCAATAGTTAAAGGGGCGACTGGGAAGCGCGAGTTTCAGAGGGGAGTAGTTAGCTAAGAAGATGCCGTGTGTTTGAGAATCGAAAGTGTATTGAGCAGGGTATGAGTAAATGATTGTGATTGTGAGTTGTATTGAGATTGCACAGGTGTGCAACTGAACAGGTGTATGGAGCAGTGTATGAGTGAGTGATGGTGATGTGTGTTGTGTTGACCAAATGGTCCAGGAAGGAAGGAGGGTGCAGGTGGCACCAGGTGAGATTGCACAGGTGTGCAACTGCAGGTGTATGGAGAATGGTTGTGTGGAATACATGGAGTGTGGAATATATGGAGTATGCATGGATGGTCGTGGAGTGAGTATGGTGGAAACTGTGGAGTGGAGTGGATGGTGCGAAGGTGTGGATGGGGGAAAGGAGGATGGACCCCATCACGAATACCCGGGGAGGGTAGTGTAAGAGTTAGGTAGAGGGTATAGGTAAATTGTGGTTGGATATTGGCATCTGTGGTGCGTGGTGGAAGAATGATGGTTGAATGGGTGCATTAGTGTCTTGGAAATGGCTGGGCGTGTGGCCTGTTAGTGTGTGTAGTTGAATGGGCACTCCACCACTGTGAGGATGTCGGCCAGGTGAGGCCGCAGGTGGGCTCTGGGAGCCGGTAGAGTTGTGGATGGGGCCCGAGGATCCGGAGGACGGACCCGGGTAGCCCAGTGCCAGAGGGCACCGAGTGGGGAGAGCGCCAGAGGGCCTTCCCCAGGTAGATAGGTTAGGGTGAGAAGCTAGGTAAGCTCGGGTGGCAACTACAGTGGTGGAGGTGTGCAGGTGGGTAGACCTGCTGGGAGAGCTACACGACTCAGCCCGGAAATTGTGCAAGGGCACCGGGAGATGAATCGGGGGAGTGAGACCCCAAATTGATAAGCACCACAGTTTGGTCAATGGGAATTGGTTTTTAGAACCCATAGTGTAAGTTGGCCAATGGTTTGGCAGGGAAAGACCCCGGGTAGTGTAAAGTGTGTTAAAGTCATTTAGGAAGTAGTTAGGATTAAGAATCTCCTCGCACCATCTACATCCACTCACCTGAGGTGACAGAACTCCACACCATGCCATGTGTTTTTTTGTTATTTTATTGTGCAAATGTTTGGAATGTGAGACGCATCATGACGTGGGTGTGACATTGTGCTTTGTGTTCCATCTCTCCCTCCTTATGAGGATTGATGATGAATTGGGTGATGGCAAATTTGGTTAGAGGGATTGTGGTGACGAATTTGGTATAGGGGAAATATGGGGAAGACGAGACATTAGTGACGAATTTGTAAATGTGTAGATTGTTGTAAATATGGGGTAAGGGCAAGGGTAGAGTAGGTAACAGGGGGGGTGACGTACGGTAGGGACGAGCTTTTCTCCGCTCCGTCTCCATACGCACCTCGCCTTGCATTGCCTTTATTGATGTGTACCCTTGTGATCTTACCCCTCGCTCACCTGTCTTTCCCCCCCCCCCCCCTTGTCTCCCGCACGAGGACTGTGCTCCACTGGGCGCCGAGGGGAGCGTGTGGGAGTCCGCCATTGTGCACCCGAAACTCATGCAACCACAGCTGTCTGCATCGATGCACCACGTATGGACCACATGTCTGTGGCTGAGCACCACTGATGGACCCCATGGGTTGGGGCATGGCCCCTCTGCTGGAACCGGCCATGAAGGCCCGAGATCTTGCTGGCGGACCTTGGTCACAGGGCACCGATGCCACACAGGTGAACCACAGTAGTCGGCCCTGTGAGCCATAAATAAATAGAAATGGACACAGTTGTGCACTTTCATTTTATGTCCAAATTGGCCGCCAGTAAGAAAATGACGAAGTTGACAACATCTGGAAGATAACAATAGTCAGCAGAGGGAGCGGAGAGCAAGACACCACCAAGGGTTTGTTGTTTTTGTTTTTATTGAACTGTGATGACTGTGCACCAAAGGGTGCTTTGTGGTGCTTGATGGTGTTTCTGGTGCGTTCTTGGTGCTTTCTGGTGCGTCGATGCAGGGCAAGCTGTCTCCCCCCCAAAAGAACAATCACAGGTCCTGGGTTGCGTTTTGTAAATAAAATAGCATCGTTGTAAATAATGCTTCCCCATCGTTTATGTTGTAGTTTGAAGACAATTCCGCAATTCGGTTAGTTGTGGGCGTGAGTTTGTTAGGCAGGGTGCAATGGAGCAGCGGGACATATTTATTTGTGTTTTAAAACTGTCACACTCAGGGTCAGGTTAAATGTGGAGGGAACTACACCTACGTGCCACACTAAGGTAAAAGTTAATAGGCCCGGGACGTGCCTAAGAGGAGGAGGGTGCAGTGTTGTGGATATGAGAATGTGTTTTTTTATTGTTGTAAAAATATCACCCTCCTTCCTCCAGTTGTGTGTAAAGGTCAAAGGGCGTCCCTTAGTTAGGTCATATACAATCGCGTTAGCCAATCATAGATTTCCTGCTTGTTGGTACTTATTTCCTTATTCTGTGTATTAGGTTAAGGCTTTGTCTTCCATTAACTAATACTCCATTGCACCGAATTCAAATAGGTAGTATCCCCTTTCAATTTCCCCAGAACCTCCATTGAAAGCCCCTTTTGTCAGCCGCATTACAAATTCCTCTGCGCGGTTTGCTGCAGTCCGCTGTTTCTTCGGGCTTGGGTTTTCGCCACAGCTGCTGGGTGGTTTTCACCGCGACTCCATTAGCCACGAGGTGGGCTCGGAGAAGAGGGGGGAGGAGCCGCCGAATCCAGGGCGTTGGCCGCCCCTCGTCATCAAGGGCGGAGCCAAAAGAGGCCGTGCGAGCCAACCGGCACTGCAGTAGCGACCCGGTAGGCGTGCCCGGAGAGCTCGCGGAAAGAGGTGGAGGCGCGATATAAAACGGGGGTGCATGCGTCAAGGAGGGAGTTAAGCAGATGAGTTGAGTCCACCGCAGCTGAGTCCACCACAGTTGAGTCCACCGCAGCTGAGTCCACCGCAGCTGAGACCACCGCGGTTGAGTTGAGCTTTGACGGCAGTTTCGACCCGCTGCTGCGAGGCGGCGCCGCCGTGCGGGCCAGATTGAGGAGGGTCGGCGGCTACTCACCTCGAGCCTTGCCGTTTACACGGACCGGACCCGCATCCTTCCAGCTCTGTGGACCACTTGGACCTTCCCCTCCTTCCAGCCAATCGTTCCTGCCTTCATTTCCCCATTGGTGTGAGTTTGATTGTTGTCCGTTTTGTGTGTCTCGTCCTGGGTATAATTAAGACTGTAGGTAAGCTAGCGTTGCACTGTGTCTCCTTGATTCCTTCTGTCTTTATTTTCGTATCCTTCCTTCTCCTTGGTTTCTTTGGTCTTGTAAATAGTAGTAATAAATGATAGTCGTATTTCAAACCCTTTTTGTCTTCTTCTTCTTCACATCCGTCGTCTTTGTCTTTTCCCCATTGAATACCTGTGGCACGATTTGGCCAACGTTTGAGAATCGGGTCTAGTCATTGTTAACAGTTCGTGCCGCGGCTGCCATCCGCTCGGCAAATTACCATCTTATCCGCGGTCACGAATGGGGCTGTGCACCGGCCTTTCCGAAGGTCGCGCTGCAGCTTCAGGGACCACGTCGGTCAGTAACAAACGAGGGGACGAATCCCCCCTCAAAGGGGAACCATCGGCCGACGTTGGGTTCCGTAACAATATATATATATATATATATATATATATATATATATATATATATATATATATATGTATGTACTTAGGGTGGTCCTCAAATGTAAACATTAACTTTTCTGAAGTGCTTTTCCATTTTTTTATTGCACCTGTAGAGAGAACAAATTGGGTAAAATTTCATTTCATTTTGAAAACTTTTACCACTGTCACATGGCCCCTGCTAATCTGCTAATCAGCACTATACAGAAATTATTTCGGTTTGTTTCAGTTATGATGGCGAGTGCAAGTACTTCAAGAAGAGCAACCAGAAAAAAGAACCATGTGTGGCTGATAGGCTGCCATATTGAAAAACTACCAGAAACTCGGCTCCCATCTTGGCAAGAGATTCTGCAGCGATACTTTAAGCTACATCATGCTGAGAAATTGGACATAAGCAGTGCCGCAACAACTGTTGTTCGTGAGACATTATGCATCTGGGAGAAAGCACGGATCCCCACTGCAGATGAGTGGAATATCATTGCAAAACTACAGATAAAGTAGAACAATACAGATCCATCCTGAAAGGAAAGAGCCGGCGATCTGTCCCTCAGATAAAGAAAGAAGAGCAGTTTCAAACCGGTCTATGTGACTTATTTGACATTGCTCATGTTGATGTCCTTGATCTGATCAAAATACCAGAGGACCGTGAATTCCTTAAGGCACAACAGGAGCCAGGTCGACGGGGCTTTACGGTTTGTGTTGACAAGGTGCTAGCAGGAAAAGAGGAGCGGACAAATCAACGCAACAAGGTGTTGACTGAAAGAGAGCAGCATGAAAAAGAGAAGCAAGCAGCCCGAGAGGAGACTCTTGAGCTAGCATCATCAATAGACAGCAGTGCTGAAGCCAGTGATCATGACGCCTCTGCTGTTCTATCTGCTTCAAAGAGGCAGAGCCGAAAGCATGCAAGTAGCATTGTTACACCGGACCTAACAGCAGCTCTCGACCGCACCAAGGTTAGCGATCGATCAGCTGTTCACATCTTGTCAGCAGCAGCCTCTGCTCTGGGACACGACCCTTCAGAGTTGGCCATCAACCGCACATCGATCAGGAAATCCAGGCGGATCCAATGGAAGACAATTGCAGGTGACATCCAGGCATCCTATGCTCCAAACACAAGTCTGGTGGTTCATTGGGATGGCAAGCTCCTTCCAGACGATAGAACTAAAAAAGTTGATCGCCTTCCTGTCATTGTCAGTGACCCACAAGGAACTGGAAAGCTTCTGGGTGTGCCAAAGCTGCCAGCAGGAACTGGACTAGCAACAGCTGCTGCTGTTATGCAATGCCTCGAAGAATGGCATTTGCAAGACATGGTGGCAGGTATGAGCTTTGACACGACAGCCAGCAACACTGGTTCAGCACTTGGTGCGTGCACTATTTTGCAGCAAAAGCTTGGACGACCACAATTACATTTTGCATGCCGGCATCACATTCTGGAACTAGTGGTAGAGGCAGCAATGGCAGCATTCAAACCATTTATTGGTCCATCAAAAGGACCTGAGATAGCCGTCTTCAAGCGTTTCCAGTCAAACTGGAATTCCATTGACCAAAGCAAGTTTAAGCCAATGATGCCTGATGACCTGGACTCTGTAGTTTCAGGTGTATTTTTAAGTTGCAAAGAAGATGTCGTTTCATTCTGCATCCAGAAACTGGAATCGGGCCAACTACGAGATGACTACCGTGAACTTCTTGAGTTGACTATTATTCTGTTTGGTGAGCGTCCTCCGAGAGGATTCAGGTTCATGCAGCCAGGAGCCATGCATCGGGCAAGATGGATGGCCCGTGTGATTTATGGAATCAAGATCTACTTGTTCCGTGATCAGTTTCGACTGACCCCAAAGGAACTCACTGGCATAAAGCGTTTTACAGCATTTGTTGGAGCAGTGTATACCAAAGCCTGCTTCAGCGCTCCATCTGCCATTGGTGCTCCCGCTGGAGACCTAGCTCTCTTAAAAGCACTCATTTTCTATCCTGATTCAGTGATTGCCGAAGCCACCAGCAAAAAGCTTTCCAATCACTTGTGGTACCTCAGCGAAGAACTGGCAGGACTTGCTCTGTTTGACGATAGTGTTGAGCTTGATGTCAAGCGAATGATAGTAGCTGCTCTTAAAGAAGAATGCCAAGAGAATCCTCAACCACAGGTACATGTGGATCTTACAGCAAAAGAAGCCATCGCTGCCAAGACTGTTGCAGATTTTGTTACTTCTGCCTCACTGCGAATTTTTACTGCATTCAAAGTCAATACTGGCTTCCTAGAAAAGGACCCTGGTGAGTGGGCCGATGACCCTTCATTTCAGTCATCACAGCAAGTCTTGCGCGGTATTGCCACTGTCAACGATGTTGCAGAACGTGGTGTAGCATTAATACAGGACTACAATCAAGTCTTGACAAAGGATGAACAGCAGCTCCAGTACCTGTTGCAAGTTGTTGAGTGACATCGCCATCAGTTCCCCGACGCAAAGAAGATAAGGAGGAAATAATTTACCACAGAACTTATTAATGAGGAATCAATGGTCTGGAGGACTCTTACTCTGTGTGTTTATGATGATTGTCATACATTCTTACTGATTTGGGATTACATCTGAGTGTTAGTTTATTAAAAACAATTTTGTGTGTCGATACTGAAACATTGTAATTTTCAACCCATGTGTGACAGTAGTAAATAACGTCGTATAGAAACCATCTTTGGCACATTTCATTTTTTCACAATAAGGAACAATTCTAGCAACAAGCACCTGAAAAAAGTCCAATTTTATTTTTTGGTGTACATTTGAGGACCACCCTATTGTACATATATTGTTGCGGATATGGGATTTGCATCCATCCATATCCGCTTGTAAATATTCCCCTATTTCCTCAATACTTCCCAACTATCCCCAATCCCCCATTCCCTAGTCCCATTTTCTGTAAACAACACTCTGTAGACCCGACCTCCCCCTATTTCCCCCCATTAAATGTCGCATCCAGGTCCACCGCATCTCACGTAGACAACTATAGGACATCTTGTTAGTTATTCTTAGTCTATGTCAGTTAAGGATTCGTTTCCATTAATTCTGACCCTTCGTTGCACCAGAATGTGATTGTATGGCACCGTTAGGAAGTTTAGGACCTCCCAATACCTCCCCGCAGCTCTTCCTCACGGTTCAGCAACAACAACAACAACAGCAACGGCGGCGGCGTGCACAGGGAGTGCGCGTCCTCACTCCGGCTTGGTTGGTAGGGGGTGTTGGGAGGGCATGAGGCCTTCCCAGCGAGCCGCCATCAAACATGTGCTCGACGGGGTTACCAAATAGGGGCTCCCTGTCAGCTCCTCGTCAAGGGCGGAGCCCGGTAACCCCCGCACCCAATGGGAGCGGCAGACCGGTCCCATCTGGGGCGGAGCCAACCAGCCGAGGGCGTGTGACTCCCCGCTGAGCATGCGCAGGAAGAGGGAGGTGACGTCAGATGCGCGCTGAGCTTGGAGAAAGAAAGACGCCACCTCCGAGCGCTGTGAGGCCTCCCTGCATCTCTTGGACCGTGCTTGATCCTGTCCCCGAGCCAAGGTGCACCTTGTGCTATCGAACTACCTGTCCTTCCCTGCCATCAATCCCTGTGTAAATCAGCCTTGTTCCGTTTGTCTGTGGTCTGTCTGGGATAAGATAAGATTGTAATTAAGTGCCCATCTCTTCTGTGTCTTTTACCTCACTCTACCTTGTAATCTACCCCTTTTCTCCACCACTAATTATACCCTCCTCCGGAGGTCTTGAGAACTGTACCCCTTGCGTCGTTTCATTTATCCCAGTCGTTGTGTCCTTTCCAATCATTGATTTAGCGTAGCGCGATTTGGCCAACGTTCGGGTGGAATCGGGTGAGTTGGGGAAGAGTCGGGGAATAACTGTTAGGTCGCGGTAATACACCACCGCTCAGTCGAAATAACATCTAACCGCGATCCGTAACAATATATATATATATATATATATATATATATATATATATATATATATATATATATATATATATCTGTGCTGTGTCTGTCCTGTGTTGTGGTGTCTTGTCACTGAACTACTTTCTCAAACTTTTGAGAAATCTTCCCAAACTTCTGGTATGCACCTATCTCCCCCGTCGGTATGTCCTAATATAAGGGTATTGTTTTCGAAAAGATTTCCAATTTTTTGGGGGGAATTTTTTTGGGAATTTTTTTTTTTTCAACTTCAACTGTTTATAAAATGTGATATCACGTATATTACAAATACATTTGTGCAAAATAATTGTTTGAATTATGATTGGTTTAAACCATGACAAAACGGCAACTCGGGTGCAGTCATTTATCTCTATATCTACACATCTGGGCAGTGTCTGTGTTGTCACTTAACGACTCCCTTAAACTTTTGTTTCCGTGGTTGTGAAGTGTTTTTAATAACGTTGTGGTGGTTTTGAATCACGTGGTGGTGAGGTATTTTGAATTATGTGGTGGTGAGGTGTTTTTAAATGACGTGGTGGTGAGGTGTTTTTAAATCACATGGTGGTGAGGTGTTTTGAATTAATTGGTGGTGAGGTATTTATAACAAGCGTTACGCCTCGGTCCCCCATCGGGTAAGTGATGTGAGTTGACAAAGTGGAGAGACGCAGAAAACATGCCATGATATGATATTTCGCTCACAAGGTTCAGACATACATGGCGGCGGCCATCTTGGATTTTGACGTGGCGACCCAATTTTCGATAGCGTTCTTCCTTATGCCGATATACACCCACACACCAAATTAGAAGTTGGTACTTCGCTTATTTTTCAAGATATTCATCTCACAAGGTTCAGACATACATGGCGGCGGCCATCTTGGATTTTGACGTGGCGACCCAATTTTCAATAGCGTTCTTCCTTATGCCTAGATACACCCACACGCCAGATTAGAAGTTGGTACTTCGCTTATTTTTCAAGATATTCATCTCACAAGGTTCAGACATAAAATGGCGGCGGCCATCTTGGATTTTGACGTGGCGACCCAATTTTCAATAGCGTTCTTCCTTATGCCTAGATACACCCACACGCCAGATTAGAAGTTGGTACTTTGCTTATTTTTCAAGATATTCATCTCACAAGGTTCAGACATAAAATGGCGGCGGCCATCTTGGATTTTGACGTGGCGACCCAATTTTAAATAGCGTTCTTCCTTATGCCGAGATACACCCACACACCAGATTAGAAGTTGGTACTTCGCTTATTTTTCAAGATATTCAGCTCACAATTTTCAGACATACATGGCATCAGACATACATGGCGGCGGCCATCTTGGATTTTGACGTGGGTTGCACCCACACACCAAATTTGAATGCGGTCCGTCGCTTACGCACGCATGCACACACGCACGCCCGCACGCACGCACGGACGGAAGGACGGACACACGGACGGAGGGGAAAACCATAGTCCCCCTTTCGCTCCGCTGTGCGACGGGGGACAATTACGTTGTGGTGAGGTGTTTTTTATTATGTGTTGGTGAGGTGTTTAGAATTAGTTGGTGATGAGGTGTTTTGAATTATGTGGTGGTGAGGTGCTTTGAATTACTTGGTGGTGAGGTGTTTTTAATTTTGTGGCGGTTAGGTGTTTTTATTACGTGTTTTATGGCTGTGAGGTGTTTTTAATTTTGTGGTGGTGAGGTGTTTTTATTACGTGTTTTATGGCTGTGAGGTGTTTTTATTACGTGTTTTATGGCTGTGAGGTGTTTTTAATTTTGTGGTGGTGAGGTGTTTTTATTACGTGTTTTATGGCTGTGAGGTGTTTTTATTATGTGTTTTTATGGCTGTGAGGTGTTTTTATTACGTGTTTTATGGCTGTGAGGTGTTTTTATTACGTGTTTTATGGCTGTGAGGTGTTTTTATTACGTGTTTGATGGCTGTGAGGTGTTTTCAATTTCGTGGTGGTGAGGTGTTTTTATTACGTGTTTTATGGCTGTGAGGTGTTTTTATTACGTGTTTTATGGCTGTGAGGTGTTTTCAATTTCGTGGTGGTGAGGTGGTTTTAATTTCGTGGTGGTGAGGTGTTTTTATTACGTGTTTTATGGCTATGAGGTGTTTTTATTACGTGTTTTATGGCTGTGAGGTGTTTTTATTACGTGTTTTATGGCTGTGAGGCGTTTTTATTACGTGTTTGATGGCTGTGAGGTGTTTTTATTACGTGTTTGATGGCTGTGAGGTGTTTTTATTACGTGTTTTATGGCTGTGAGGTGTTTTTATTACGTGTTTTATGGCTGTGAGGTGTTTTTATTACGTGTTTGATGGCTGTGAGGTGTTTTTATTACGTGTTTGATGGCTGTGAGGTGTTTTTATTACGTGTTTTATGGCTGTGAGGTGTTTTAAATTACTTGGTGGTGAGGTATTTTGAATTACGTGGTGGTGAGGAGTTTTGAATTACTTGGTGGTGAGGTGTTTTAAATTATGTGGTGGTGAGGTGTTTTGAATTACGTGGTGGTGAGGTGTTTTAAATTATGTGGTGATGAGGTGTTTTGAATGTCATGATGGTAAGGTGTTTTGAATGTCATGATGGTAAGGTGTTTTGAATGTCATGATGGTAAGGTGTTTTGAATGTCATGATGGTAAGGTGTTTTGAATGACATGATGGTAAGGTGTTTTGAATGACATGATGGTAAGGTGTTTTGAATGACATGATGGTAAGGTGTTTTGAATGTCATGATGGTAAGGTGTTTAGAATGACATGATGGTAAGGTGTTTTGAATGACATGATGGTAAGGTGTTGTAGGGGAATTTGTAGCTGAGAGACTCACAGGACTCCAATGACCGGACACAGGTTTACAAAAGGTCTGGTTTATTAACTGCTTCTTCACTTCATTCCATTTACCAAATAATACCGCATAATTTAATGGATCAGGTTAACTCTTTTCGCATGGTCCTCGTTCGGCTGATGTTCCTCCGCCATGGTCCCGTTCGTCAGAGCTCCTCGTAGCAAGTCCTCCTGACTTCCACGTTTGCTCCCGTTATATGGACAAACTGGATTTTAATCCCCTCTCCGCTGGTGCCCCGAGGTCATGCATGTACCAAGTCCTGGTATCAGCTCGCCCCCCTCCTGTTGTGAGTTCCGTTTACCAAACGATAGGGGGGTGCTTCAGCCAGGGGCTGTGACCAGGTGGGCAAAAGATTATCATGTTCGGGCGCATTCCTGACTCATTTACAAACTCGTCTTTCACAGAGTTTGCATGTAAAATATATCTGCTTTGTTACCAGGTTAATTAATAAGTTACCAGTGCCAATTAATAAGTTACGCTGAGTTACACTTCCACAATTCCCTCATCTTTTTGTTTTTTGTTTATATTAACCATTAATCTAAACATCAATATTAGTAAACAATCAATCACTACAAGTAAACATCATTACAAGTATAAGTAAATAATCAATCACTACAAGTAAACATCATTACAAGTATACGTAAATAATCAATCACTACAAGTAAACATCATTACAAGTATAAGTAAATAATCAATCACTTTGGTAATCAAATTCCCTTGGGCATACACCGTCATCCTGCAAGAATCACAAAACATTTAGTTGGTCATTGACTCCTTCCATATCGTTCAATCTATTGCATTTGCATCACAAATATATTTTCAAAACAACACTTCACCATCACCAAGATACAACAATTTCACTTCATTTTCAAGTTTTGTAAAGCATCTGCACCATCTGGTAAAAAACGTTTGCCTCCACACAAATGTTGACTTTGTTTGAAAGGAAGGGCTGATCACTTGTGTTTGAATCCTGGTATGAAACATTTTCTCCTAATGTCTTCATAGCTCCTGCACTACTTCGTGTAGGATTTCGCTGTTGTGGTAACATTGCGGAGTCATAGACTGACCCTGCTCTCCTTGTAGCATTCTTGCCACTTTTGCTGTAAACATAGTAATTCCTGAACACGGCCTTCACCCAGTTGTAGTCGACTTGCCTCCACCCTCATTGTGAGTGGGCAGCAAGTATTGGTGTGACGTTGATTGGCCAGCAAGATGTGGAACAGGGATGCCGGATGCATCCACACTGATGTTGGGACCATGGTGTTCAGGTCATTCATGGTCCTTACCAGGAGCAACCAGTAGAATCGTGCACAGCTGTTGTGACAAGGGCACAGCCGTTTTTTTTTGCAGCTCCATGCTGGTTCCCCGGACGTTGGTGAAGTAATAACATATGTCCCCGCATTTCACAGAGGTTGCCGGTAAAATGTCGTTGTCCTGCAACTTCTGATGTGGTGAATGTTCGAAGCCTTCGAACAAGAGTAAGTGATCGCCTTTCTTTCATATGTTGCAGTGTGATCCAGGCAAATGGTCACATAAATTTCCTTGGTGAAAGTAAGCATTCATCTCCAAGTTACACGGGAGAATGTCTTCATCATTCTTTGAGAAAGAGGGTGTATGCCACGGTTAACTTCATTTTTTAGCCACAAATTTTCTTTCTTTCTCGAACTTCTTCCCAATTCCGTTAGCAATCCCTCCAAAATGTGATCTCGTCTTATCCTTATGCTCAGTCACATCTGAATCTGCTTTCCGCACACACTGAATCAGATAGGGTGCATCTTACCATGAAATCAGCATAATCATGTATATCTTCCGACAGTTTCACATTCAACAATTTGTTGTTTTTCCTTAACACAAACGTTATATTCATTTATATGCGTCACACAAATAATATTCAATCAGGTATGTATTTTATTACTAAACTAAGAATAGCATTGTATATGATTACAATCACAAACGGGAATACCTAATTCCCAACAACAATTTTTTTCAAACCAACAAATTAAGCATAATGTATTATTACCATAATTCCTCTCCACTTTTTCTTTTCCCTCTTTTTTTCTAACAGTGTGTCACTCGTGGTGATATGAGTTCACTGATATTGTAATTGACACAACTCATAACATTGTCGTTATGCCATTATCTTAATTCTACTGTTTCATTTGCAACATCACTTGGTTTAATCTTTTAATCTCAGTATTTATTCATATCATCATAACAATCTTTCTATTTTAGGTCCATATTTGTTTCTATTCTTATCACCCTCCTACAGTTTATCAATTTATTCCAAAACACTGCAACCAAAGGTTTTAACCAAAGCTCTGCCAAACTATTTCCAATTTGAACTCAAAATGCTAATTAAACAACAATTCAAAGAATTAACTTCAATGGGTCAACAAAACTCATTTTATAAACAGATCTAATTTTCCCATCCAATAATTTTCCTTGCCAAATGTCATATTGCAACACTTTAATAAACCTTCGAAAAATGTCTCCCAAATCAATAAATTCCCTTTTTACTTCCCAAATACTCATCTGTAAATTACATATTCAATTACAGTTTTTTCCTATTTGTTCGGCCTAAATGGCCACTGAAGTGGCTGCCAACATGCAGTACCGTTTTTATCTACCAAGCAAGTATTCGTCCACACAAGACCTCTACCAAAATGTTGTTTATAAAAACAAATCTGGGATTTCTGATTACATGGATGCACACTCTCAGGACATTTCAGGCTGCTTGTTAACAATCCACTACGATTAATTAATTCCTTTACCCACAATCAAATAATTAGTACAAATTGAGGATATTATCCCTATCACATTCATTTATAGATTCATTATGTTGGATCTAAATTTTCTCCCACTGCTGCAAGGAAGAACAATAGCTCTAATAAGTCTTTGTAATATCTCACTTCATTTACCCAGCATCGAAGAATTTATTTACTATCCATTCCCATCTGTTAACCAGTGACTTTGTTTGAACTCCAGAACTGAAAACCCACAATAGTTCAAACCAGCAAAATTTTCTTTACTATTTTCCCATATCATCTATGCCTAAAACACATCCATACATACAGCACAATTTATATGCTGATAAAATTCAAGTTTATATATATAAAATCCGTGAGCAGAGTACTCTGAGAAGTCAGTGTAAGACCTCTCCCAAATTTGGCTAATTTTGTACTCCCACATTTTTTACTCCCACATTGGAACTATCTATTTTCAGACAAGGCACACTGTCGGTGTCAACAATCTTGTAAGATTGATACACAAAAACACACACACACATGCATTATGCATATTTGTTTGCGTTGGAACCATTATTTACAGATCAGATGGGTGTCAATTTTATTTCAATTTCATAAAATTTGTCAATCAAATTAAAATGCTTATACACAAATAAACTAAAAGTCTATTCTTAGAAAACCCCTATGATGTCACATTGAAATTACCCTTTCAGTTCCCACCATAATTTATCCAAATTTGACTACACACCCATTTGCATGTCAGTCGACCACTGACCTATCAATCATGCGGAACACTAGTCCGACATTCCCACCTGGTCATCATGTGACCCTTGTCCCTTGGTTTCAAAAATTTGCAAAGCAATTGTTCCAACTTTGTAAATTTAAAATTGTGTGCCCAACATAAAAGATCCAATTTCGGCATGTGATCAATTAATTACTAATTTGCTTACAAGCAAAAGAAAAAATGAATAATTCTTGCTCCGAAAACTTTTCAGACCCAAGAATCATCGACAGTTATTCATGTTTGTCCAGTAATCGAATCTGTTGAGGCCAATCATCATTTGGGATTTGCAGCAATGAAGGCCTAATCATTGTCTGAGGTATCGGTCAGCACTGGTACCCTTGATCTTGGTTTACCCTATTAACTTGTCTTCCTTTTGGTATACGGACATCCTCTTTTCCAATGTCCCATCCGTCCACACTTGAAACACCGGTTTCTGTCGTTGTCTGATCTGTGCACCTGTGCATTTGTATTGCTGGGCTGCATCTCTACATCCCTGAGTTGCCACTGCAATCTCTCGTTATCTCCTGAAACACGAAAAAATTCTCTGTACCGTCCTTTTTGGGGAGACAACTGGAAATCTGATGGGACAACTGTCACTTTCATTCCTAATTTCGAGGGCAGTTGTGCATTTGTCTCCTCCACTGTATCCTGTATCCTTTTTATTTTAAGTTCTAGATTCGTTATCCGTTCTTGCTGTTCCCGTTGTCTGGATTCACCATCCCAAAGATGGAATGCAAGCCAGTCTACCGTTAGATTCTGTCTCTTCCTGGCTTTCAATCTTTGTTCCAATCTTTCCAATCGACTTCGCTCAAATGTACCATCTCTTGGAAACTCCTCATCATGTCCCTTTGTCCACAAATACCAATTATCGACCTGTTTTATAGCTTCTGCACCATAACGGTCGTACATATGATGTGTACAAGTACTTTTTTTGTGGAATTTCTGGTTGTCCTTGTGTATTCTTGCAGGCTCCATTTCCCATTCTGCCTTTTATCAAAGTAGCGTTGGATGTGTTGTAGTATGTTCCTCTAAAGCTTCACTCGTACCTCCAGGAAGGGTCTCTCCACCTGTTCACACGGTGATTTCCAGAGAATCTCCCTCAGCTGTGGCTTTTGCACAATCCAATCTCACAGATCAGTATTTGCAGATGAGCCGGAGGGTCAGTATGAAATGGGTGAATCCTCAGGTGTCCGCTCTGTTGACGGGGAAATCACACAATGGTAACCGCACATATATATCTGTATATAAACTCACCACCTTGCTCAATTTTCCCAGGTTGTCTCCACATTGATAATATCTCGCAAAGATATCAAAGCTTCTTTCTTGAGACCGCATTTTCATCAATCAAACAATCAATATATTCAATTCAATTTATTCAGTTCAATTTATTCAGTTAAATTTATTCAATTAAATTCAATCAATTAGATTCAATCAATCAACAATTCAATCAATTATTCAATTTCAATTAATTCATCAATATTCATCAATAAATCAAATTAATCATTTTGGATGTCTCCTTGCATAAGCCCTTTCCCCAATGATATCAGGACAGGTCCATCCATTGACTGAGATCGAATTTTATCGGTTGTCACCTCTGGTTCGTACCTCATGTCAATTGATGAATCACCGTCCTGTCCTAGGGTCATATCTGACATATTTCCCCATTTTGCCTGGTCTCCACAAATTTTCTTTGCAACCACTAAAGGCAACTCATCCTTCATTCGTGAGACAGCCAAAATGGATGGCAGATATTAAAGTTCATTGGAAAAAATATCTCATCATTTTTTCCTTTAATAGTACCCAAAATCTCTTGGCAATTTCAATTTCGTAAAACTCCTGAAATAAGACTGTAAAATTCCTTCAATCATGCTAAATTTTGAAACTCCATCGCTTGTAACACCCAATTTATCCCATAGGGCTTGAAAGTTCTTTCCCAAGTTCATGCAATCATTCTGCATTTGAACCCTATGATATCATTCATAATAATCATCATGATTTTATAGTCATGGTCATATCATAGTCATCTATTTAAACGAACATTTCCTTTATCACCACAGCTATGTGGTATAATCAACACTAGAATAAAACTGTACATAGCAACAGGCTACCTCATGGCCACTTAGTATACCTATTGACAATAAGTCATAACAATATCGAATAATCATTGAACAATTCAAAAATCGCTTCCACTGCTCCAGCCGCAGCATTCGTCATTTTGTCTGCTCATCCGCATGACCAAAACGAAATAAAGGGAGCTCAACCATTACACAGCGCTTTTAATGGCGCATGCCATAGGACCTCAACGCAATTTTGACTCGGCCAGAAAAACGAGCAAATTTTGCAGGATGTTAACTGGAATTAGTCGTGAAAATATATCCAAAATACACAAAAATACCCACCTACAAAAATAAACAACAAAACCCAAACAAACCCAAGGTCGACCATATTACACAATTAAATTACACCTTAAATTATTCATTAAATTACTCATTAAATTACTCATTAAATTACTCATTAAATTACTCATTAAATTACATCATTTCAGCATCGTATTGATTGCTGAAATGTTCATGGGTTTGAACACACCTTAAAAGAGGTATGCTTTGCGGTTTTGCCCACCTACCACGTTTAATTAAATTACATCATTTCAGTATCGTATTGATTGCTGAAATGTTCATGGGTTTATACACACCTTAAAAGAGGTATGCTTTGTGGTGTTGCCCACCTACCACGTTGAATTAAATTACATCATTTCAGCATCGTATTGATTGCTGAAATGTTCATGGGTTTATACACACCTTAAAAAGAGGTATGCTTTGTGGTGTTGCCCACCTACCACGTTGAATTAAATTACATCATTTCAGCATCGTATTGATTGCTGAAATGTTCATGGGTTTATACACACCTTAAAAAGAGGTATGCTTTGTGGTGTTGCCCACCTACCACGTTGAATTAAATTACATCATTTCAATTAAAACATCGCTTCTACTGCTCCAGCCGCAGCATTCGTCACTTTGTCTGCTCATCCGCATGACCAAAACGAAATAAAGGGAGCTCAACCATTACACAGCGCTTTTAATGGCGCATGCCATAGAAACTCAACGCAATTTCGACTCGGCCAGCAAACGAGCAAATTTTGCAGGATGTTAACTGGAATTAGTCGTGAAAATATATCCAAAATACACAAAAATACACACCCACTCAAATAAACAACATTTATTCCGTTCAACAGAACAAACATTTCCTATATCATGACATGCATGTCTTCAAAATTATATGACCAAGAGGAAAGTAAAATTAATTAAAAACTGCGGGCAGTGATGATCCGGGGACCATACCGCTCCATCCTGATTGGACGAGTGCATGCTAGAGTCGTTAACAACGACAGTCCAGATCCGATTGTTCAAAATTTCAACTCAATCGATCGAAAAATGAACGCAGGGATGCATTTTAAAGGTGCAGTGGCACTAACTGAGTTGCCACGAATATGGCCACGAAATTGCCAATATGGCCATCACAAAATATTTTCCTTAATCAATTGGCTCATAGCATAACCAATCTGCAAGTATTTCATCCGAAGATGTATCTCTGAGGACTTTAAATTAAATAAGTCATTTATAAATCAACGAGTTAATTTATTAAATGATTAATCAATAAATCAAAATTTTCCTTGACAGCCACATCACTTGGTCAGTGTCATGTCCAAATATCAGCTTCCTTACTCAAAAGGTGCCTGAGTTAATGTAATGTAATTACTGTAATAAGATTACTGCAATTACTGTAATGATTACTGTAATTACTGTAATTACCGGAACTGTAATTACTGTAATTACCTCAGGTAATTAGCATCAGCAAAACACAACATTTGAATGTTCCCAAAACGTTGGAGCAAAACGTTGCAACAACGAAAGTGAAACGTTGTAGCGACGTTGTGGAAACGTCAGCAAAACACAACATTTGAATGTTCCCAAAACGTTGGAGCAAAACGTTGCAACAACGAAAGTGAAACGTTGTGGCGACGTTGTGGAAACGTTTTACAACAACATTATTTCAATGTTGCAGGAAAGTAATGTGAAAAACGTTCCCAAAAATGTTCTCTCTTTTTCTGTCTCTCTTTCTGTCTGTCTGTGTCTCTCTCTCACTTTCTGTCTCTCTCTGTCTATCTCTCTCTGTCTGTCTGTCTGTCTCTCTCTATGTGTCTGACTATCATCTTTATCTCTGTTTGTCTCTATGTCTCTCTTTCTTTCTTTTCTGTCTATCTCTCTCTGTCTGTCTCTCTTTCTCACTTTCTGTCTCACTCTGTCTATCTCTCTCTGTCTGTCTCTCTCTATGTGTCTGACTATCATCTTTATCTCTGTTTGTCTCTATGTCTCTCTCTCTTTCTCTCTCTGTCTATCTCTCTCTGTCTGTCTCTCTTTCTCACTTTCTGTCTCACTCTGTCTATCTCTCTCTGTCTGTCTCTCTCTATGTGTCTGACTATCATCTTTATCTCTGTTTGTCTCTATGTCTCTCTTTCTTTCTTTTCTCTCTCTCTCTCTCTGTCTGTCTCTCTTTCTCACTTTGTCTCACTCTGTCTATCTCTCTCTGTCTGTCTCTCTCTATGTGTCTGACTATCATCTTTATCTCTGTTTGTCTCTATGTCTCTCTTTCTTTCTTTTCTCTCTCTCTCTCTCTCTGTCTGTCTCTCTTTCTCACTTTGTCTCACTCTGTCTATCTCTCTCTGTCTGTCTCTCTCTATGTGTCTGACTATCATCTTTATCTCTGTTTGTCTCTGTGTCTCTCTTTCTTTCTTTTCTCTCTCTCTCTCTCTCTGTCTGTCTCTCTTTCTCACTTTGTCTCACTCTGTCTATCTCTCTCTGTCTGTCTCTCTCTATGTGTCTGACTATCATCTTTATCTCTGTTTGTCTCTATGTCTCTCTTTCTTTCTTTTCTCTCTCTCTCTCTCTCTGTCTGTCTCTCTTTCTCACTTTGTCTCACTCTGTCTATCTCTCTCTGTCTGTCTGTCTGTCTCTCTCTATGTGTCTGACTATCATCTTTATCTCTGTTTGTCTCTATGTCTCTCTCTCTTTCTTTTCTGTCTCTCTCTCTCTGTCTGTCTGTTTGTCTCTCTTTCTGTCTCTCTCTGTGTTTCTCTCTCTGTCTGTCTCTCTCTATGTGTCTGACTATCATCTTTATCTCTGTTTGTCTCTATGTCTCTCTTTCTTTCTTTTCTCTCTCTCTCTCTCTGTCTGTCTCTCTTTCTCACTTTGTCTCACTCTGTCTATCTCTCTCTGTCTGTCTCTCTCTATGTGTCTGACTATCATCTTTATCTCTGTTTGTCTCTATGTCTCTCTCTCTTTCTCTCTCTGTCTATCTCTCTTTCTCTCTCTGTCTATCTCTCTCTGTCTGTCTCTCTTTCTCACTTTCTGTCTCACTCTGTCTATCTCTCTCTGTCTGTCTGTCTGTCTCTCTCTATGTGTCTGACTATCATCTTTATCTCTGTTTGTCTCTATGTCTCTCTCTCTTTCTCTCTCTGTCTATCTCTCTCTGTCTGTCTCTCTTTCTCACTTTCTGTCTCACTCTGTCTATCTCTCTGTCTGTCTGTCTGTCTCTCTCTCTCTATGTGTCTGACTACCATCTTTATCTCTGTTTGTCTCTATGTCTCTCTCTCTTTCTCTCTCTGTCTATCTCTCTCTGTCTGTCTTTCTCACTTTCTGTCTCACTCTGTCTATCTCTCTCTGTCTGTCTCTCTCTATGTGTCTGACTATCATCTTTATCTCTGTTTGTCTCTATGTCTCTCTTTCTTTCTTTTCTCTCTCTCTCTCTCTGTCTGTCTCTCTTTCTCACTTTGTCTCACTCTGTCTATCTCTCTCTGTCTGTCTCTCTCTATGTGTCTGACTATCATCTTTATCTCTGTTTGTCTCTATGTCTCTCTTTCTTTCTTTTCTCTCTCTCTCTCTCTGTCTGTCTCTCTTTCTCACTTTGTCTCACTCTGTCTATCTCTCTCTGTCTGTCTCTCTCTATGTGTCTGACTATCATCTTTATCTCTGTTTGTCTCTATGTCTCTCTTTCTTTCTTTTCTCTCTCTCTCTCTCTGTCTGTCTCTCTTCTATCTCTCTCTGTCTGTCTCTCTCTATGTGTCTGACTATCATCTTTATCTCTGTTTGTCTCTATGTCTCTCTCTCTTTCTTTTCTGTCTCTCTCTCTCTGTCTGTCTCTCTCTATCTGTCTGTCTCTCAGCACAACCCAACATTTGAATGTTCCCAATTTATCCCATTAAAATCCCATTAAAATCTTATTAAAATCCCATTAAAATCTTATTAAAATCCCATTAAAATCTTATTGAAATCCCATTAAAATCTTATTGAAATCCCATTAAATCTTATTAAAATCCCATTAAATCTCATATCTTGTCACCCATTGCATTGTTGAAAGTAATTAATTCCGTAACTCAATATTACCTCTATTTATATATACTAGGGCGTGCCCGCACGTACGCGCTTGCCCGTACGTGCTTGCAAAAAAAAACACATGCGTGCAAACAACAACAAAAACTTTGAAACCACGTGGCAGTAACGACCACAGAACCCCCCGTCTATCCACATGAAATGGTCTGGTCCATTCGCAAAGCCAAAGCGAACAACCACAGAACCCCCCGTCTATCCACATGAAATGGTCTGGCCCATTCGCAAAGCCAAAGCGAACGACCACAGAACCCCGGCGACCATACCTTGGGACCCACCTGTCCGATCAATTTCAAACCTTGACAAATTTTCCATTCCTTCCCTTCCTGATCTTTCGATGTAGGGCTGGGTTCTTTTTTTTTAGGATCATGTTGCATCGAGCATTATTTTCCAAAACAGTGTGAACATTAACCCACACCAAAACCTCTGACATCCCACCATTAACACCTATTGTAAGCGTGCCAAATCAGTAAGCATCACCCCTTCTATGAGCCTCGACCAGAGGGTGGTTGTTACTCACAAACACCATTTCCTGTAATTATCTCTCATAATCAGGATAAATTTGGAACAGCCCTTAAACTAACACCAAGCAGATCAATTTTTATATTTAGGTTGAGGTTTCACACAAACTGGTTAACTAAATAATACAGAATTATTATTATTATTATATCTCTGCCTTGGTGAACAGTTTATGTTTTGTATCCCACTGATAGGCCGGATCTGGATTCGGACCTGAACCAAAATCCAATCATTTCGTCGTGTCACCCATGCTATTTATCTGGCAAATTTCGTCAAAAAAAAACAAAAACAAACACAACAGCACTGGTTTTGTTTCACCCATGCTATTTATCTTCCTGCAAAACGCTTTGCTTCTCGCAAAACGTCCGCCAATGGGAAGTAAAGGGAGGGAAAAAAACGGGAGCAAGAGACAGGGTGCCGGAATGGACATGAGGGACAATGAGGGACAGTGAGGGAGTGTTGGTATGCAATTTTGATCCAATCGCCATCTTTCATAGTAATTCTGGACCGGCATTAGGTGGGATTGTCTGTCATGAATTTATTTGTTGATCGAACGAGTTTTAATTTGTCTAAATCCGACCAGTCGTTTCCAAAGATATAAGCCTTTTTGTCGCAATACCATATTGGAAATATATATATATATAAATATAATTCCCTTTCCCGGTTCCCTGTTGCTCGCCGAGCGCCGAGCAAGTTGAGTGCTTTGAACAAGAGCAAAAAAAAAAAGAAGTACTTTATGTGTACGGGTGGGTAAACGAGTGTACCGGCCTTACACGTCCTGGAAGCAAACGGTCGCAAGGTGCACGCTTGCTCCGTTTGCTTCCAGGTCACAGTAAGACCCTTAGTGACCAGCGCAAAAATACGTATTTACAGAAATCATTTAGAAAAAAAAACGAATTATCATCGTGTTGTTTATCGAAGTACCATTCGTGATGGGTCACGCCACTTATATCGCGGCATCGGTGCGCAAGGAAGCCCCAGACCACCTGCTCCCCCATGTATGTACACATAACTTCCAAGTTCGTAAATCATATTGGACAAAACAAGACACACTCACCTTTTAAAGAAGACTTGTTTGTACAATTGATGTCAGCGGTGCCTCCAGATTGTAGGGGAATTTGTAGCTGAGAGACTCACAGGACTCCAATGACCGGACACAGGTTTACAAAAGGTCTGGTTTATTAACTGCTTCTTCACTTCATTCCATTTACCAAATAATACCGCATAATATAATGGATCAGGTTAACTCTTTTCGCATGGTCCTCGTTCGGCTGATGTTCCTCCGCCATGGTCCCGTTCGTCAGAGCTCCTCGTAGCAAGTCCTCCTGACTTCCACGTTTGCTCCCGTTATATGGACAAACTGGATTTTAATCCCCTCTCCGCTGGTGCCCCGAGGTCATGCATGTACCAAGTCCTGGTATCAGCTCGCTCCCCTCCTGTTGTGAGTTCCGTTTACCAAACGATAGGGGGGTGCTTCAGCCAGGGGCTGTGACCAGGTGGGCAAAAGATTATCATGTTCGGGCGCATTCCTGACTCATTTACAAACTCGTCTTTCACAGAGTTTGCATGTAAAATATATCTGCTTTGTTACCAGGTTAATTAATAAGTTACCAGTGCCAATTAATAAGTTACGCTGAGTTACACTTCCACAGTGTTTTGAATGTCATGATGGTAAGGTGTTTTGAATGACATGATGGTAAGGTGTTTTGAATGTCATGATGGTAAGGTGTTTTGAATGACATGATGGGAAGGTGTTTTGAATGACATGATGGTAAGGTGTTTTGAATGACATGATGGTAAGGTGTTTTGAATGACATGATGGTAAGGTGTTTTGAATGACATGATGGTAAGGTGTTTTGAATGACATGATGGTAAGGTGTTTTGAATGTCATGATGGTAAGGTGTTTTGAATGACATGATGGGAAGGTGTTTTGAATGACATGATGGTAAGGTGTTTTGAATGTCATGATGGTAAGGTGTTTTGAATGACATGATGGTAAGGTGTTTTGAATGACATGATGGTAATGTGTTTTGAATGTCATGATGGTAAGGTGTTTTGAATGACATGATGGTAAGGTGTTTTGAATGTCATGATGGTAAGGTGTTTTGAATGACATGATGGGAAGGTGTTTTGAATGACATGATGGGAAGGTGTTTTGAATGACATGATGGTAAGGTGTTTTGAATGACATGATGGTAAGGTGTTTTGAATGACATGATGGTAAGGTGTTTTGAATGACATGATGGTAAGGTGTTTTGAATGTCATGATGGTAAGGTGTTTTGAATGTCATGATGGTAAGGTGTTTTGAATGTCATGATGGTAAGGTGTTTTGAATGACATGATGGTAAGGTGTTTTGAATGACATGTTGGTAAGGTGTTTTGAATGACATGATGGTAAGGTGTTTTGAATGACATGATGGTAAGGTGTTTTGAATGACATGATGGTAAGGTGTTTTGAATGACATGATGGGAAGGTGTTTTGAATGTCATGATGGTAAGGTGTTTTGAATGACATGATGGTAAGGTGTTTTGAATGTCATGATGGTAAGGTGTTTTGAATGTCATGATGGTAAGGTGTTTTGAATGTCATGATGGTAAGGTGTTTTGAATGTCATGATGGTAAGGTGTTTTGAATGACATGATGGTAAGGTGTTTTGAATGACATGATGGTAAGGTGTTTTGAATGACATGATGGTAAGGTGTTTTGAATGACATGATGGTAAGGTGTTTTGAATGACATGATGGTAAGGTGTTTTGAATGTCATGATGGTAAGGTGTTTTGAATGACATGATGGGAAGGTGTTTTGAATGACATGATGGGAAGGTGTTTTGAATGACATGATGGTAAGGTGTTTTGAATGACATGATGGTAAGGTGTTTTGAATGACATGATGGTAAGGTGTTTTGAATGACATGATGGTAAGGTGTTTTGAATGTCATGATGGTAAGGTGTTTTGAATGACATGATGGGAAGGTGTTTTGATTGACATGATGGGAAGGTGTTTTGAATGACATGATGGTAAGGTGTTTTGAATGACATGATGGTAAGATGTTTTGAATGACATGATGGTAAGGTGTTTTGAATGACATGATGGTAAGGTGTTTTGAATGTCATGATGGTAAGGTGTTTTGAATGTCATGATGGTAAGGTGTTTTGAATGTCATGATGGTAAGGTGTTTTGAATGACATGATGGTAAGGTGTTTTGAATGACATGTTTGTAAGGTGTTTTGAATGACATGATGGTGTGGAAGTGTAACTCAGTGTAACTCATTGGTTGGAACTGGTAACGAACCAAGGTACGAGCAGGTGGTCGTAAGAATGTCAGGAATGCATCTCGCCCTGTCGAAGCTGGGAGTCCTGTTGTGTAGCTTTAGCACGACCCCGGGCTAACACACATTCCCAAGCCCGTACTATTGTCTTTCATCGGGATGCAAAGAGGATGAAGCAAATTCCCAGCAGGGAGGGGAGCGTGCTGGTGCCAGTGAAGCGACCGAGTAACGTTTGCGGAGAACGGATTAGAGGCAGCGGAGAAGGGATTACGATTTCAGCGCACAGAGGATTAACTGAAGTTTGCCGATATAAACAGAAGAGACTTTGAGTCAAGGGAGCACTCATCCTCAGAAGCCCTGCCCGACGGAATGAACGCGTACCACGGGTTCGGCGCTGCAGCCACGAAAGAGGGACTATGTGGATAGAGTTACCTGGTCCATTGAGTTAAACGGTATTATTTGGTATTGGAATGAAGTGAACAACCAGTTAATAAAGTGGTGATCTTTTGTAAACCTGTGACATCATTGGAGTCTTGAGTCTCACACCACTTCCTCGACAATGGTAAGGTGTTTTGAATGTCATGATGGTAAGGTGTTTTGAATGACATGATGGTAAGGTGTTTTGAATGTCATGATGGTAAGGTGTTTTGAAAGACATGATGGGAAGGTGTTTTGAATGACATGATGGTAAGGTGTTTTGAATGACATGATGGTAAGGTGTTTTGAATGACATGATGGTAAGGTGTTTTGAATGACATGATGGTAAGGTGTTTTGAATGACATGATGGTAAGGTGTTTTGAATGACATGATGGTAAGGTGTTTTGAATGTCATGATGGTAAGGTGTTTTGAATGTCATGATGGTAAGGTGTTTTGAATGACATGATGGTAAGGTGTTTTGAATGACATGTTGGTAAGGTGTTTTGAATGACATGATGGTAAGGTGTTTTGAATGACATGATGGTAAGGTGTTTTGAATGACATGATGGTAAGGTGTTTTGAATGACATGATGGTAAGGTGTTTTGAATGTCATGATGGTAAGGTGTTTTGAATGACATGATGGTAAGGTGTTTTGAATGTCATGATGGTAAGGTGTTTTGAATGTCATGATGGTAAGGTGTTTTGAATGTCATGATGGTAAGGTGTTTTGAATGTCATGATGGTAAGGTGTTTTGAATGTCATGATGGTAAGGTGTTTTGAATGACATGATGGTAAGGTGTTTTGAATGACATGATGGTAAGGTGTTTTGAATGACATGATGGTAAGGTGTTTTGAATGACATGATGGTAAGCTGTTTTGAATGACATGATGGTAAGGTGTTTTGAATGTCATGATGGTAAGGTGTTTTGAATGTCATGATGGTAAGGTGTTTTGAATGACATGATGGTAAGGTGTTTTGAATGACATGATGGGAAGGTGTTTTGAATGACATGATGGTAAGGTGTTTTGAATGACATGCTGGTAAGGTGTTTTGAATGACATGATGGTAAGGTGTTTTGAATGACATGATGGTAAGGTGTTTTGAATGACATGATGGTAAGGTGTTTTGAATGTCATGATGGTAAGGTGTTTTGAATGACATGATGGGAAGGTGTTTCGAATGACATGATGGGAAGGTGTTTTGAATGACATGATGGTAAGGTGTTTTGAATGACATGATGGTAAGGTGTTTTGAATGACATGATGGTAAGGTGTTTTGAATGACATGATGGTAAGGTGTTTTGAATGTCATGATGGTAAGGTGTTTTGAATGTCATGATGGTAAGGTGTTTTGAATGTCATGATGGTAAGGTGTTTTGAATGACATGATGGTAAGGTGTTTTGAATGACATGTTGGTAAGGTGTTTTGAATGACATGATGGTAAGGTGTTTTGAATGACATGATGGTAAGGTGTTTTGAATGACATGATGGTAAGGTGTTTTGAATGACATGATGGTAAGGTGTTTTGAATGACATGATGGTAAGGTGTTTTGAATGACATGATGGTAAGGTGTTTTGAATGTCATGATGGTAAGGTGTTTTGAATGTCATGATGGTAAGGTGTTTTGAATGTCATGATGGTAAGGTGTTTTGAATGTCATGATGGTAAGGTGTTTTGAATGTCATGATGGTAAGGTGTTTTGAATTACATGGGGGTGAGGTGTTTTGGATTATGTGGTGGTGAGGTGTTTTAAATTATGTGGGGGTGAGGTGTTTTAAATGACTTGCTGGTGAGGTGTTTTAAATTACGTGGTGGTGAGGTGTTTTAACTTAGGTGGGTGTGAGGTGTTTTAAATTAGGTGGGCGTGAGGTGTTTTAAATTACGTGAGGATGAGGTATTTTAAATTACGTGGAGGTGAGGTGTTTTGAATTACGTGGTGGTGAGGTGTTTTAAATTATGTGTGGTGAGGTGTAATCGTCCCAAATTTCCAGTCTGCACCTACCCTCCCCTATGTACAGTCACGTGAAAAAATGTAAAAGTTTTGACTTTTTCAACATATTTCAACATACAGCTATTTGATCTTCATTTCAACAATATTGATAGATAAAGGTGATATAATATAACAAATATCATGAAACACTAGCATTTTGTAGCCCATTGTATAATTTAAATAAACATAAATGCAAATTTCGCATGTGGAAAAAGTAAGTACACCCCTACATTTATCACTACTTCAAATACCTAAAATTAGAATCAGGTGCACCAGCTCAGGTGCAAATGATTAGAACATCGTTAGAGAGGATCTTGGAGAAGCCTGTCTTATTTAAACCTCATACATTTAGTTTGGTTTGCTCTTTGTTGTTGATGTGTGCGGCGTCACCATGCCTAGATCAAAAGAGCTCTCTGAGGCCTTCAGAAAGAAGGTTATAGATGCCGACGAGTCTGGGAAGGGATTTAAAAATATCTCCAAACAATTTGAAATCAATCATTCGACTGTCCGGAAGATCATCTACAAGTGGAGAAGTTTCCAAACAACTGCCAACTTGTTGAAGCCAGGGCGCCCCAGCAAGTTCAGCCCGAGAGCAGACCGCAAGATGCGGACAGAAGTCTCAAAGAACCCCAGAATGTCATCACGGGACCGACAGGTAGCTCTTGCCACTGTTGATGTCAAAGTGCACGACTCTACCATGAGAAAGAGGCTGCACAAATTTGATCTACATGGGAGGTGTGCCAGGAGGAAACCAATGCTATCTAGAAAGAACATCAGGGCAAGACTAAAGTTTGCCAATGAACACCGAGGCAAGGACCAGCACTTCTGGAACAATGTGCCCTGGACAGATGAGTCAAAGGTAGAGCTATTTGGCCACAGTACCAGAAGATATGTTTGGCGAAAACCAAAGACAGCATTTGACCACAAGAACCTGATACCAACTGTAAAGCATGGTGGTGGAAATATTATGGTTTGGGGCAGCTTTGCTGCATCAGGGCCTGGGCAGCTCACCATCATAGAATCCACTATGAATTCTTCATTGTACCAGAGGGTGCTTGATGATAATGTGAGGCTATCTGTCGGAAAGTTGAAGCTCAACCGAAGGTGGACCTTGCAACATGACAATGACCCTAAACATACCAGTAAATCCACCAAGGAATTACTGAAAATAAAGAAATGGAGGGTTCTGGAATGGCCAAGTCAAAGCCCGGATCTAAATCCCATCGAGCTGTTGTGGGGGGATTTCAAACGAGCTGTGCATGCAAGAAACCCCTCAAACATCGCACAGCTGAAAGAATTCTGAATGGAGGAGTGGGCAAAAATGTATCCCAGTCGATGTCAGAGACTGGTAGACAGTTATAAGAAACGCCTACTTGAGGTTGTTTCTGCCAAAGGGGGCAATACCACCTATTAGAGCCAAGGGTGTACTTACTTTTTCCACATGCGAAATTTACATTTATGTTTATTTAAATTATACAATGGACTACAAAATGTAAATGTTTCATGATATTTGTTATATTATATCACCTTTATCTGTCAATATTGTTGATATGAAGATCAAATAGCTGTATGTTGAAATATGTTGAAAAAGTCAAAACTTTACATGGGGTGTACTTACTTTTTCACGTGACTGTATGTGCTGAGGGGTTCTTTCTTGAAAAAAAAAAAATATTCAACCTAAATCTTCAACCTAAATTGCCGATAAAAATGTAATATGACAAACACAACAAATACATTTGTGCAAAATAATTGTTTGTATTATTAAGATTGGTGTAAATCATGACAACACAGCAACTCAGGTACAGTCATTATCATCAGCTAAAATAAGCCCGTTCCTCAGTAACGACGGCCTCGAGGCCTTTCAACCTTCTAGAAGAAGTTAGAGAGTCTTCTGCACTGCTTTCTTCTTTGTAGGCCTCTGCCGACTAAGTCGCCGGAGGCATTATGTTTTCAGGTTGTCCGTCCGGCTGTCCGTCCATCCATCCGTGATAGGTTTTCGTTACCGCGAAAACTTGAGAACGAATGAAGGGATCTTCGTCAAACTTGGTACATGTATGTATGATGATGCAAGGATTAACTGATACGATGTTGGGGCCACGAGGCCAAAGGTTAAATTCAAATATCTGTAATAGGTCTGAAACTTGAGAATGGCTGAAGGGATCTAATTTAAACTTGGTTGAGGTATCTTATTATCCTGCGCTCGCGAAGGGAAAATCGAGGGTTAAGCAATCATGTTATGTACGTACGTGTCTGCATTTCAGTAAAGTAGTGTGTGCCGTGTCTGCATTTTAAAAATTCATTTTCTCGGCAGCCGTTAGTCCGATTGAGATGAAATTTTCACCATAGGGGGGCCTCCTCCTGCAGAATATTTTAGTAAATATTGTTGCGGTTCTGAGAGTGTACATATTTGACTAATAAAGGTTAAAGGTTTTGCCCCCATAGTTAGTCGACATACAACACGTAGGTCACCTTAGAACGTTAGTTATTTCATAGTATATGTGAGATAAGGCCATTTCCAATAGTGATACCTGCGTTGTGTAAAAGAAATAAATAAGAGTAGGCCCCGTTCATTTTACAGCCCACCCTCCAATCGACCTCATTGCGCACCATCCAGTCTGCGCCCCATTCCCCATTGCGCACCATCCAGTCTGCGCCCTATGGCCCCTCACATTAGGATGCTGAAACCAGCCAAATGCCACGAGGTAAGGCCTGGAAAAGGGGCGGAGCGCGAGGTCGGGGGGTGTGGCCACGTCAAGCAGACATCAAAGGCGGAGCCGGTAAGACCCCAACAACCAACCAGGGCTCAGTGGGCATGGCCTAAGAGGCGGGGTAAGCGCACGTCTGGCACATTCGAGAGGGTTCGCTGGGCGGCGCTATATAATGGCGCACGCAAAGCCCTTCAGGAGAACTTATGCAGTTTATGAGGGCTGTCCAGGACTCGAGAGTATCTGCGCTTTGCATGAGGATTGTCACATTTGGCATTGGTGGAAGGACTTGCTGGGGGAACTTTGATTGCAAGAGCTCGTTGAGGATTTGGCTTTGGGCTTGCTGGAAGCGCATATAAAGCGCTGGTATTTCTATTACGTACGTGGCCGTGAGCCACGAAGTAACCGCTAGCCCAGCTTACCGCCCCCCCCCCCCCATATAATTGTCCGATCCACGCCAACGACACGAGGAGAGCTTGCCTGCCGTCTACCATCTTCTTCGTGGTACGAGTCGGGGACCGGAGCGAGCTGTGGACGCGATTCCTTGGACCATCGCCTGACCACCTACAAACCCCCGTGTGAGTCTGAGTCTGAGTGCGAACGGGCCCGTGTCCAGGGATAAGTTAAGACTGTTATTTAGGCTGCCCTGTGTATTCTGTACTTCTCCTTCTTCCTGTGTAAATAATTAATAAATCAATTGTTCTTCCTTTTTTCCTCTTGATTCGACCGTTTTAGTGATTTCTCCATTGGGTAAACGTGGCACGATTAGGAACCGCTCAAATCGGGTTAGTTACTGTTAATGGCCCGAATCGCGGCTCACTATCGCTCGGCGTGTCCACTAAAACCGTGGTTCGGGTGGGGTTATTTCCTTGCTTCCCGGGAGGCGCTGGTAATTAGGTAATAGGACTAATTCGGCCTACCACCCTATTCAGCGCTGACCGGAAGGAACGCAATAGCCCCGGATCGCGTCGGCTAGATAAAAGACAAGGGGATTAATCCCCCCTTGGTAAGGGGAAAGGCCGACGTTTGAGATCCCCAACAATATTATGACGTCATAGGTCACGTGGTACAGGCGCCACCTTGGAAAAACGTTACATCTCTATATCTCCCAAACCGCTCAATGGAAAAAATGGAAACAAGGCTCATTGTCAAGTATTCACTATGAGGAATAAGATATGTTGATGATGATGTCACCGGTGCCTTAATTATGATGTCATCATTCGACAAGTACAACACTTGATCTGATCAGGATGAAAAAAAAAATTCCTCAGCAACTATTAGTCCGATTGCCACGAAATTTTCAGAATATGAGCGGCTCCTCATGTGGATTTTTTAAATGACAACTATGATGTCATATGTCACATGGTACAGGCGCCATCTTGGAAAAATCGAAAAAAGGTTGCACCTCTACATCTCCGAAACCGCTCCATGGAAAAAACTGAAACATGGCTCATTGTCAAGTACTCCACTTGGGGAATAAGATATGTTAATGATGATGTCATCGGTACTTTAATTATGACGTCATAATTCGACAAATACAACACTTATCCATCTGATCATTATTTTAAAAATAATTCAGCAACTGTTGGTCTGATGGACACGAAATTTTCACCATAGGAGCACCTCCTCTTTTAGAATATTTTAATGAGAATTATGACGTCATAGGTCATGTGTTACAGGCGCCATCTTTGAAAAACCGAAAAACGTTGCCCCACTATATCTCCAAAACCGCTCTATGGAAAAAATTTAAACGTGGCTCATTGTCAATAACTCCATATGGGGAATAGGTGTTGTTAACGATGATGTCATTCGTGCCATAATTATGACGTCATAATTCGACAGTGACAACGCTTAGTCTGATCAGTTTGAAATATATTGAGCATGGTCTATGCAACAATTATCTTACTATAATTCACCAAATGTCCGTCTGTCCGTCCGTCCGTCCATCCATTCGCAGGTACCGCAAAAACGGCTGAACCGATCGCAACGATATTTTGGGTGGGTAATCGTGGGACGCCCTGGAGTAAAATAGGCTATATTATTTTTTCCAATTTCAGCTTTGGTCTCCAGCATTTTCCAGTTTGGACTCCCGCATCACGTTATTTTCCCGGGTACCGCACAAACGGCTGCACCGATCGCAACCTGACGAATGAAAACACACAGTTAAAAATAATGACCTCGAAACAAAGACCTTTTATAAGGACATGGGTTGAATCCCTGCTTGATAGAATGCCAACCCCCTCCCCGCCATCACGGTCGTCTCTCCAACTCACAATCCCACGAGATATGCGGAAAGGACGACCAAAAACCAATTATCTTCTTTTTTATTCGTATATCAACATCATTAAAAGTAAATAATGGCCTCGGCCAAATTTCAAACGACATGGGTTTAATCTCCACATGAGAGATTTCCACATAGCTATTTGGGCGGTGTATAAGCTAACAGATCGCTGTCTCCATCGATCTTGCCAAGGCCGTAACACCTATTGGCTCAAAATCCTTTTAACTGTTGACTTGGTAGTTTTTACAATGAAGGAAACATGTATCGGGAGTACATACTACATAGCAATTGTGAATGTGACAGCTCTGAGGCGTCTTTCACTTCGCATCGCAACAACATGGCGGCTGTAAGATTAAAATCTGGCTTCAAGGCCCCTCACCACACAAAGCCTTCAAACAGACATATTAACACGCTCCTCCCCCTTCATTCCCATTATTCAAAGCAAAGCGGTAAAATTTGTTGTATCGCCATTATATATTACCAGCAACGGTACTCGCCCTAAGGGCGGGGCTTCAATTGTGAGGTGAAAATGATTATTTAAACGATTTATATAAACATCCATTAAATCATATCACACGCAAATCATCAAAATCTCAACAGTATTTTTGGAATTTCAATAAAAGCCACATCACTGTTCATATCGGTAAATATTATTCATCGTGTTTCAAAATCGTGATATCAACTGTACGCTTTTCTTTAGGGAAAAAAATGGAATGAATTTGTACCTCTTCTTCAGCTTAGAACTTCAGGATAGATGACATTGCTGATAAAAGTTCCTTTTCTCTTTTTGAAGTTCTTGGCAAACCTTTTTATATTGTCGCTGCTGCCAACGTGACGCATGGCATTATTCATTACATTCATTCATTCATTCATTCATTGAAGCCCCACCCACAGGGTGGGTACCGTTGATAGTGTAGAGAATATAAATTGACGATGCCATCGTTCACATGGTCTGGCAGCCATATTGGATTTTAAAAAAACGAAACTTTCAAAAACAGAAGAGTTGGCTCACACTAAGTTGACTGCGCAGGGTAAGTATTCTATGAATACCATCTATATTATATTAGCCATAGGTGATTCTGTCTGTCTGTCTGGGGGTGTGGCTTACTCCATTTAGGGAGTAGCTCCACCCATTCTGGAAGAGGCTTCATGAACAAATATCCACCATTTTATTAACTCGCATAGCTTTGAGGCCTGTTTAGTTAGGCCCGTGGTGTCTTGCTCTTTCTCACAGTTTTATTTCAACTCTAATTCGATATATCATTTCATTTTTCACAGTCGCTAACATAGTTTTAGACTCTGTGGAAAAAAATCGAATAAAATCCGATGAAAGTTTCTGTTTATAGAACGAAATGAATCCTCAAAGGCCTGTAATATAAAGGCCATTGAGTCTCTCTCACACCTTTATCTCCAATCACCTTTATCTCTCGCGCCTTATCGAGATATTTCTTCGTTTTTATTTTATTAGGTGCACGTACATTTCAAACATGTATATACATGTGGGATGTGGGATATATACATGTGGGACATGTGAGACATGTGGGATGTTTGTAGGTGTACATGTGTGTGTATATGTACATGTGTGTGTGTGTGTGTGTGTATATGTGAGTGTGTATGTGTATATATGTGTGTGTGTGTGTGTGTATGTGTATATGTGTGTGTGTGTGTATGTGTATATGTGTGCATGTGTGTCGGTGTAAATGTGTGTGTATGTGTGTGTATGTGTGTGTATGTGCATACATGTGTGTGTCTGTATGTGTATATGTGTATATGTGTGTATGTGTGTGTGTATGTGTATATATGTGTGTTGGTGTATATGTGTGTGTGTAGGTGTATATGTGTGTGTATGTGTATGTGTGTGTGCACATGTGTGGGTGTACATGTGTGTGTGTGTGCGTGTTTGTGTGTGTGTGTGTGTGTGTGTATGTATGTATATGTGTATATATGTGCATACATATGTGTGTGTGTGTGTGTGTGTGTGTGTGTGTGTGTGTGTGTGTGTGTGTGTATGTGTGTATGCATGCATGTGTGGGTGTATGTGTATATGTGTGTATGTGTATATGTGCAGGTGTCTGCATGTGTGTCGGTGTACATGTGTGTGTGTGTGTGTATTTGTGTATGTGTATGTATGTGTGTGTCTGTATGTGTATATTGTGTATGTATGTATTGTGAATGTATGTGTATATTGTGTATGTCTGTATGTGTATGTGTTACGTAATTCCTCCCTAAACCCTGGCCACGGTGTACCTATGAGCCTCGAAAGGAGTCACTGCAGAAAGATGTGCTATTATGTGTGTGTCCCAATGACCAATGGTAGAACGACACCAAGCAATTGATACAAAACAAATTATTGTATTCAAAACTCGCACAATAATAACACTTAACGCAAGTACAAGGAAACTCTCACTTGCACATCATAAACCATACAATTCCTATGATGGTACCACCAATATGTTCCTTAATCAATAACTCACAGTACTCCATTCACAGTACCACATTCATTCATTTCATTCATTCACTCCAACGTGAGTGAACTGCAACATTCCCCAAAGTTCGTGCAGAACAACGGCAGCGTGACGTGCAGAGTGATGAGCAGAGCCACGATTGTCACGACACAAGGCCAAAGTCGATCCCAGCTCGGCAATCAACATGAAAAGGTCGTACTGGGACCCGAACCCAGGTCGGTCGACAGTCAAAGCCGCAGAAGAGCCGAGAGGCGAGAGGTCGGGCCGAAGTCGGTCCAGTAATGATTCACCCAAAAGGAGAGGAAACTCACACCTTCCGTTCACCGGCAATGAAGCAGACATGAACAATCGGCGGTTCCCACGCTGAGGTTGCTCCGGGAAAACCCATGACACACACGTGGAACAGGGCGAAGGGCTTGTGCGAGGTGAAATGGTGGACCGGCCAATAATTGAGGCATCAGCTTGCTCTCCAACGATTATTCACTCTCGGAACCAAAACCCATCACGCAGGTTTAATTGCAACTGCAATAACGACACTGTCATGGGAATCCCTTTCCCGGGGAATCACAGGAATCCCTTTCCCGGGGAAACCAACATTCGCTCGCAACCAATGTCCAAAAGGTCCGCTCACCACCACAAAGTCAAGAAGCCCTTCTTCCCCAATCTCTCTCGATCCCCCTCCCTCGCCTCTATCTCTTTCCGGTTTCTTCTTCACCCATTTCGTTTCTCTTCTGAAACACTATTTTTTCCCTTTTAAGAAAGTTATCTCCATTTCACACCGAAACCGTAACAATAATAGTACCTGAAACTAAAAATGCTTCAAGTAGATGAAAACCACAAAGACGGAAGTGACAAATCCGTAACACTCCCCACCCTCAAGAAAGAAAGTTTGAACATGGTGGAAACTTTATTTTCATGCAAAAACACTCTTTAACAAACAAAAGTAAAACTCACACCCAAAAAGCTACCAATCAACCTATTGCTGATCAACTCAAGTGAGCAACAATAACTAATATTCCCCAGAAGAAAGCAACAAAACTTCCAAACAACCTACAGGAATTTTCAAAGTTAGTTCACTCTGGATAAAGCATCGGCAACTACATTGTCCCTGCCCTTTACATGCCTAATTTCCAAGTTGAACTCCTGCAAAGACAAACCCCATCTCATCAACCGCTGATTTTTATTTTTCATTTTTTGAATGAAGATTAAAGGGTTGTGATCAGTGAAGAGTTTTATAGGAAAGGTAGTCGTTCCCAGATACAACTCATAATGCTGTCGAGCTAGCAGGAGAGCAAGGGTCTCTTTTTCCACAGTGGCATAATTTTTGTGATGTTTTAAAAACTTTTTCGAATAGTAGCACACCGGGTGATCCACTCCATCCTCATATTCCTGTAATAGAACTGCCCCAGCCCCCACATCACTTGCATCGATGGCCAACTTGAAAGATGCTTGAAAATCCGGGGCTGCTAGGACAGGAGAGCTCATTAATGTCGCTTTGACGTGGGCAAAGGCAACTTGACATTTGTCATCCCAAACAAACTTGGTCTCTTTCCCCATTCCTCCTTGGTAGCAAGTCGCGCGCGTAGCACCGCGCTTCAATATATTCAATTAGAACACAAAATATATTTGGCCGACCTCCCCCACCTTCCCCCCCAATTCCCCATCCACCCCACCACCTTCACCCCCCCAGCACCATGCACCCCATTCCCCACCCACCATTCCCGCCATACCTCACTCCCTGAGAAAGCAGACATGGTCAAAGACGCCTATCCCTCTGAAACGACATGGAGAAGCCAGCCTCTGTTGCTGGGGGTGGGAAGAGAGACATGGGGGTGGGGAGAAATAGAGAGGTGTGAGGGAGAGGCTGAGAGGGGATGGGAGAGGGGATGGGAGAGAGAGAGGAGTGTGGGAGAGAGAGGGGTGTGGGAGGGAGAGGGGTGTGGGAGCGAGAGGGGTGTGGGAGAGAGAGGGGTGTGGGAGAGAGCGGGGTGTGGGAGAGAGAGGGGGGTGTGGGAGAGAGAGGGGATGGTAGAGAGAGAGAGAGGGGGGGGGGGGAGAAACTGAGAGGGGTGGGGGAAAGAAGGAGAGAGGGAGAGGGAATGGGAGAGAGGGGTGTGGGGGAGAGAGGAATAGGGGAGATAGAGGGAGGGGGAGAGATAGATAGGTGTGATGGAGAGGCTGAGAGGGGTGGGAGAGAGAGAGGGGTGTGGGAGAGAGAGGGGTAGGGGAGATAGAGGGTGGTGGAGAGATAGAGAGGTGTGATGGAGAGGCTGAGAGGGGTGGGAGAGAGAGAGAGAGGTGGGGGAGAAACTGAGAGGGGTGGGGGAGAGAAGGGGAAAGGGGATGGGAGAGAGAGAGAGAGAGAGGAGTGTGCGAGAGAGAGAGGGGTGTGGGAGAGAGAGGGGTAGGGGAGATAGAGGGTGGGGGAGAGATAGAGAAGTGTGAGGGACAAACTAAGAGGGGTGGGGAGGAGGGAGGGGATTGGAGAGATGGAGCGGGCGGTGGAGAGATAGATAGATGTGAGGGAGAAACTGAGAGGGGCGGGGGAGATAGAAATTGGAGGGGGGGGGGAGTAAGAGGGGATGGGAGAGATAGAGCAGGTGGTGGAGAGATTGATAGATGTGAGGGAGAAACTGAGAGGAGCAGGGGAGAGAGAATTGGGAGGAGGGAGTAAGAGGGGATGGGAGAGATAGAGCGGGTGGTGGAGAGATAGATAGATGTGAGGGAGAAACTGAGAGGGGCGGGGGAGAGAGAAATTGGAGGAGGGGAGGAGTAAGAGGGGATGGGAGAGATCGGGCGGGTGGTGGAGAGATAGATAGATGTGAGGGAGAAACTGAGAGGGGCGGGGGAGAGAGAATTGGGAGGGGGGAGAGAGAATTGAGAGGGGGTGGGGGAAACGGAGAGGGATGGGGAGAGAGAATTGGGATGGGGGAGAGAGAATTGGGAGGGGGTGGGGGAAACGGAGAGGGATGGGGAGAGATAGAGAGAGATATAGAGATAGAGATAGAGATAGAGATAGAGATAGAGATAGAGATAGAGATAGAGAGAGAGAGAGAGACTTTTTTTAGACTTTTGTCCTTTTATTATAAAAGTATAAAACCAAAGTATTCCAACTCCACTTCACATACAAATCACAACCTCATTTCCAATGCATTTGCACAAAACACCCCCCATGCCCCATAACTCTTCAAACACAAGAAGGTTCCCCATGTTTACATGATAAGCATGTTCGAGCTTTATACGTGCTGACACCATCCCGATGAAACAAAAAAGTGCATTTTCATTTTTTCCACTACCTAATCTGGCTTTTCTGGTTTTATAAATTGCAAGCTTAGCAATTCCAAGCAAAAAATTCAAAAGAAAAATCACAGAGTTTTTCATAGTATTACATGCAAGTCCATAAACAAAGATTGTAACAGAAAAAACAATTTTGAATTTACAAAAGATTCGGCTCAGATACAGAAACAGAGATGACAATCTCTTGCACTCAATAAACGCATGATACAAATGTTCAACATTACCACAAAAAGGACATAAATTAGACACAGCAGGGTTAAACTTCTGAACTAACACCTGTGTGGCCAGGGCGTGATGGACCAGTCTCCAATTTAGGTCTCCTGTACGTCCAACAGTAGGACTCCTGTACATTTCATCCCAATTTGGAGTGAGAAATGCTCCTGCAGGTAAAGACTCTTTCCACTTGTTCCTTCAGGGTGCTGCACAGCCCGGTAAGCACACCTCCAGACAAATTCTATACATTGCCCTTTTTCCCATGATGTGGAACACACTGGATTCTTCGCTGTGAGAGGAAAACACACCATGTTGTTCCTGGGCAGTGACTGAGAGTTCAGGGAAGGTTAAACGAAAGTCTACTTCTTCATTTACCCCATTCCACCCAATGTTTAAATCTAAAAAAGTCTGGGATACAATCTTTATGACCCTGCTCACTATTCTAATTGAACGCAAGCCAATTTTTCCAGAAACAGTGCTGGCAGACAACCATCGCTTTAAGGATAGCTCCATAAGATCTCGCACTTTATTAATCCCATTGTTCGTAAAATGTTCCATAAAAGCTCGGCTGGTAGATACTTCAGCGAATAGTGAGTTTTGGAACAATGGCTCATGCACAAACCTCCTGGGATCATAAGAGATCTCCAACCGCTGCACTCCTAGAGCTTGCCAGGCGTTCAGGAGAGACCGATGAAATGCAGGGAGCCGAGCTCTGTCGACCTGTTTCAAGTCCATAAGGAAAAGTTCCCGGTCATAGTCCATTCCACCTACTTGCCTGAGCAACGTATTCGTGAGAGGACGCCAGGGCACAACCTCGCTGTACAGCAGACGTTTTATTGTCATTAGCCGAAAAGCCATTATTCGACTAGGGATGTGCACCAGGTTTTGACCACCTGAATTACGTGGTCTACACAACACATCTGGCTTAAGCCAGTGGTGGCCTCCCCAGAAGAAGTCAACTAGACCCCTCTGAATGTTGGTGATCAGAGCTTGAGGAGGCTGGAGTGCTATGATCTTATGCCATACGATTGGAAGCACCAGGTTGTTTATTATCATTACCCGTGCCTTAAGTGACAAGATATGGAGCATCCCTTTCCACTTTGATAGTTTCTGCTTAATGTTATCGAAGAAACCATCCCAGTTTTTCTTCATATAGCTTGCAGTTCCCAAATGGATGCCTAAGTATTTAAACCCATCCGTTTTCCATAACATTCCTCCTGGAAGAGTTGGGGGAACCATATGTGAAGCCTGTGACCCCGATAGGGTATCTGGGTACAGAGAAAGAGCTACACTTTTGTTCCAATTTACTCTTGCTGATGAAGCAAGTTCAAATTTGGCAAAACACCGGGATAGCTCAAAAACATCTTCCTGGTTTTTAACCACAATACACAGGTCGTCTGCATATGCTGATGTAACAATTTTGGAATTGTTTGACAAGGACAAACCAGATAAAGTGGTACGAAGGAGAGCCAGTAAGGGTTCGATGGACAGTGTGTACAACATGCCTGACAGTGGACAGCCCTGACGGATGCCACGCTGAAAGGGGAAAGGACGACACAGACTATTATTTACTTTTAGCAGGCATGATACATTGTTGTATAAAAGTTTTATGCAAGAAATGAATTTTTCTCCAAATCCTGCTTTCGTAAGAACTGCAAACAGAAAAGAGTGATCCACACTGTCAAAAGCTTTCTCCTGGTCAAGGAGTAATAACCCAAAAGCATGCGACGCAGTTTGACCGATAGTAATCAAGTCTCGAACCAAGAAAATACTGTCATACATGGATCGTTCAGGTATGCAATACGTTTGGTCATTCCCAACTAAGAACGAGATGACCTTTTTAAGACGCATTGCAAGCATTTTTGACACAATCTTGTAATCAGTATTTAACAATGACACAGGCCGCCAGTTTGTAATCTGCTGCAAATCCCCTTTCTTGGGAAGAAGACATAAGACAGCTCTTCTGCAGCTCAAGGGCAATTCCCCCTGATTTAGGCTCTCGTGAAAAATCTCAATTAAAGCAGGACCCAGAACATTCCAAAAAACTTTGTAAAATTCAGCAGGAAGTCCGTCAATTCCGGGGGCCTTGCCGTCTTCGAGTTGTTTCACTGCTGTTGTGAGCTCCTCCAGAGAAATGTCACATTCCAGTTGGAGTTGCTGCTCTTCAGAAAGAGATGGGAGAAATTCAATTATCTCATTTGCCATCGTTTTATCCACCGTTCTTGGAGTAAACAAGTTTGAGTAAAACTCTTGCAGTGTATGTTTAATGTCACTTTGGCGAGTCAGAACACCGTCGGGAGAGCGTAGACTCTGAATCTGCCGAGAAGTGTTGGCAGCCTTCTGCATTTTGAAGAAATCTTTGTTTGGAGTCTCGAGGTGTATTATGCTCATCCGGCAGGTGAATCATTGCTCCCGCCGCACGCTCTTTGACCAGTTCGGCCAGCAGGGTCTTTTTTTCTATCAGCTGCTGATATTGGTCACTTCCCCAAGATGTTCCAGCTTCTTGTTCATATTTAAGTACATCTGCTTTTAGAGCACTTATCAACCCAGACGTATTACTAGTGGCATACGAGCAATATTGTTGGCAGAAAATCCGAATTTGTGACTTGGTACAGTCCCACCACTGTCGCATATTGACATAGGAACACTTTTTCTTTTCTAATCCTTCCCATACCAGTCTGAAGGCATTTTAAAAATGTTCATCTTGTAACAATTTCACATTGAAATTCCAGTGTGCACTCTTACAGCAATGACCAGGTAACATACAATCCATTGCAATCATATGGTGATCAGAAAAGCCAGATGGAGTTATACATGTTCTCTTAACCAGATTCACCATTCCTTGGTTCACGTACAATCTGTCCAGTCGACCCATGGTTAACTGGTTTTTTGCACAGCACACCCATGTATATTGACGGGTGTTTGGATTTTGTAATCGCCATACATCTCTAAGTTTGTATTTTTTCACAAGTTGTGCCAAGGACTTTGCACTGGGTGGATGTGGCTCAGGAGTGTTCCTGTCCAGTCGAGGGTTGAGTGTGCAATTATAGTCTCCCCCCATACAAATTAAACAAGTCAAATCAACAGTGCTTAAACAATCCGCTAATTTTGGAAGAAATAGAGCCCTTTCAGCGCTGTCACTGGGGCAATACACATTAATAATGCTAACCTTTTGATTGCTGCTAATAAAATCCACCACCATCAAGAAACCCTTACAAATCTCTCTACAGTGAATCTCGGATGGTTGAAGGCGAGGATGCAAGATTATTGCCACCCCCGCTTTAGCTTCTTCAACCGCACTGGAGAAAACATGGCACCCTTTAAACATTCTGCGCCACTCGTCTTCACAAGATTCGTTAATGTGTGTCTCTTGTAACATGAAAATATCAATCTTTTCTTTCTCAAATAGTTGTAACACCTCCAGACGCCGCATACAGCTGCGGCCTCCGTTTATGTTGAGAGACGTTACCTTCATTTATTCTTTATTAATTTTCCTCCTCTTGGAGTTCTTTTCCTGCCTTAGTGGCACACTTCCTCAACCGCTGAAATTGAGGTTCTGATATCCCAACTTGCTGGGGTTCACGAATCATGTTTCTAGTAGTTTTTAGAAAAGCATGTAGGTTTGGGAAATAATCCTGAATTCTGACATTCCTTTTCCTGAAGGATTCATCGAGGAATTTTTTAACTTCATCTTCTGTAACTACAGTGTCCCCATCCCCATCCTCTTGGGCACAAAACCCACTACCTGACAGGGTAGAGTAGGGTTCATGTCAAAATCAAACGCATCATCTTTGTCATTCTCTTCCTGATGCAAACTTATTTCTGAGGCACAAATCTCCCCAGGATCAGAAACATGGATATCGTTTTCATTCATGTTTAGCTGCTCATCGTCATATGCAGCTTCCTTCTTATCATCCCTTTTATTTTGTTCGAAACGTGTAGGCTTACAGGTTTCCTCTGAGGGGCTGTCCAGCTTATCTGTTTTATCATTACACCTGGCCATCCCTGCGCCCACCTCTGTGACCATTACATTAATGTCATGTAAGACATCAGGGTTATCAATATCCCCACTTGTGTCCTCCTGAGATGCGCGAGGATTCTCGATGTCTATATCACACTCAGAACCCTCAAACAGTTCGGCAAGTGGTGCAAACGAATTGCTTAGATTTAAACCCGGTGCCGGTTCAGTTTGCAATCCCACACAGGTATTCTCTACACAAGCTCCATCTTGCAAGCTCGGCGACACGTTTGACACAACAAGTACCTTACTTTGCACTGTGCTTGCATCCTTCACGACGGGACATGAACGTTTATGTCCTTTTTTACGAACCACTGTTACGAACCCTTCCATATTGTCATCCGTACAGTCCTGTACAGTAGGAGAGGGATCAACCACGTTTGTCACACCAGCAGGTAGGGAGGAGTGGTCTACTGTTTCCTGTTCACCCATTGGTTGTGGGGAGGGGTCTACCATTCCACGTATCTCAGTAGGTGAGGGGGAGGAGTCAACTGTTTCCCGATCACCATTAGGTCGTGGGGAGGAGTCTACAATATCATCCGCCCCATTAGGTGGGGAGGGAGGAGAATCTGCAATCACCTGGTCTCGATTTTCTAATGATCTCACCAAACCGGGACAGGAACTCTTTACGTGTCCGTCAGCTCCACACCCATAGCACGTCATGACGTCCGTGGAGGCATACATTCTATAAGTATGGCCATTAATCTTTGCATGCAAAACTACATTGAGCTTTTGCACATTTTCGGGCAATATCATGTAAACGACCCTTTTAAAAGTCATCACGTGTCGAAATTCACCCCTTGCCGAGTGTATCGGCACCATTGTCACTTTTGATATGATCGTACCGAACTTGCTCAATTGAGCACACAATTCCTCACCTTTAACAAAGGGAGGGGCATTAGACACATTGACCCTCACCGCAGGTGTATCTAATGGGGAAACCACTAGAAACATGTCGGGTTCTATGAGAAGGCCTTGCTCCACAACGGAGTTCACCATGTGCACCTCCGACACGAACACAACAACCTTCTTGTTCATTCGAGAGGCTGCACGGATATTATGTGAGCCGACGCCCTTTCCGATTGCTAGAAGCACTTGCTCCATCTTTACCTCACTCGGAGGGTCGCACACCAGCCCATGCTTGCGAGTGAGCGACTCGTACATGCTATTCCTCAAACAATCGTTTGCCATAGCGAACGTAAATTAAATAAATAAAGGGTGAGAAATCAACAAAACGATACCAACCACAAGCAACACCGGCAAGTGGAGGTAAAACCAAAACTAATGGACTAGGTCCAAGAACCGTTTAGAGCAGCGAAACACCGCTGCCTGGACTAGGAAAAACACGGCAAAATGGAGGCCAGGCCTCAAACCCGGAGGTTCGAAAAGAGGCAACCGAACACCACCTACCGTGTGCGCTCTCTCCCTCTCTCTTGTCTCAACAATGAAAGGACACACAGGGGAAACTTTACAAGTATAAACAAGGACACAAGGGAGCGAAATGGGGGATAGGAAAACCAACCAACACGACAGAGAACTCACAGCTCAACATGCACAGCCACCATGCTGCCACACCCACGCATGACTCACCAACGACCAGCAGGAGCGCACGAGAGAGAGAGAGACTTTTTTCTTTTTTTTTCTTTTTCTTTTTCTTTTTTTTTATTGGTGATCCCAATGCGATCCAAATGGACAGACCAGGAGACAAACCTCGCACAACCAGTAGCCGGGAGCGACAGAGCATCCGTGTCCTTCCCAACCGTGTCCCTTTCTGAATGCACCATGTAACACGTCACCATGTTCACTGCTGGAGGAATGTTTGTGAACGCATTACATCATAACACTTTTCCGATATGTTTTCCTTGATGAACTTGGGGACTTGTGAGCCACTCCAGAGGTGTTGGAAAAAGGCCGATCGTAATGGGCAGGTGCTCCATCTTGGAGGTGCTCCATCTTGGAGGTGCTCCATCTTGGAGGTGCGCCATCTTGGAGGTACGCCATCTTGCAGGTCATCCATCTTGCAGGTCATCCATCTTGCAGGTGCCCCATCTTGTAGGTTCTCCATCTTACAGATGCTCCATTTGTATGAAGCTTTGGAGTTGCAAGCTTTCTGGGGCTACAGCGGTGATCCGTTCACTCATTTACCCCCGGGTCGAGCTGTAACCCCCCCCCCCCCCCCCCCCCCCCACAAATTTGGAGAGAGAGAGGGAGAGAGAGATGAACACTCACAAAATGTTTAACCACCGAAACCGTAGAGCGTACGGCCCTGGCGCTTCAAAGCGTACACCACATCCATGGCAGTAAAGGTCTTTCGCTTTGCGTGCTCCGTGTAGGTAACAGCATCGCGGAGCACATTTTCCAGGAACACCTTGAGAACACGGGTTTCCTCGTCCATGAGACCCGAGATGCGCTTTACTCCACCACGACGAGCAAGGCGACGAATAGCAGGCGTTGTGATTCCCTGGATGTTATCACGCAGTACCTTGCGATGACGTTTAGCACCTCCTTTTCCGAGACCCTTTTCCACGTTTATCACGTCCAGACATGACGACACCGTTTGATTCCAAAACAGGTTGATCCAAACGACGAGCGTTCGCGACTTCGCGAGGGAGAGAGAGAGAGAGAGAGAGAGAGAGAGAGGGAGAGAGAGGGAGAGAGAAACATTCGACATTTGTCCCCGTTTGTTGCCAGGAAAACATTGTTCACAGTGAAAACCCAAAAAACAATTCAAGGCGATGGCTGTACAAGTTTAAAATGGGAGACAAGATAAATCATACATTCATTGCAAGAGAACCATCAGCCAGTTGACATAAGGATGCTTTGACACACCACCGTTGTGAGAACACTGTGCAATCATTCAATTGAAACTCAAGATTTACACGCGATGTGACGAAGGCTTTAAAGAGGTGAACAGCATCATCAACAGAATTACAGGCATTTTGCATCCTGTGTTTTCTCGACAAGTATATGGCAAGTTTTGCTTCAGAAGACAAATAGTTGGCTTAAAGGCACTCATCTTTACACAGGCGGGAAGTGGTGAAACCGAAGATAAAAACACAATGCGTAAAAATTAGGCCAAACCCCCGGACCACACGCGATAAAACTGTAAAAAGGGGTGCCAACCGAGGACAATCAACAAAAATGTGAGAAATGGTTTCCGTCGCACCGCAAAACGGACATAATTCCGTGTTATCGGAACATATGCGATGCGATAAAACATTTGATGATAAAATGTAGTGCGCCAGCCGCCATTGTAAGTCTCCGGAGCGCTTGGCGATGGGGGCCTTGTACATAGTAAGCCAATTGATGGTGGTGGAAGGAGTGGTCCGGAACATTCTCCCCCAGTGCGCTTGCGGTTCTGCGGGTCTATCGTGAACAAGGGTTAAAACACACAAAGCATAAACACAAGATTTCTCCATCAAATGAAAAGGGGTGAAGCCCTGAAAATGAAGTAGAAGTCTAGGAAAGAGAAATTCGGATAAAGAATAGAGAGAATAGCTAAAGGATAGAGAGAGAGAGAGAGAGAGAGAGAGAGAGAGAGAGAGAGAGAGAGAGAGAGAGAGAGAGAGTGAGAGAGAGAGAGAGAGAGAGACTTGACTTTTACATCCTTTTATTACAAAAATATCAAAAAGTATATTTTGTAAAACGTATAAATACAACCATTTCACAAAGCATTTCACAAATCAGAGGTAAAAAAACAAGCAAAACCATTTAAAAGGGAACATTTACATGAAGACCATTAGTACATCAAGAAAGGGAACAGGAAAAAAATAATAAAGTGTTTTGCTCCTCACAAAGAAATCATATCGTGCTTGAGGAGTGATCAATCTGTGATCAGCACACCATTTTGCACAGAGCAAAGTGCATTATTCAATGCCCATATACTTTTGAAGATCAATACTTTATCCATATATGTATAGAAACAAAATTCTGTTTTAATCCGGGCAAAAACAAGTCCTTTAAAACAGGCCGGGAGGTTATCTGTACATCTTGTAGGATTTTCAATTTGCATTTTCCTCGTGCGATATATTGCTTTCTTTGCCATGGCAACGAGAAAGTTCGCTAGGGCCACTTCTATTTGGTGTGTGTTTGAGACAAAGCAAAAAATGAAAGAATTCAAAGTAAAGTTTAAAGAAAGCTTCATGCACATTTCATGCAGCAAACCAAATAAAGGAATCAAGCGCGCACATTCAACATAAGCATGTGACACGGTCTCAAGAGCACCACAGAAGGGACAATGCTCAGATATTTCCGAAGAAAAAACATGCAAGAGCTTATTGGTGGGTAATACCCAATGTGCCAGCCTCCACGACAGGTCGGCAGTTTTCTTTGGAATAAGTATGTGATAATAGGCTTTCCAGTTAGGTTGGAAGGGGTATTCTGTAGGCAAGCAATTGTGCCACTTCCTTGACTGCCAAGTTCCTAAGGAGGGCCGGATTGCTTTGACACAGGCCTGGTATATTGCACGATTTTCCAGACCTGCAGATCCAAAACGTATTTTTGGTAAATATTTTATTATTGTGCCACAATTCATTACAGTGGGGGTGACTTCTAAATTTGGGAAACAGAGGCTTGGCTCACAAACAATTAGGCCATCACCAGTGCGAGGAGATTGCTCCCAGTGCACCTTAACTTTGCGGTATACGCTAAGTATTTCGCATAGCACAGCAGATATTATGCGGTTTGACCGCATGCCAACTTTATTTGCAAGTGCTGCAGCACTTAACCATGTCCTTGTCTCAATCATTAGATCAGCAACGTGATGGACACCATTCTGAACAAAATAATCAATAAAAGAGCGTTCCGTTCTTATTCTTTTGAAGAGAGAGTTGTAGAAAAGAGGCTCTCTGAAAAACATCTCTTGGGTGTAGGAAACATAATCACGGTCGACCATGAAAACACGCCAAGCATTCAGAATTATATTGTAAAATGGTGGAAGCAAGGACAGATCAATACATTTCATGTTCATTAGGAATAGACCAAATGAATAGTCTAGCATGCCGGCTTGACGGAGGAGGAGGAGAGCAGTGGACCTCCAGGCTAGGTCTGATGGACCATAGAGAAGCCGCCAGATTGAGGCAATGCCAAATGCCATAGCCCTGCATACGATGTCCACAAGACCATGCCCACCTTCCTCTAAGGGAAGATTCAAGATCTCTGGACGAAGCCAATGTTTTCCACTCCAGAAGAAGTTTATTATTGTCTTCTGTATATTCAGCAGAAAGCGTTCAGGAGGTGGAATGGCTTTGATTCTGTGCCACAGTATAGATGCTGCTAGGTTGTTTATGACCAGGACTCGTCCCCGGTATGAAAGCAAAGCCAGCAAACCTTTCCATTTCCGCAGCTTTTGTTCGAGAGAGTCAGCGAGACCCTCCCAATTTTTCGCTTGTGTTGCTTCATCACCGATGTAAACACCAAGGTACTTCATTCCGTTGAGGGACCAGGTGAGGTGTTTCGGGAGGACAGGCATAGGGCGCTGGCATGGGCCCATCCACATCGCCTGGCACTTGTTCCAGTTTACCAAAGCTGAAGAAGCTGAACCATAATAGTCCAAGCAATCCACCAGTTTCTTTATCTCATCACTATTATGTACGATGGCGCAAATATCGTCAGCATATGCAGAGACTTTCACAGGCCTTGTGAGCAAATTTTTGCATCCGGTTAGGATGCTGCGGACTTTGATTAAAAGAGGCTCAATGGTTAAAGAGTACAGAATACCAGATAAAGGACATCCCTGACGGATACCCCTTCCAACCTTTACAGGTGAAGTTAGCTCAGAGTTTACTCTGAGTATTGAGGAAATGCCATTATAGAGCAGTTTTACCATGGAAAGAAAAACAGGACCAAGTCCAAAACACTCTAGCACCTTGAAAAGATATACATGACTTACACGGTCAAAAGCCTTCTCTTGGTCAAGCACAATCAAACCAAGATTGTCATTTTTTATTTTACACACATCCCAAAGATCTCTTAATAAAAAAATGTTATCGTGTATCTGTCGGTTAGGGATACAGAAAGACTGATCACTTTGAATCAACGATTCTAGGAGTGGGGCGATGCGTCGAGCTAGAACTTTAGAAAATATTTTATAATCTGAAGTTAGGAGAGAGATTGGACGCCAATTATCAATGAGCTGAGGGTCTCCTTTCTTTGGTAATAGACTAATGACTGCTCTACGGCAGCTCATCGGCAAGTCACCACAACGTAATGAACTATTAAAGACCTCCAATAGTTCTGGGCCTAATAAGGGCCAAAAGGATTTATAAAACTCTATTGGGAGGCCGTCCAACCCAGGAGATTTACCCGTAGGTAAAGAAGCAAGGGAAAGTGTAAGCTCTTCCAAGGAAAGTAAGGAGCCAAGCTGATCCCTTTGAGCAGCACTTAGCATGGGTAAGTCAGATGTGAAGTAACTTATTGAGCCATCGTCAACATCATTTGCCATAAACAGGTCTGAAAAGAAGTTATAGACCTCCCTCTTTATATTATCTTGTGACGTCACAGTGTTACCAGTTGAGAGCTTTAAGGTTTCAATTTGCCTTTGATTGGTAGTCTTTTTATCAAAATGGGAAAAAAATTTGGTCGGTGCATCTAAATTATATAGCTGATCCATCCGTAGACGGACCATTGCACCTTTTGCTTGGTATTCGACCAGGCTGTTTAGTAGAGTCTTCTTTTCCATAAGCAAATGATTATTTGTTCTATTGGGGCTATTTGCCACATCAGTTTGCAACTTCATTATTTCCTTTTCTAGTGTGAACCTCTCCCTTTTTACACTGAAAGAAGAGAAGTAATTAAACTGTTGGCAAAAGACAGCGATCTGCGCCTTTGCGTAGTCCCACCACAATATCGGGTTATCAAAATTATTCTTTCTTTCTTTGAGGCTAATCCAAAACACTTTGAAAGCTTCACAAAAAGCAGCATTTTCCAGCAACATGACATTGAACTTCCAATATGGGCTGCCATGTTGCTGCAGAGCAAGCTTAAAGGACAAGGTTACAGCCAGGTGATCAGAAAAAAGAGAAGGCACAATATCAGATTTCAATATCTTGTCAAGCATTACAGTATTGACATAAATTCTGTCTAACCTGGCTAGTGTGTGCATCTGAGACGTACATCTAGACCAAGTAAACTGCCGTTGCATAGGGTGCTGAATACGCCAGACATCTATTAATCCCGTCGTCTTGATGATTTTCTCCAAAGGTATGGCAGATCTAGGATGTGGCTCCGCACTGTTTCTATCTAACGCAGGGTCAAGAGTGCAGTTGAAGTCGCCACTCATTATAAAAGAGCAATTTAAGTCAATTGTACTCAGAAGATCCTCTAGCTTTAGAAAGAAGTTTTGCCTTTCAGCATTCTTACAGGGGGCATATATGTTTACAAAAACAAAGATTTGATTATTGGCAGTGAATTGAAGACAAGCCAGATGTCCGGGAATTATTTCATTATATTGAACTTGTGTGAGTGTTAATGAGGAGGAGACAAAGAAAGCAATTCCAGCAGTGAGACAATTGATATCACTGAAGAACCACTGGCCCTTCATTAGCCTTCTCCATTGGGCTTGGCCATTCAGATCTCCATGCGTTTCTTGCAGTAACAAGACATCCAGGTGCAAACGCCGGGTCAGATCTTTTACCTGAACTTTGCGTTCTAAACTAACACCACCGTTAATGTTTAGACTACCAAAACTAACACTCATTCTTTCGGAAAAAGAAAGAAGATAAATAACTAAATAGATCAAAAAACCCATGGGGACCTCATTTACGAAGCTCCTGCCGAGCTTTCTGGATCATTTTTCTTAGCCGGTGCTTCTGAGCATCAGTGAAATTTGGAGTGTCAGGGTTGTGCACAATTTCCTTCAATTTAAAAATCAACATCTGCAGATCAGGGAAATGATCTTTCAGTTCAATGTTCCTTTTCCGATAGGAATCTCTCAAAAAGTCCTGAAGCTCGTCATCCGTAGGGCTGTTTACAGCCTTTAGAATCTGAGAGGACTCCTCTTGACCCTCACCATCAGATTCCTCATATGGGGAATCAATTGGTGTTTCAGCTTCCTGGCGCACATCACATGATTGCTCAGTTTCAATAAAGTAAACTTCTTCAGGAACGTTTTGTGCCAGAGTCACATTTGAAACTTCTTCGGGATGCGAGGTGGGGGGCTCCAAGCATGTTTGTGACATGACCACCATGCTCGATTCAAGGATGTCACTCTCCTCCAGTGGATTTAAATTATCCTCTTTTATTCTCTCTGTGCCCTTATTTTCCTCATTTATTCCTTTTTTAGGGGGAGATTTTAAGTGCTTTTCCTCCTCTTGCGATTGACAGGAGGAAGCTGCACAATGAACGTCCTCGTGTGAGATGACACTGTCTGAAGGATCAGCGACACTCACTGGGATTGGAAAGTTAGAATCCACTTTTTCCTTGATGATGTTTGTACTAGTGGAGGTGTCCTTTTCCTCCAATAAGGCAAACCTGTTTTCACATTGAAATCCAGTGATGGAGTTTTCACTGATTTGCCTTTTCCCAGAAGGTGACGCACTTCTTACAGCCGATTTACGTTTTTTTACTTTGGAAACGGTGACAAACCCCTCATTTGCGCTGTCCATTGATTCAACGGGAGGGGGCGTGTCCACTTGTTTACCTGGTTTATCCTGCACATTTGTCGAGCAGGAAACGTTAACATTAATCTGCGAGTCATTGTTTCCCGTTTCGACCATGTTAGGCTGTTCCTTCTGATTGCGGCAAAACCGTTTCATATGTCCCACTGCACCACAACCAAAGCACTTTAGGGTGTCGGTGGTGATGTATACTTGATAATCGCGGCCATTTGTCGTGAATTTTAAAGCAACATTCAAGGAGGGATATTCCTTTTTGAGAACCATAAAGACCTGCCTACGGAAACTCATCACGTGACTGACACGTTCATCCTTACAGCCCAAAGGGAGCATTATTAATGGGGACACACATTGCCCATATCGCTGCAGCGCTGCAAGGATTGTATCGGTATCGAGAAATGGTGGTGCATTTGAAATAACCACTTTCTGAGCAGGAGTATCCAAGGGATAAACCATAACAAAGTGTCCGGAGTCGAGGGACAAACCTTGTTGTACGATGAGAGCAATGTGCTCTACATCGGACACAAACACGATAACCCGTTTGTTCATACGCGACGCCGCACGTACCTTATCAAACCCGATCATGTTCCCGATCGTGAGAACAATGGCTTCGACTGTAATACCCTCGGGTGGAGAACACGCAATGCCATGCTCACGTGATAATTGCTCAAACGCTGCATATCGCTGCGAATGAGCAGCCGCCATGTTTGGACACACGAGGCTCGACCTCGTCCTCCCAGCTCGGGAAGAAGAAGTTAGTAATGTACTCCGACTTTCCCAGCTTAGGGAAAGGGAGCGTTAAAAAAACAAACTAAGGAAATATAAGCGGGAAAAAAAGGTTTGAAGTGAAGAAAATAAGTCGGGGGAAAAAACAACAGGGAACCGCCCAAAAACGGCGATTACCTTAACCTGCACAATAAGTGTGCTCTATGGCTCTCTCTCTCGTCTCAACATAGAAGGGGAAACACAGGGAAGCTTTACAAATAGAAACAAGCACACGAAGGAGCGAAATGGGGGGGAGGAGGGGTGGAACAAACAGCCAAGACAGAGCACTCACGACACGAAGCGAGCAGACGCCATGACACTGCACCCAGCGCACCGACAGCCGATAGGTGGCGACAGAGAGGGAGAGGGAGAGGGGGAGAGAGAGAGAGAGAGAGAGAGAGAGAGAGACTTTTGTATCTTTTTATTATAAAAATAGAAAAAGAAAACCCCCAAATAGGGGTCACATTGTCATTTCAAGCAGAGAAACAAACAAAAAAATATTAATACAGTAAAATACAGTAAAAATTATGCACAAAACATTTCACAAAACAGTAAACGTTTCTCCAGGATTTTACAAATGACTTCTTTCACGCACCATTTGGTCTCAAACTGTGGCAGCCTTCCTGTTATGGAGAAAAAGGCAAAGTCTAACTTTACACGGCTCGTCACAAGATTTTTAAACAAGAATAAGGCATTTTCCTCATTAGCTCCGGGATCATCAACTTTTCTTTTTCTTGATTTATACACTGCCATTTTTGCCTGTGCAAGCAGGAAATTACCTAACACATCATTCATATTCTTGTGTGAGATGTCTAAGCCATAAATGAAAACACAAGTGTTGAAAACCAAGCCAATCCTGCCAAAACAATTCTTAAGAAAGATAAATAAAGGAGCCAACCGTTGACATTCAACATAAATATGAAAGAGGTTTTCAGGTCTTTTACAAAAGGGACATTCATCTGCTAGGAGACTTGAGAAGCGGTGCAGCAAGTGGTTAGAGGGGAGGATCCAGTGTGCAAGTCTCCATTGGAGGTCACCATGTCGTGGCGGCACAGGAGGATGATAGAATCCTTTCCAATTAGGAAAATATGGGGGGGAACAAGGTAAGAGGTCTCTCCATCGAACCCTCCGCTGTGTCATTTGCCCTTGCAAAAGGAAACTTACGCAACCCAAATAGAGGTCTTTTTGTTTCGGAACCCCATTGAATCCTATGCTAAAGGGGGTACACGGAGGAGAGTTGGCAAGAGAAAACTTGCAAATAAGTTCAGGAAAGGTAGCAGGAGAGGCACCTTGTTCGTTGTCTGCTTGGACTTGCTCCCAGTTAGGTGCAAGCTGTACATAGGTATGAAGCACACAGCGTAGCATACGTGCCACAACTCTGGAGGATCGCACGCCAACCAGGCTTGCCAATGCATCAGCTCCGATCCAACTGCCACTTGGGCTTAAAAGATCGGCGACCGATTTTATGTTCTTCGCGACAAAGCGTTGAACGAGGCACCTATCAGCAGGCATATCATGGAAAATTGAATTGTAAAACAAAGGTTCCATCAAGAACATTTGCTTTGTGTATGAATGCGTAGCTCTTGTTGTTGTTAGAGTTCGCCATGCGTTTAGTACACTTTGATAAAACCTGGAGAGGGGAGACATATCAAGATGCGAGAGATCCATCAAGAATATAGCGTGGTCATAGCCTAGTCTCCCCGCCTGCTGCAAAAGGCGACGAGCGACGCCGACCCAAGGTGGAGAGGGGTGCATGTACAGCATGCGTAGAGCAACCGAGAGTCGAAAGGCCATTAACCGGCTCTTTATGTCAACCAGGCCTTGGCCTCCATCGGTCAGTGGCAAGCTGAGGACCTCGGGTCGCAACCAGTGCTTTCCATCCCAGAAGAAAGACACAAAGCACTTCTGGAGCTGTTGAAGCAACACTACCGGAGGGTGCAGCACAAAGAACCTGTGCCATAGGGTAGAGGCCACCAAACTGTTGATCACCAAGACCCTTCCACGATAAGACAGTTGTGTTATCAGATTTCTCCATTTTTGCAGTTTCCCTTCAACAAGATCCAACAGACCAGCCCAATTCTTTGCTACTGTGGCGTCATTACCCAAGAACACTCCAAGGTATTTCACGCCATCAGTGGCCCATGCAAGAGGAGCAGGAAGTTTGGGTGCCGAGTGACATGACGGACCAAGCCAAATGGCGCTCGTTTTCTCCCAATTCACTTTGGCTGAAGAAGCCTTTTCAAACACGGATAGACAATAACGGACAACGTTAATGTCATTGAGGTTCCGCACAAAAACACACACATCATCAGCATATGCCAGCACCTTAATGGGCCGTTCAAGATGAGAAAAACCAACCCCGGTTAGTCTAGCACGCAAATAACCCAGTAAGGGTTCGATGGAGAGAGCATAGAGCAAGCCAGAGAGGGGGCAACCTTGTCGAATTCCCCTGTTGACAGGCAAGGGTGTAACAAGTCCATTGTTTATCTTAAGCACACTAGAGATATTGTTATACAGTATCTTAATGTAAGAAATGAAGGTCGGACCAAGTCCAAACCGTTCAAGCACTTTGAAGAGGTACCGATGATCGACGCGGTCAAAGGCCTTCTCCTGATCAAGGAGAAGGAGTCCCAAATCTGTGGGGTTTTCTTTGCACAGTTCAATCATGTCTCTTACGAGGGAGATGTTGTCATAGATGGAGCGCTTGGGTACACAATAACATTGGTCTTCTTTCAACAATGAGGAGAGATGAGGAGTAAGTCGCAATGCCAGGGCTTTTGAGAATACTTTATAGTCTGTGCATAGCAAAGAGATTGGGCGCCAGTTTTTAATATAGAGCAAGTCTCCTTTCTTTGGAATGAGGGTGAGAATAGCCCGTCGGCAACTCTGAGGGAGCTCTCCAAGCTGGCAGCTTGCGTTCAAGGTGTTGAGGAGTTCGGGACCCAGTAGATGCCAGAATTTATTATAAAATTCAGTTGTGAGTCCGTCCAATCCGGGCGCTTTCCCAACAGCAAGGCTGTGCAGAGCGGCGCCAAGTTCGTCCAAGGTAATGGGCCCCTCCAGGTAGGAACGTCCACCCTCACACAACACTGGCAGCCCTACGGAGATAGAGGCGACACTGACGGGATTTATTTGCTCCATCGAGTATATTTTCGAGAAATATTCCTTTGTGAAAAGTTTAATAACTGATTGGTTGAAAGTGATGGATGAGTCTGCCAAACGCAGTTGAGAGAGCTGTTTGTTCGGGAGGCGTTTCTCTAAGGAAAAAAAATACTTAGTTGGTATGTCTGTCTCGTTAAGGTGCTGCACCCTCATCCGAACTAGGGCACCACGTGCATTCCTCTCAGTTATTTCTTTCAATAAAGACTGTTTTTCGGTTAAGGCTCTTTGCACATTATTATTTTGTCCTGTGACCCTCTGAAGATGTAAAATCTCTGATTGCAATAATTTCCTTGCTTCATAATCAGCCCTTTTTGAGAAGCTCTGGTATTGTTGGCAGAAGCCTTTGATTTGGGTTTTTACTAGATCCCACCACACCAGTGGGTTAACAGAACAGCTTAGCTTCCGTTCCAAGAGATCTGTCCAGAAAGATTCAAAAGCCTGAATAAAGTTGAAGTCTTCTATTAAACTATTGTTGAACTTCCAGTGAGAACTCCCTGGACACGGTTTCGAGAGTTGAACGAATGCTCGAGCTAGGAAGTGATCGGAGAAACCGGAAGGCACGATGTCAGATTTGCAAACTCCATGTAACAGGTGAGAATTTACATAAATGCGATCAAGCCTCGCAAGTGAGATGTGGTTGTTGGAACAACGACACCATGTGTAGGATTGTTCGGAAGGGTGTTGCAAGCGCCAGACATCATGGAGATTATATTTTGCGATGATATTTGCAAAGAGTTTTGCGGTACATGGTTGAGGTTCCGGCCCGTTTCGGTCGCATGAGGCATTAACAGTACAGTTAAAATCGCCACCAATAATTAGACAAGTCTGCAGATCCAGTGT